>NW_028317916.1:6907500-7241810 GCF_062004578.1 Staurois parvus | reverse complement strand
TTTTTGGATAGTGATCGGACTTCTGGATTATCCCATGGACATTGATGCCTATTGTAATCTCTCTTTGACGCACTTGCTGCCTTCACCCTTCCTTTTGGAACATTGTATGTGCTTGTCAAGTGTCATGTCACAAATTTCTGGTAATTTTTTGTTACTCTTTGTCTATTTCCTGACAAAACCTGAAAAGAAACGAAGTTAAAAAAATTGTAAACTCGATAGCATGATGAAGACATTAGTAAAGCTTAGTTGGCTGTTGCAGCTCCCTTCTTGGTTGCCCCCTCACCACCTACTCTGCCAAACTGGGAAAGTCAGTTCCGTGCATACTCCAACCATATGTCCACTAATGCCAAGCAGAAATTATTCTATGCTAACCAAAAATTATTTGAATACGGTAGCCAGTAACGGCAGTCTAGTAACGAATACGGTAACTAGTAACGATAGTCCAGTAAACTTCTCGCCCATATGGCCAGGCAGCAGACTGCTAGTTCACTTGTGGCTAAACTAAAGAAAGTTGTTGGTATGCTCTAGAAATAGGATGAGATACCCCAACCACGCCTACCTTACCAAGCGTGAGTGGTTAGCAGGTAAAAACAGCCTCAGCTTGATTCATCCAAGCCATGCCCTCAACATGTTTCACCCTACCCCTTGGGGCTTTATCATAGAGGTGACCTCAATGATTAAACCCCAAGGACAGGGTGAAACATGTTGGAGGCATGGCTTGGATAAATTGAGCTGAAGCTGCTTTTACCTGTTAATCATTCATGCTTGACAAGGCGTGCAGCAGTCAGGGTATCTCTTACTATTTCTGCAGCATGCATTGGGTCTAGATGAACCTTTCCCCAGCCTGCACCCTCACTAGTCAGCAGCATCTAATTAATCAGACCTTCTTAGCCTGAGCAGGGGCCACTAACCAGATATTGTGGGTCACAAGGTTGATGGCACATTTGCACACACAGCTGATAAGATTCTATTGTGCTTTCATGAGTTCTATACAGAAATATATTCTGCGTCTCTTAGTTACACTGATGTAGAAATTGAAGCATGCTTAAGAGATTTGCAAGTTCCCTCTTTAACAGACGAACAGGTAGCTATGTTGGATGCTGATATCAATGAAGGTTAGACTGGCCATTTCCTCCTTTGCTTCTGGTAAGGCATCTGGTCCTGATGGCATTCCCTTGGAGGTTTATGGTAGATATCTTGATATCATAGCTCCCATTCCAGTACAGGTATACTCCACTGATTTTCGGGAGAGGAGACTGCCTCAATCTATGTACTTGGGCTACAGTTGTCCTTATTCCAAAGGCTGACAGGGACCTGACAGACTGTGCCTCATACCGTCCAATATCACTGTTAGATATAAACTATAAAATTCTCACAAAAAGTCTTGCTACTTAACTCTGTTATTCTCAGTATAATTGACCCAGATCAAACCGAATTTATGCCCGGAAAGTCCACCTCATTTAACAATTGCAGAATTCAAATTATTACTTAGAGAATATCTCCCTGAATCCACTGTTCTGGCCTCTCTGAACACTGCCAAGGCCTTCGATTCTGTTGAATGGCCTTTTTTACAGGCAGCCCTACAGTGTTTTGACTTTGGAAATCGATTTCAGCAGTGGATCTCTATTTTATATGCCTGTACTACTTCCCATCTGTTAGTCAGTGGTTTACTGTCTACCCATTTTAATCCACATAGACCTGTCAGGGTTGCCCTCTATCTCTGCTCTTATTTGCCGTGGCTATAAAGACACTGGCATTGAGAATTCTGCAGTTTCCCTCTCTCAAAGGTATTATGTTAGGTAATAGAACAAACACTAAAGCATTATACGCAGTTGACCTCATACTATATCTTCAAGGTGCTCATACCTCTTTGAGTGCATCAGTGCATATTATTGAAACATATGGTACCTATTTAGGCATTAAAATGAAAAAGTCATGCAAAAGTCAGCTCTGATTCCCCTCCACCCTATGGCATTTTCCCAGGCTACGACAGAATGTCCACTTAAAGTGGTGACTTCATTTAAATATCTGGAGGTGATTATTAGGGTATCCCCTACTGAGACCCATAAGGTTAATTTGGGTCCCCTCTTACAAGTGGTCACAACTATACTCAATGTATGGTCCAAACCTCCCATTCTGTAGCTGGCAGAATTAACCTAATCAAGATAATCCTCCTACCGAAGTGCCTATATGTTACTTCACATATGCCTGCCTCAGTCCCCAAGTCCCTTTTTAATACTTTGGATGTGTTATTTACTACTTTTACTTGGGCCACTATTCAGTGCAAATTGAAACTCTCTGTGTTGCTGTGTCCAAAAACTGAAGCTGGTATGGCACAAACTTAAAGTATACTATTTGACCAGACAACTAAGACATTTATTGGATTGGGTGGTAACGATGACATCTGCTGATGGTGATGGTGGAGTCATATTTAGCATTTAACATTACATGATTTCATTTATTGTTAGCTGTAAACAACAAGCACACACAGGAAAAATAAAAATGCTTAACATGAACACAACAAAGAAATGGGATTTTTTCAAAAAGACTGTATGTGAACACTCTGGAAAAAATATTTTAATGAGAAACAAGTTTAAAAGGCTAAAAATCAAACCTATGTGGCTTACGGACAAAGTTAAAAGCTATAAATAATAGCAAAAGAGCTTTTATTAAATATAAAAATAAAGGAACGCTATCATTTAAACATTTCAAAGAATATAACAATATGTAAAAAGAAAATCAAGGCAACAAAAATTGAAAGCAAACGACAGATTGCAAAAGATAGCAGGACATGCCCAAAAAAATTCTTCAAATGTATTAATAGTAAAAAGGACAGGTCTGAGCATTGAGGCCTTTTACAAAATAATCTAGAGTGGGTGACTGGGGGCAAAGAGAAGGCAAATATATTAAATACCTTCTTCAGCTCTGTGTATACATGGAGCATGGGGGAGCTCTTGTCCATAATGGGCATGGTATTGACACAGCCCCAAAGGTGAATAAAGCACCTGGACCGGATGGATACACCCACATGTCCTTAAAGAAATGAGCTCTGTCATTTCAAAGCCATTGTTTCTAATTTTCATCTTTAATGACTGGCATAATACTACTGGATTGGCTTAAGGCCAATGTGGTGCATATATTTAAAAAGAGATCAAAATCTTTACCAAGTAATTATAGACCTGTTAGTTTAACTTCCGTAGTTGGGAAGATACTGGAGAGTTTAATAAAAGACCACATAGATGAGTTCTTGCTGGAAAAAAAACAGACAGCATGGATTCAAGACAGAAGTTGTCAAACAAATGTGATTTCTTTTTATGAGGAGGTGAGCAAAACCTTGGACAGATTGGTGGCTGTGGACGTGGAATACTTGGATTTTGCAAAAGCGTTTGACACAGTTCCCCACACTTGGCTAATGTGTATGGAAAAAGTCTTTGGGCTTGCAAAAATCGGTATGTAAATGGATAGAAAACTGGCTGAAAGATCGTATTCAGAGTATAAATGGATAGAAAACTGGCTAAAAGATCATATTCAAAGAGTAGTGGTTAATGATTCATACTCTGAATAGTCTAGGGTTGTCAGTGGTGTACCCCAAGGTTCAGTGTTGGGAGCCTTACTTTTTAATATATTTATAAATGATATAGGGTCTGGGATTAAAAATACTGTTTCAATCTTTGCAGATGACACCAAGCTTTGCAGTGGAATAACGTCCTTACAGGATGTCTCCAATTTACAAGCCAACCTCAATGCACTCTTTAATTGGGCAGCTATGTGGCAAATGAGGTTTAATGTTCATAAATGTAAGGTTATACACTTGTGGGCTAAGAATATGCATTCATCATACATACTAGGGGGAGTACAACGGGGGGAATCAATGGTGGAGAAGGATCTGGGAGTTCTGGTAGATCACAAGCTTAATATTGGCATGCAATGCCAAGCTGAGGTTTCTAAAGCGAGGAACAATCTTCTCTTGTATTAAGAGGTATAGACCCTAGAGAGAGAGATATCATATTACCCCTGTACAAATCATTAATAAGACCTCATCTGGAATATGCAGTTCAGTTTTGGGCACTAATTCACAAAAAGAACATTGGGGAACTGCAGAAAGTACAGAGAAGGGCAAGCAAGCTGATAAGAGGCATGGAGGAGCTCATCTATGAGGAAAGATTAGAGGAACTGAATTTATTCTCTCTTAAGAAGAGGAGATTAAGGGGGGATATGATCAACATGTATAAATACATCAGTGGTTCATATAGTGAACTCAGTGTAGAGCTATTCACCCTGAGGTCATCACAGAGGACAAGGGGGCACTCTTTACATCTGGAGGAAAAGAGATTTAATCTCCAAATATGGAAAGGTTTCTTCATAGTAAGAGCTGTGAAAATGTGGAATAGACTCCCTTAAGAGTTGGTAGTGGACTGCTTTAAAAAAAGGCCTAGATTCTTCCCTAGATACACAGAATATAACTGGATAATAACATTTATAGGTAAAGTTGATCCAGGGAATATCTGATTTCGATCTGGGAATCAGGAAGGAATATTTTCCCCTGCAGGAGCAAATTGGTTCATGCTGTGCTGGGTTTTTTTTTTGCCTTCCACTGGATCACTTGTGGGTATAGGATTATAACTTTTTTTTTTTTTAATTGAACTGGATGGACTTTTGTCTTTTTCCAGCCAGACTATGTAGCTCATGTACTGAAAATTGACCACCTTCTGATTGCATTAGAGGCCTCTAGATCTTTATTGCCCAGGGTAAAATTGCCTATTCTAATTTTAGCCTGTGTCAGGAGGCCAGAAGGTTGGACTCTTTTGTTGTTATAAATTTGGAGTTACCACTATGGCATAATCCTGTGTGCCTTCATTTACTCCAGTTTGTAGACTCAATTTATTGGAAAAATAAAGACCTCCTTAGCTTAGCTAATGTCTATGATAACAACATCGTGCACTCCTTTGCAGACCGTAAAGAAAAATATGAGTTGCCACATACAGTTTTTTATAGATGCCTACAGTTAAGGCAGGGACCCAAGGCCTTGATTTCTGAAATCTACTCACACTTTTTATACGATTCTCTTAACAAAACTCCATAGGAGGTTTGTTTTAAATGGCAAGCACTTACACCAAGCCTGTCTGACGAAGACCGGGAGAAAGCCTGCTCCTCCCACCTGTTGGTGTCTCCTGCTGATATAACTCTACATGCTGCACCAGTCTTATCTGACCTTGGTTAGACTTCATGCTATGCACCATATACCTACTTCTGATTGTAATAGATGTGATAGCCCCATGGTAGATTTTGCTCATGTAATGTGGTTATGTGCAGTAATCCCCAAATATTGGAAGAAAATTGCGGATCTCCTGTCAACTATATTGTCTGTTCTTCTTACCTTTTGAGATAACTTTATTGGGTATACTAGATGAAGAGCAATGGCTGAGGTACACCAGGATTTTGTTATGGGAAATTCTTTTATTGGCCCAGAAATGAATCCTTCTTAAATGGATCCAGCCTATTCTGTTCTTTATACGTCCCTGGATACAAGCTGTTAATCAGTTTTTGCCTTATGAAAAAAATCATCTATGAGCATAGAGGGTGTCCTAGGAAAAGTAATAATGTCGGGGACGCCTGGCGTTCCTGCAGTCTTACTATGCCCCCTAGAACTTCCTGATGTCCAGTTTGCTTAATAGTAACTCAGTGATGGTACAGTTACATACATACAATATTGTGGTGATTTCAGGAGGTGCTTTCTTTGCGTATCATATGTTTTTATTATTATGACTAGTGATGGGCTGGACACCCCACTGTTCGGTGCACGGTCGAACATTCGAACCTACCAAACGTTCAGCCACGGACTTTGAACAGGGACAATTTACTGAGCGGCATCTGAGTATACGATAAGATACCGCTCAACTACTAAAGTACCACATGAGTTATATTAAGTTATGCGATATTTTAGTAGTGAAAAATCCTTTAATGTCTGAATGTCAAAAGAATTGCCAGTATTGCCTGACAATTTAAAAAAATTTGTAAAAAACAGTGTGCGGTCCCCCCTCCCATCCATAACAAGCCCTTCAGGTCTGATTTGAATTTTGAGGGGAACCCCCACGACAAAATTTTTTTTTTTAAATGGTGTAGGGGACCTCCCAAAAATCCATACCGGACCCTTATCTGAGCATGCAGCCCAGCAGGTCAGGAAAGGGGGGGATGAGCTAGTGCCTCCCCTCCTGAATCATACCAGGCCGCATGCCCTCAACATATGGGGGGGTGCTTTGGGGCAAGGGGGCTTACACCCCCAAAGCACCTTGTCCCCATGTTGCTGGGGACAAGGGCAGTGGGCTTACCAGAATCTGGAAGCCCCCTTTGACAACAGGGCCCACAGATCCCGCCCCTCCCCCATGTGAATGAGTATGCTGTATGCTACCCATTCACAAAAAAAAAAAGTGTAGTGTAAAAATTACAGGAGACAGGCTTTGACAAAATAAAAAACATGTCCCCTGAAGTAGATCCAATGTCAATCATGATGCCCGTCGCCACAGCCAACCCGAGAAAAGAAAAAAAAGCGCTCCGCTCTCGATGCTGGCTTCCAGCTGGTTCCCAGTCTGATAGCTGCGTGGCGATAACCATTCTTTAAGTATTGTGACGAAATCACAATGTGCTGTGATTGCCTAAAGCATTGCTATGGTCAGGCCTTACCGTTCGTGTGTTCGACTCGAACATAAAGTCGATCACTAGTTATGACAGTGGTATGCAGTCTTACTTCATCCCTTGGGTTTTTTGGCAAAAGGCAACTGTTTCAGACAACTGGTCTTCTGTACACGTTTTACCAAGGGGATGTTCAGGCTTCTTCTCATGCTAGCTTTGGGTGTAAGGTCCTTCACAAGGCTCTTTGACTTGCAAGCAGTCCCTAGTTCGTTTATAGTTTGGCCTGTCAATGTTTCAATTGCTGGGTTGCCTATTCCTCAGTTGCACTGATTTTGAATCTTTGCCCTCAAACAGAAAAGAAAAGAGGATTTCTGTACTTACTGTAAAATCCTTTTCTTTGAGTTCATTAAGGGACACAGGTCCCATCCATCTGTATTTGTGGTCTTACCCTTCATACTATTTGTTACAAAATGGAGGAATGTTACGAATGGGAGGGGATATACCTTGCTGGTCACTGTTTTTTGTTTGCAATTGTACAAATCCTTCTGTAGGCAGTAGTATAACTCAAATGTCTCTGAATGCTGTGTCCCTCAATGAACTTTCAAGATAAGGATTTTATGATACAAAAATCCAGTTGTTCTTCACTTCTGGAGTTTGTTCACGAAGGAATCAGCTATTTATTATGCAGTAGAACATACAGTATAACTTAGAGCACTTTCCCTCTGTCCTGCAGTGAGAGTCGTACTGTGGTGGGATAGCAGGAGGTCGATATCAAAACACATTAGTAACTTAAGATAGTTATGTAACAATATTTTTAAAACAATGCATATGTGAAGTAGGAGCTGCTTTATATGCATTGACTACAAACTTTAGATACGTCTATTTTTGAAGATGTAAAGCCATTAATACACAACACACATCACATTGATGGTGTGCTAGTGTGGAGGTGTCACTTCTTATATCACTGTTAGTTTTCTGGTTTGTTTTTAAAGTGGTTTTAAAGGCAGGTGATTTTTTACCTTAATGCGTTCTATTTATTAAGGTAAAAAACCTCCTGGGTGCAGTCTCCAGCCTCCCTTGTACTTACAAAGTAAGAGAGAGCAGGGGCCTAGCCGCACTCTGTGTGTGAATGGACAATGTCCATTCACAGGAGCGTGCCTGCTTGAGTGCCCCCATAGCAACAGGCTTGCTATTGGGGGCACTTGGCATTTGGGGGGAGCCAGGACTGCCAGCAGGGGATCCTCAAGGAAAAGGATCGGGGCTACTCTCTGCAAAACCATTGCACAAAGCAGGTAAGTATGACAGGATTGCTATTTATTTTTACATTACAACCTTTAGAATTACTTTAAATACAAAGGGGCTGCAGAAGGTAAAGGATCTATTATCTAAAAGGTTTACTATCAAAACAGAGGTGTTTAATCAATAACATGAAGAAGAAAGATTCCTCATTGGTGGTGCACCCCGCTGTTTAAAATGTTCAACATAAAAATAGGATCTTCTTAATTCAAATAAGCGAATGACAAGATTTTGTTGTTCATATAGTGAAATAAAGATTTCATTACATTGTTTATTGCATGTAAAATTATTTTTAAAAAGTTATGTTACTGTTATGCAACATGCATAAGGATTACGGAAAGTAAATATGAAATTGACAAAAAGCAATTAATCAGTCAGTTCTACTTGACATTACAATTTATACCAAGGTGCATTTTCCACTTTGTGAATTACTGAATTGTATTGTGAATGATTAAATTCACTTTCTTCATCTGGAAGCTTGATTGCATTTAAAAGGATGGCGTAATTAAGATAATTATGCAGTTGAAAAATAAATACGTATAATATGTGCAGGGTTTAGAAGAACTTTCCTTTGCTAATTATTTAGCTGTCCACTATTGATTTGTTTTTTTTGTTTTGTTTTTTTTCAGGTGAAAGCTGCTTCAAAGTATGTCGAAGTGCCAGTAAGTAATATTTTGCATGTCCTCGGGATATGGCCATATAATACATGCTTAGTCAGTAAAGCAGTGCAAGCTTATATTCAGGGAAGGCCTTAGCAACTAATCAAAAATGTATCTTTTAATTGACCTTATAGCAAGGTCTAATAGGTTGTCATAGAATACTGCCTCTTGCCTATTCTTACTGATGTTTATTAACTCATAAATTAAATAAGCCCAGCTGACTTGGTTTTAATCATACATTTTGTGATTTAGTGCAATTATATGTGGTCATAATAGCATGAGGATATGAATTAATGAAATGCATTTTCTTCAGCAGAACTCTACAGACTTTATTAGGTTGTGTTTTTGATTCAAGAAGCAGCAGTAATCAAAACATACAATAAATATAAACTGATTGGCAATAAAAGAAAATATACAAAATAACCTCTGCTGGGTGCCATCATTTTAAGTAGAGCAGTGTTTAACCTTTTTTCAGTCAAGGCACTGTTTGAAAATTCTGCACACACTCGAGGCACCCCATTCTGAAATGTAAAAAGCTAAACTTACAGTTTTACATAACACAGCAAACTCCACAAGTGTAGGACACACAAAGTTAGAGGTGATTTATTCTTCCAAAGCAAATATGCCTTTGTGCACTGGTACTGACTAGCATTCCAGTGTTTCTTCTCTGCCTCACTCAGATAATGTGACCCCAGTGCTGACGGCCAGGGGCAGAGTAGGGGATGCTGTGCATGCGTCAAATGTTCTCCTTATCAACTGTAATGTCATTGGTTGTTAGACACCAATGGCTATAAGATTGTAGTAGTGCACAATGAAAAACTGTGGTTTTGTTTCACAGTGTATATTGTGCAATTTTTAGGGATTTTCCCTAGGCACCCCTGAAGGCACCCCAGGGTGTTTAGGTATCCTGGTTGAAAAAGGCTGAAGAAGAGTATAGTTTGGTATATGTGAACCTGCCAAAAGTGAGCGCTACTAGTAGACTCTTGTTAGTCACATTGATGGTTTAGGCTCAACTATAACCTGTGCATGTGTACCTCACTATAGGACTCTAAAGGATATAAATACAAGTACAGAGGAGGAGACTGGGATTAAGTACTTATTGCTACATTTTGAAAAATTTTTCTTAATCTAATGATTTTGCCAATCAAACCTGGCAAATAATCAATTATTAATTACTTTTGGTGGTATTGCTAATAGTTCTGTGCATACAGTTAATGCAATCAAAACTGACGGGAGCTGTATTGAGCCCCTTTAAGCTACTGTAATATTGTGTAGAGTTCCTGCATGATAATTATATAGATTTCTTGTACTTTTCGTTAACCCCATTGGTACTACCCTTGATTGACTGCATAGTTGAAGAGGACAGCATCTATTTCTTTAATAAATGTGAACAGTTCCTATTGTCATTCTATAGAAATTAGCATAGGAGGTTCTGTGTTTAACTACTATTTTGATCATTTTCATCTAGTGTAGTGGAGACAGATGCAAACCTAGTGTAAGGAGTTAGAAAAAAATGTTATAAGTAGTACCACACTGCTCAGTATCTCCTTAGGAAGTGTTCAATTTTGTTAAGCAGTGAGCACTAGACTGAAGAGTTCCCTCAGGAATTGTTGAAAACCTCCTCATGGTCCCCTAGAGCCAAACAGCAACATTGTTTTTCTCAGTGCACTTTTCCAGTTGGGAGAAGGAGGTCTGTAACCTAGTAACCCTCACACTACAAACCCAAATATTTTCCCATTTGATGTAAACAGTAGTCTTGAAAATTGTTACACTTTGTTTAATCACACTTCTGAGGTTGCCAGGCTGGCTTGTCTCCAGGCTTGATGATCTGATTTGGAAAGCTGTTGGATATTTTGTGTACACGCTAACCTATATATTTACCTTCCTGATCTGTGAAATACACTGGTGAAAACAGAAATAAAGAATTAAAGAGAAGAAATGTCCTACTTTATCTGGCAGTTAGTTGCCTGACATGTACAAATAGATGTACAATAGATTTGGTTCTTTTGTAGGCAAACTATGTAGCATTATACCAATACTTGGTCCAAACGAACCTTTGGTCGTATGTACTTTGCAGATAAAATTATGGGTACGCGTTTGTTTAGTTCTCTGTTAAAAATGATGTAAGTGTTAATAATTTGAATGGGTTACACAGAGAGCTGACTTATGTTAATGCTTTAAACTTACCACATATTTTCAAACTGTAGCACTACAGTATAATATGTGAGATCTATTGTGTAATATTGCAGTCAGACTTATTCCACATAATGAAGGAATATTTAGGTGTAAAATGAACCTATCACTTACCAAACTAATATGCCTTCTTAATAGCAGATTTCGTTTCTTTGACTGTTGACATAATAAAACTTGCAGTGTTGCATGCAATAGTCTTCGTGCAAAAATGTTCCTTCTTGCCTACTGGGGCATTTTTGACATTTTTCACATTCTAGTTAAAATCAGCATTGCTTTGCTAGAAAATTAGTTAGAACTTTCAAACATATATTTTCTGAAAGTAGAGTGCCTGGAGGATAAACATGGATGTTCAATTGTTTATGCTGTGAATGGCAAGCTCTCTTGCAGATGTAGCGGTTAGAGATGAGACAAACCATTTAACACTGCCAGGGGTTCTGACAGTGATCAGTTTTTATTTATTATGTAAAACATTTTTCCCAAAAGAAAAAAATGTTGTTTTAACTGCTTATGAAGTGTTAGCTGGAGCTTGGTTTTAGTTTGTTAGTGTTTTTAAATCTGCTTGTACATCTAACACTCCCCTCCCCCCAGACTGGCAATGCTGATGTCCAAAAGTGCCCCATCCAGAGTGGGGGCACTCTAATACAGGAGGTGTGCTACTGGCCAGATCACCAGGTGAAAACAGAGAGAATAAAGACTAAAAAAAGAAAACAAATGCAGTCACCTCATCGAATGATTGATAAGCTGCTATATGGTTTTGTGTTTAATGCCGCTTTAAACATGAGCTATTGTGCTAGAAATATTGCTCTCACTCCAATGTTCACAGCAATACCTGTGCATGGGGGACAGGGGTTGCTTTATTTATTGTTATTTATTTTATTTAAATTTACTTCTTTACATATTTTCATTCAATTTTATTGCTATTCCAAGGGGTAAACAAGCCCATGATAGCTTTGGGCAGTGATAGGTACTCTTTATTGAGATCTATCTGACCCCTGATGTCTCCTTTGCTCTTTAAAACAGTTGTTCAAACACAGATCTGTTTGATCAGCTGCTCTCCTGGCTGTAATGGCCAGGGATAGACCGTTCTGAAACTGGAAGTGATGAGGATATCATCATTCATCACAGAGGAGATAAGGGAATGATTGGTTCTCTATCTCCTCTGTGGACAGCTTACCCAACTGCACCCGACTGCTTTCTGCAGTCCTGGGCTCCCCAGTGGAACAGCAGATTTCGGAAATTGTGACGGGAGGATAGAGGGCTCTGCAGCAATGTAAATTTGAACTGTAAAGCCTCCTGGATCACTTTTACAGGAAACTGATCGCCTCCTTTAGGAAACATTACCAGGAACATGGCTGCAGCTGCAGCCATGATCCTGGTCTAATCACTTGCTGCCAAAAATGTTTATTTACAATACATATGCTGGACAGCAAGCAGTTAATCATATTTATTACACCAATGAAAGGGTAATGATCACACCCCAAAAAATAAAACTTAAAGTAGAGCTTTAATCATTATGATTAGGTTATATGTTGCTACCTTCAGGTGATTGAACACTGGAAAAAAAAACTGCTGGGACTCGCTCTATATAACTCCTCCCATTCCCACCTAATGTCCGTTTTTTTGCTTGTGTTCATAAATGATCTACTGAGAGAAGCATACTTCTTATATGGAGGTTTACTCTCTCTCTCTCTCTCTGAATGATCTATTCCAAAGCCCTGTTCTTGAAGACCCCTGCAGGGGTAAGCCCATCATGGAGGGCAAAGCTAAGATTAGTTGATCATCTGCTTATCCTGTCTACTGGATTGTGGTGATTACAGGGCAGAAGCCCTTTTAAACTTTCAACCCAAGGTGCCTGTTTTGCTTTTTAACTCTGTTGGGGTGCATGGGTTGCCCTGTAGTGTCCACATAAGAGAACTGGTATGGCAATACTACTGCACCTGCATGCAACCCTCTGTGGGGCCCAGTGCAACACTGCAAATGGGCTCTTTGGCTCATGTCTGACCATGGCACTTTCTGTTTCTGTGCTGCCCTGACCAACAACATCTCCTGGTTATCTTTCTGCTGACAGCTCATTACAAGTAGCTATTATCACAATACCTGGGTTATTACTCCCTAAGTTCTTGCCACCAAGACTTTCCCTCTCCCTTTTCACTGCTACAGAGGTTGTGAGCATTTCCCTAGGGACATTTTCACCTAGTACCCTTTCCTATGATGGTTGTCCCCACTCTGATTTTCCTACCTTCCTTGGGTCATTAGGTTATCCCATAAGCTACAAGAGCTTCCACTTTTCTATCTATATAAGAGTTTTCTGTTGGAACCTGAGATGTCATGGGCAGAATTTCTGGCCTTATTACAATAGAGTTCAAAGTCTTTCCCTTTGACACCCCTTCTGAATCGGTCTTTGATTTCACTCTTGAGCCAGACACGGTACCTGAGAAGGAGGTGACACTTGAGGAGCATCCCTCAGCTTCAGGCATCAAATCAGTATGACATCCTGAGATTTCATCCAAGCTGAAGGATACCATAGCTACTCTTATTGATGCTGTATGCTCTTGTGTAGCCTTTGGAGCAGCTTAATTCTGCTCATCCTGGGGTTATCAGGTATGGTGTCCCTAAAGTTTCTTAAACTAGCCAATACCTTCCTACACCCACTAGTAGAGACTGCCCAGAGAAGATTTTAACTAATTCCCTACCAGTTCTAACATCCTCTCCTACATGTAAAAATTATAATTATTTTCTAGAAACTTACTTAGAACCCCCAAACATTATATATTTTATGTAGACTATATTGCCAAAAGTATTGGGACACCTGCCTTTACACAGCACATGAACTTTAATGGCATCCCAGTCTTAGTCCGTAGGGTTCAATATTGAGTTGGCCCACCCCTTGCAGCTATAACAGCTTCAACTCTTTTGGTAAGCCTGTCCACAAGGTTTAGGAGTGTGTCTATTCGAATGTTTGACCATTCTTCCAGAAGTGCATTTGTGAGGTTAGACACTGGTGTTGGATAAGAAGGCCTGGCTAGCAGTCTCTGCTATCATTCATGTTCTGTCGGGTTGAGGTCAGGACTCTGTGCAGGCCAGTCAAGTTCCTCCACCTCAAACTAGCTCATCCATGTCTTTATGGACCTTGCTTTGTGCACTGGTGCGTAGTCATGTTGGAACAGGAAGGGGCCGTCCCCAAACTGTTCCCACAAAGTTGGGAGCATGAAATTGTCCAAAATATCTTGATATGCTGACTCATTAAGAGTTCCCTTCACTGGAACTAAGGGGCCAAGCCCAACCCCTGAAAAACAACCCCACACCATAATCCCCCCTCCACCAAACTTTACAGTTGCAAGAAAAAGTATGTGAACCCCTTGGGATTATGTGGAGTTTCGCATTAATTGGGCATAAAATGTGCTCTGAACGTTATCTAAGTTACAATAATAGAAGAACACAGTCTGCTGAACATAATACTACACAAACATTAGATGTTGCCACGGTTTAATTGCACATAACATGTAAACATTCACAGTGCAGGGAGGAAAACGTATGTGAACCTTTGGACTTAATAACTGGTTGACCCTCCTTTGGCAGCAATAACCTCATGCCACAGCATTTCAGTCGGGTTGAGGTCAGGACTCTGACTGGCCACTCCAGAAGGCGTATTCTGTGCTGTTGCAGCCATTGTTTTGTTGAATTACTTGTATGCTTTGGGTCATTGTCCTGTTGCATCACCCATCCTCTGCGGAGCTTCAGTTGGCGGACAGATGGTCGTACGGTTTCCTGCAAAATGTCTTGATAAACTCTGGAATTCATTTTCCCATCAATGACAACAATATGTCCAGGCCCTGAGGCAGCCAAGCAGCCCCAAACCATGATGCTCCCTCCGCCATGTTTTACAGTGGGGATGAGGTTTTGATATTGGTGCGCTGTGCCTTTTTTTCTCCACACATAATGTTGTGTGTTCTTTCCAAACAACTCAATCTTTCAATCAGTTTCATCTGTCCACAGTATATTTTGCCAGTAGTGCTGTGGAACATCCAGATGCTCTTTTGCAAACTTCAAACGTGCTGCAATATTCTTTTTGGACAGCAATGGCTTCCTCCGTGGTGTCCTCCCATGTACTCCATTCTTGTTTAATGTTTTCCTTATTGTAGATGTGTCAACAAAAATGTTAGCATGTGCCAGAGATTTCTGTAGGTCTTTAGCTGACACTCTGGGATTCTTCTTTACCTCATGCAGCATTCTGCGCTGTGCTCTTGCAGTCATTTTTACAGGACGACCACGCCTAGGGAGAGTAGCAACAGTGCTAAACTTTCTCCATTTGTAGACAGTCTGTCTTACCGTGGACACGTGAACATCAAGGCTTTTGGAGATACTTTTGTAACCCTTTCCAGCTTCATGCAAGTCAACAATTCTTGATCGTAGGTCTTCTGAGAGCTCTTTTCTGCGAGGTATGGTTCACATCAGACAGTGCTTCTTGAAACCAGTAAACCCAAAACAGGTGTGTGTTTTTTAAGGGCAGGACAGCTGTCAGCAAAACATCCAATATCATCACACTGATTGGAGTCAAGGTTGGCTCACTCCTGGCTCCAATTAGCTCTGGGAGAAGTCATTAAACTAGGGCTTCACATACTTTTTCCTCCCTGCACTGTGAATGTTTACATGTTATGTGCAATTAAACCATGGCAACATCTAATGTTTGTGTAGTATTATGTTCAACAGACTGTGTTCTTCTATTGTTGTGACTTAGATGACGTTCAGAGCACTTTTTATGCCCAATTCATGCAAAACTCCACGTAATCCCAAGGGGTTCACATACTTTTTCTTGCAACTGTACACTTGGCACAATGCAGTCAGGCAAGTACAGTTCTCCTGACAACCGCTAAACCCAGACAGAGAAGCGTAATTGATCACTCCAGAGAATATGTTTCCACTGCTCTAGAGTCCAGTGGTGGCGTACTTTACACCACTGTATCCGACGCTTTGCATTGCACTTGGTGATTTAAGGCTTGGATGCAGCTGCTCGGCCATGGAAACCCATTCCATGAAGCTCTGTATGCACTGTTGTTGTGTTAAATTTGGAGGTCTTTAGCTAATGACTCTCCAGACAGTTGGAGACTTTTGCGCACTGTGCGCTTCAGCATGCGCTGACCCCACTCTGTCATTTTATGTGGCCTACCATTTCATGGCTGAGTTGTTTGTTACAATATCAGTAACAGTTGACCGTGGAATATTTAGTAGCAAGATAATTTCACGGAAGGACTTATTGCACAGTTGGCAACCTATCTCGGGACCACGCTTGAATTCACTGAGGTTTTGAGAGTGACCCTTTCTTTCACAAATGTTTGTAGAAGCAGTCTGCCTGGGTGCTTGATTTTATACACCTGGGGAGGTGATTGGAACCTGAATCCAATGATTTGGAGTGGTGTCCCAATACTTTTGCCAATATAGTGTATATATGTCACACAGTATTTGTGCAGCAGTTTTTTAAACGGAAATATTTTAGAAAAAAATATTGTACACTTTAATGAATCTTGGTGCACATAGCCACAATATAATACTTATTTTTTGGTAAAATATAAAAGACAATATGCAGAGTAAATAGATACCTAACATGTCACACTTTAAATTTGCGTACACCTGTGGAACACTGCCAAACTACATTACCTAAAAATCTCAATAGACAATGCTCTAAAAGCCTTTACAGTTTACCAATTACACACAAGGTCTGGTGCTAGAATTATTATTCTCGCTCTGACATCTGCAGTGATGCCTCCCGTGTGGTGTGAACACCATTTACATATGCGTGAAGGAGTTGTGTATGCGTTCCCCTTTGCTCATGAACATGAAGTGGCTGGGATGCTTTAAATATTTATTTTATTTACTTTTTTTTTTTCAACGTCTATTTATTTATTTAATCACTTTTATTGCTATCACAAGGGATAGGCAATTTCTCTTGTGCTAGCTGGAGCAGTGACAGGTCCTTTTTACTGAGACATCTGGGGTCTGTTAGGCCCCAGATCTTTGTTCTGCCCTTAAAAGCAAGTCTGGTTTGATTAGATGCTTTTGCAAGGCAGTAATATCTTGTTTACATCCTGGTGAAACCAAAAGTGACATCAAGTCATCAAATCTGGTGTCTTATACCATAGAGATGACCATGGGGACGTTCTGGCAAGCTGACAGAATCGCTGACTTCAGTCCCAGGCTCCCAGTATAGTCACTGAAAGTCCAGGATGTCATATGACCTCCTACAGGCAGGAAATGGTTAACTACTCCAAAACATTTTGCCCAACAGTATCCTATTCAGAAAAGTTTCTTTTGTAAGTAAGTGCTTCTTGTAGTATCCAAAAAATAATTGTGAACAGTCTGCGCAATAAACACCCCCTAAGAAAATAATTATAAGTATATTTGCACCAAATTGTTGCTAGCTGAAGCACCTAAATGTGGTTTTCACTACACATAAAAACCAAATTAGAGTAATAATAGTGCAGCACGACAAGTAACAAATAGACTAATAATAATACTGTGCAACAAGAGAGACAGGTCCTGGACAGTTCTTCCCTCTCAGAGTCCTTTGGGTTCAGGAGAGAGAGAAGCCATACCTGTGTAAGTAAACCAGCAAATTTATACTTGCAAACACCTAGTTAGGCACATTTAACTCTTTGATTGCCCTCTAGTTAATCTTTTCACTGCCCTGTCACCAGTGTCGTTAGTACAGGGTACAGAATTTTTTTACTGATCAATGTATTAGGGTCATTAGTAATGTCAGATAGCATCAGCTAGAGTCATATAGTGTCAGATTTCCCACCACACTATATCCATCCATAATTAGTCCTTTGATTTCCAGCAATACTATCACAGTCACACTGTACCCACCATTACTATTACACTGTAGTGTTTGAACCGATCAGTATCTTTTTTCAGGATCAGAACTATACTAGTGTCCCCAAAATGCTGTGTTAGCAGGATCTGCCCCGTTCCCTGCCAGCACTTGCATTTAATCCCCCCCTTAAGTGTAGTGTCATTGTAATTTCTGATCACTACCACTTCTGATATATTGTACATAAAAACTGCAATGTTAGCAATATTAGACCTTATCTCTGCTAACACTAGCGGTTATATTGTATTTCTAGCGTGCAGGCAGTCCCTGACAGCCAGGAGCTTTTTTTCCCATAGTCGTGCTAGGTACCTGTAAATTTAGTGCCCATAATGTCCCAAAAAAGATACACTAGTGAAGAGGACTACAGAATTCTGAGCCTCTCTGTCAGATACTGCCTCAGTATATGAACCTGTAGAAAGCACAGGCACCCTGACGGGTAACTCGGACGATGAAAAAAAGTCCCTGCTAAGATCAGGTGTACCCGTCCCCAGGTTGCTGAGGTGCTAGAAACACATGATTATTCCCATATGCAGTAGAGTGTTAATGCTAGCACTGCATTAGTTATTGGTGATCTGGCAAGCACCTGCATTCTGGCATTTTAGACAATAGCACTGCAATATCTCATAGTAACGTAGTGGCCACCAGCAGTGCAGTCCAAGCTTGTGAGGTGGCTAGCACTAGTAGCATCCCACAGCCACCCAGAATATGAGCACGGGCCCATAGAGCCCATAATGGTCTTCCAGAGGTGCTTGCAAATTCTGATTGGCAGCCCCCAGATTTAGCCACACTCGTTATCCCCCAATTTGCAGCCCAGCCCAGAATTCAGGTGGAAACAGGAAATTTAACAATATTTTTTTGTGCTGTTTTTCATAGAAGAACTGTATAATTTGATTGTGGACCAATCCAGTTTTATGCTGAATATGTGTTTCATGTGGAATCATATCATGGATTCTGAGTTTAACATTTTTTTGGGCCTGATCCTTAACATGGGCATTACAAAAAATAATGCATTGCAGTCATATTGGTTCACAGATCCAATTCATCATATGCTCATGTTCTCTGGTGCAGTGGCCAGGTGTAGATATAAAAGTATGTGTTTCATACATTTCAACTACAATACCCTCTGTCATCCTCGGGATGAGCCTGACTATGATCGGCTCCATAAATTTGACGTCTCATAAATTACCTTTCCCAAAAATTTGCAGATGTCTATACACCCTAACAAACCATCTGCATAGATGAGTCCCTTGTACATTTTACTGGCAGTCTTGCAACTAAGCAACATCTCCCAAGCAAGCCAGATAAGTGGTCAAACTGTATTAGCTCTGTGAGGAAGCAACAGACTATGCATATCATTTTTAGAAGTTACAAGGAAAAAGACAGTCATGTGGAGTCCCCCAGACATGGGAAGCAGTGGCAAGATAGTGTGGGACTTGGTGTCACCCTTGTTCTGTAAAGGGTAACATTTGTATGTGGACAACTTTTTCTGATCATATCACTTTTTTAGACACTTATTCAATGTTGGAATTGGCTACTGTGGTACCATGCGACCTAACCCAACACCTGAGTTGGAAAAGGAGAGAGAGCCTGCTTGCTCACTGAAAACCTACTTGCAGGGAAGTGGAAGAACAAATGGGATGTATTCATCCTGTCTTCCATTCATGCAGACATGACAATTCAAATTTTCATGGTATCTGGTGTTGTTGAAAAGCCTCTCTGTGTCTGCAATTATGATGTAAATATGGAAGACACAGACTTTAACAACCAAACAGTGAAGTTGTATTTAGCTGGCTGCACAGCTATACACTGATACAAAAAATGTCTTTATGTTTATTTCAGTTGGCTTTTTTATAATGCTTTTGATGATTTACAAAGCAACTGGAAGAACTGGATCCTTCCTAAAATTGCAGGAAGCGCTCGTTACAGTCCTTTTGTATTCAGAAGGTGATGTGGCCCAAACCCCAAATGAAGATGCAGTTCGTCAACTGCATGAGAGGCATTTTCCTGATGTCTTTCTTGGTACCCTGACCCAAAAGTCAATCCATCACCTGTTTTTCTGTCCTGACTAACCCGTCCCTCCTGTCCTGGCTGGCTAACTAATTCTGAGAACAGGGTGATGCTTCATCCAGATGCAATTTTTAGCAAGCACTCTGGATGAATTGCCAATTTTATATTCACTTGTTATATATTCATTTATTGATCATCCATTTATGAGTTGTTCTTCCTTTTCTTTCTGGTATGCATTTCATTGTCACTAATGATTTTATGTATTTAAATTGAATGTGCCATTATGTTGTGTGTGTGTGTATATATATATATATATATATATATATATATATATATATGTATATATGTATTATTTATTAATTTTATCTGTCTTCTGTTGTTTGTTAATGAGATATTGTTTCCTGTTGACACCTTAGCCCATCCTCCGAACTTGAGACTGCCCAACCCAGTGGGGAGGGCCAAATTTCAATCTGTTGGTATAAAAGGGAGCAAACACTCTTAGTCCAGTTAGCTCTGATGAAGAGGGCATGGCCTTCGAAACGCCTCAGCTGTACTGAGTGTGTACCCCCAGGATGGGATTCGCGCTGGCTCCTTATCTTTGAAGTCCTTTTGAGGACTACATGCCTGATTTTATTCGCTGTTTGTGAGTACCGTTCTTCAATTAATAAATTTGGTTACTGAGGTAATGCGCAAGGTTGGTGCGCTTCTTGTTTTTTTGTTTCACTTTTAAGAATATGTATGGTACATTTTTGTGGTTGGGTTCACCCCTAATCAGAATTTCTCATGTATCTTTGCACAAAATACAAGGGAGCTGCAGGACTCCCTGACATTAAGAAACATATCTCGGCCTGCCTGACCACAAGGATGGGAGTTTAGCATGTTGCTAGCAAAATAAAGGATACTAGCTTTTGTTTAGATATAGTGAGGTCTGGAATTGGCCTATGGAGCAGTGCCTACTACAGACTGAGCCTTGTTAAGGATGGTGCAGATCAGAATGTATACCAGACTGGGGTTTTGTGGTAATGCCAGCATATACAGTATAGGCATCCTCATTCTGAAACAAAGAGGATACCAAGAGTATAAACTTGGCTACCCATTCTGGGGTCATATACCATCAGAATTGTACTTTTTAATAATTTTCTTAGGCTAGAATAGATCATTGATTATTTAGCCATTGCCAACAAAATTTTATCCTATTCTGAGATATCTAATGATTTTCCTAGGTCTTGTTCCCAATTAAGGATATATTTTGTTTTAGTATTTGTTGTTTGTAGGGGAAAAAAGGGTAAAAGGGATATTTAGCCTGACAAGTATAGGTTTTTTGTACATCTACATTCCAATGAGGTCAATAGTAATGGACAGATTGTGGTTTGTTTACGGAGTGTATATCCATAAACTAGTGGGAAAAAAATCTGACTGAAGGAGCTGCCAGTGTTTTTGGGGATATGAGAACAATTGAATGCCATCCAGTGAAAAGAGGTTTATATATACAGTATATTTGATGCCTTTTTTTTTTTTTTTACCACCAAGCAAAGGCCAAATGATTTTCAAATGCTGGAGGAAGCATAGGGTTTTGAAGGTTACCTAGAAGTGGAAAGTGATATGAAATCGACCAAGCAGAGTACTTAACCAAGTCCTGTTGAGTAAACCGATTGTTGTAAAGTGAGGTCCTCTTTGGGAGGTCGTAGGTTCTGAGTGATCCGGATCAGATTATAGATCGGGGTAGGAGAACAAAGCATGATGATTAAATAAGACCATAATAGGAGTTCTGAGGCAGTGTGAAGTGCCCCTAAAAGAGCTATTTGGGAAGTCATGTAGTATTTTGGTAGGTAGGAACACTAAGGCCACCTAGTGTTTTCCGATGATATAAAAGTTGAGTAGCGAGGCAGGGTCTCTGTGCGCTCCAAATACATTTTCGAATTTTCCTTTGCTGCAATAGAGTCCTGCTGGAACAGGTATAGGCAGGACTCTATTGCAAATATATTGCTGCACTAAAACAATTTCACTGAAGTGACATAAATATATGTATAAAAATACAAGTATAAACTCACCAACTAAAGCAAAAAGAAAAATTCTGCAAACATAAAAGTGAAAAACATACTAAAAAATAAGTAATAAACATAGAAAAAGTAATTTTTGGAATATAAAAGTCCCAGTGTTGCTGTGCAATATGATGCAAAGATTTTTGTGTATCCACACATCTTCTAAAAACCAAAGTGCACCGCCGCCATAGATATAATAAACTCATACGAGAGCATGTGGACTCTTTTTAGGCAAAAAAAGTGTCAGAAAGGCACGTATTTTAATCATCTAAACTAGATCTCGCCATTCCTTCATATCTACATATAAATCATCAGCAATGATAATTTCGTTTTACATTTCCTCCACAGTTCTCCTCCAAGTTAATACAGTACCACCTAGGACAGTAATATATATCATTCATATCAAAAAAGAGAGGTAGGAAAACTCACATAACGTAAAACCACAAGTACAATTTTATTAAAATTTTACTCATGGTTTTACACTGTGAGTTTTCCTGCCTCTCTTTTATCATATGAATGACACTTAGGTGTGAGTTGCTCATTAACATTTCTTTTGTTTCCAAGGGTGGGAAAGGTATCTGGTGGAGTGAGTCATTAAGGCCACCTGGCAGGGGGTCTTCATGAGGAATTTGAGGTATCTTTTCTTTCCAAGGGTGGTAGAGGTCTGAGGTGTGAATTGGTCATTACAATGTGTGACAAACTTGGTAGGAACATCCTGTGTTCAGTGATTTGTCCATTTGAGTACCTTGAAAACGCTTTGCATGCATTTTTCATGATGAAAAAATGCTCTGGACAGCATCGGGAACTGGAAGAGTTAAAAAAAAATTTGCAAACGCTTATAAACGTGATTTGCTGCGTTTAGCCGCATTTACAAGCATTTTGTGTTTGAAACGCTGATAAAAATCGACTGCTGAATGCAATTTTTCTGTATTCAAAAAAACGACTGTAAACTCAAATGCCTGTAAATGAAGATGTGTACATGGACACATAGGAAAACATTAGGGTAAGTTCAGGGGCTGCTGAAAAAAATGCTGAACAGCTCCTAAATGTGAGTTTATCAGCTGCAGTGTACATGCGCCCTTATACTCACCTAAGGCCCCTCTCGATCCAGCGATGTGCACTGGAGTCTTGGCTATCCCGGGACTCCCTCTCTTCATTGGTTGAGACAGTAGTGGGAGCCATTGAGAAGAGGGGCGGGGCCAAGCCCCATGTGTGAATGGACACACGGAAGAGCAGCTGGGGAGTATGCATGCTTGGGTGCCCCCATAGCAAGTTGCTTGCTGTGGAGGCACCGATAGGAGGGAGGGGCCAGGAGTGCAAGCAGGGGGACCCGAGAAGAGAAGGATCCAGGCTACTCTGGGAAAAACCACTGCACATAGAAGTTAAGTATAGACATGTTGGTTATTTTTAAAAAAAGAAAAAAATAGGCCTTTAGAATCAATGCATAAAGTGTAAAAATCTTGTGAGCTGCTATGCCAAATAGTGATGTCAAATAATAATTAATAAAAAATTGAAATAAATGAGATTGTGAATCGATCACACTATGCACATCCCCATACAAATGGGTTATATAACATTAAATATCAATCAAATGCCACGCTTCACTACTGATATAAACCAAAAGAATCAGCATAAATGTCTCTAAATCAGTGTCCATGCATTGGTATTCTCTGTGGTTATTTGTCTCCTCAATTGCTTGAAGAACAAATACTTCTTAGAACACCTCGTGCGGTACAGCTGGGTGCAGTTTAGCGGTTGGAGGATCCATACCCGTAGCCTTTTGGTTGTTACTTTGTAAAACGTGATATTGTTTTATCAATAATTGTTTTGTGAGGATAAAGCACTATGTTTGGTCATTGATCTGATGGAGGAGGACAGCTAGGACAGTGGAGGAGACTCATGCTTATTGGACATCTCGCATCAGTCCACATATGGGACACATACTATATATGACCTCACTTAGTGGTTTGGTCATATACACCAGGTGGGAGCACATCCGGTGGAGGTGTACACTTATCGGCTTGCAGTGTATAATCGCACAAGGTGTTCTAAGAAGTATTTGTTATTCAAGCATTTGTGGAGACAAATAAACACAGAGAATACCAATGCATGGATACTGATTTAGAGACATATATGCTGATTGTATTGGTTTATATCGGTAGTGAAGCACAGCACTTTATTGATATTTTTAGAATCACTGTGGAGAACTGTGGAGGAGATTTAAAACAGAATAAGCATTGCTAATGATTTATATGGAAATATGAAAGAATGGCGAGATCCAGTTTAGATGATTCATATACATGCCTTTCTGACCCTTTTTTTTTTCCCCTAAAACGAGTCCATATGCTCTGGTAAAAGTTTATTATATCTATTGTGGCGGTGCACTTTAGTTTTTAGAAGACGTGTGGATACACAAAGATATTTGCATCATATTGCACAGCAACACTGGGACTTTTATATTCCAAAAATTACTATTTCTATGTTTATGACTTAATCTCTTTTATGTTAGCATAATTTTTCTTTTTGTTTTAGTGGATGAGATTATGCATATGATTATATTTGTCACTTCACTGAAATTTTCTTAGCGCATCAATATATTTGCACTAGTTTTTATACAATTTATCTAATTGTTTTGGCAGCTGCTCCATTTTTGAGTTCTGCTAATGCGATTTGTGCCGATGTAGCGTTATAGGCAGGGCTCTAAAGAAGTAATCGAGTCAAGGGAGGGGGAAATGTTAATACCTACGTAGGGTAGGGATGAGGGTCAGATAAAGTTATAAGTTCTTCTTAACTTGGAGGAAAGATTGGAGATTCAAGGTTACGTTCATGGCTTTGGATTTCGCTTTAACTGGTAGTCCCAAAAGTTTTGCAAAATCTGTCTGGATGTTGAAGATGTTTTAAAAAGAAATATGTGGGGAAGAGATATTTATTAGAAATTCTTCTGCAAAGAGCAAAATATTATAATGGATACCTGCATATTCTGGGGCATGAATGTACATTCACACATGTATTGTGGAGGCAAGTGGTTCTAAAGCTAATATAGAGACTTAAAGTGTTCTGAAGTAAAGCCAGTGTATTTTACTCATGCAGTATGTAGGGCTGGCGTAGAGAGCCCCGATCCACGCAAATAATTCTTTTTCAAATTCACATTTTTGAAGTGCAAAAAAAAAATAGATATTGCTATGAAAATGTATCACAAGCTTTATGGAACCTTCCTCGCCATCAGAAGGCCTCGGTCATTGTTGCCATCTCTAGCCAGCAGCACTGATCGTTTGCAAAAGAACCCAGTAGGGTGGTTGCACAGAAGTCGATCGCCCACTTGGTCTTTGTGTTTACACGAGAATGTGTTGATTCTATTTGCCAATATTTTTGACTAGAAGTTTAATGTCTGTATTAAGAAGAGATGTAGGTTAGAAGCTAGACAGGCTGTAGGTCCAGATTTGGCTTGCATATCATTACAATGGAGGGATATTATGCTTCTGGGCAGAAAACAGTGCCTTTTCAGACATAGTCAAAAGATGATAATACTGTAGGTACAGGGTTAGAATGTCCGAAACAACCACAGTTACACACCACTCTTTTAGTCTTGAGTGATTTAATAGCATCAGCAATTTACTATTCCATAATTTCTGAATTGAGCATGGTTTTGTATTGGACAGGAAGGGGGGCAAATGAGAGTGTGGAAAGAATTATTCTGATTACCCAACAGAAAAAGGGGGTGGCATTGTATAGAGATGAGACAAGTGCCATTGGAACTCTGCAAATATTTTGATTGGATTAATGGTACGTCTGTTGTGAGAGGTATGGAGAGTTATGGGATGTGGTTTGTGTTTGAAGCATTGCAAGCGTTGTGGTTTATTGCTTTGGCCATATAATATTTCATCCAGCATAAGTGTTTTTCTGCTATGTAGGTTATGGGGGGGGGGTATGTTTTTGTTGTTGTGAGGCATGCTTTAAATCTCGGAAAATTAACTTTCATCATTAGAGTCAATAGGATCCCCCAATTTGTTTTTGTTAATGTCATGTATTTCTAAGAAGACTGAACAGATCACCCTCAACACAAATGCTGTGCTCAGTTTTAATTTTTGTGATCCTGTGGTATTGTTTGTTTTTGTGACTTATATTCCTTTCCTGGCTGACGAATCTTCTAAATACTAATATTTAACCCTTTGTAATCCTACTTATTTCTGTAGTGAACCATAGTGTTTTTTTCTTCCATTTTTCCTTACGAATTTACTTGACAATACAGTTTAATCCAGTTGTCTCCAAAATGGTAGACTTCAATAGTGACCACTGATTTCTGACTTCTGTCCTTTTACACCAGTCTTTTAATTCATTTTTTAGAAATTCACCCATTTCAACAAAATTTGTACTTTTGAAATCCAACATTTTGTTTTTACATATGATTTAATATCAAACCAAATACATTGGGTGATCACTAGAACCCAAATTTTCCAACACCTGAACATCTGGCAATCAACCCTTTGAGAGGTGAAGATTTACCTGAACTAGATAAGAGATCAAAGATCAACAGGGTTTGGCGGCCTTTCTGTTAAGATCAGTATCATCTCACCCCCCTTTTACTTATCTGAGCCCTCATTCAATCCAGTGCTGCGCCTGTCTACAACTCTCCCCTCCCTTCCTGGTCTCACAGGCTTTGCGGGAGCCATCCCCCATATGTGCCCCTATAGGAAGCTGCTTCCATCAGAGAGGAGAAGCTAGGAGTGGCAGCAGGGGAACCAAGAAGAGGAGGCTTGTGGCAATTCTAGTGCACAGAGCAGGCAAGTAAAAACTTGTTTGTTATTTTTACAAATATGCATTTACAATCACTTTAACTAGCAAGGCCAACTAAAAAGTAAGGAAAAATATAATAAAACAAATGTCGTTTTAAAGTGTTACTAAACCCAAAACAGTAAAATCAGTCTGTATATGCAGTAAAGCATGCTTGTTATACTCACTGTGGAACCTAAGGGTTTAATCCTCTGCATTGTATAAAAAGGCCTTTTGATCCTGACTTCTCTGCCCCTCTTCTTATTCAAATGTCCATGCTGATAAGACAGACTGAACCCCTACCCCTTGTGCACATGCTCAGTTTAGTGTGCATTGCTAGAGAGGTTTTTTCTTTTTCTAGGGAGAGGGCACGTGATCAGCACAGGGCCAATCAGCACTGTCCAGACAGAGGTCAGGGGTTTTGCATCCTTCTAGAGCAGAAAGAAAACTCCTCCTAGCAGTTCTCAGCTGAAGTCACAAAAATTCTCTCACTGCTGATGAGAAAAGGTATTTAGCAGTTTATATTTACCAAAATAATTGCACTTCCATGTTCTGTGTACTGTGGGAGACCAGATATAGTGAATGCAGGGTCTTGGGTTTAGTAACACTTTAAAAATATAAACTTAGCTTACCTTAACAGTGGACAGTGTCAGTCAGTATGGTAGTGGATGGTGTGTGGAGAGTGTTAGTAGTGCAGTGGATGGTGTGTGGATAGTGTCAGTAGGGAAGTGGATGGTGTCAGTAAGTAGAGCAGTGGACAGTGTTAGAGCAATGGAAAGTGTCTGTAATTTTTTTATTTGTGCTATTTTATTTTTTGTTTAATTATTTTTAATAATTATATTTTTATTATTTTTTTACATTTTAATTTTTTTTTACCATTTTTTTTGCTATTTTTTTAATAGTCCTGTTGGAAGACTTTGGGGAAATATCACGAGTCTAAACAGACCCCTGATATCTCACTTTTGAGACTGTCTTAGTTCTGTAGGCTCAGCTACACAGAATAAATTAACATGAAGAATTCTGCAGTTTTACTGTTCATTTACAAACTGAAGCATAGCAAACACAGTTTACTATGGTTCAGCTATGAATGAACACAGTGAGTTATCTGTACCAATCATTCACTGGGGTTGATTTGCTAAAACTGGAGAATGCTAAATTTTGTGCAGCTGTGCATGGTAGTCAATCAGCTTCTAACTTCAGCTTGTTCAGTTAAGCTTTGACAAAACGACTTAGAAGCTGAGTGGTTTCCATGCAAAGCTGCACCAGATTTTGCACTCTCCAGCTTTAGTAAATCAACCCCACTGAGTTCATTCAGAAAAGGAAGGGGCTGGTAAATTAAAATTTTTATCGTCCCCTTCCCCACCCTCCACCCTGAATAGATCCCCCACCGCAGCCAGTGGGAGAGAGAGGAGAGGTGGGGAAGCTGGCAGCACTGCCCGGGGGGGGAACCAAGCGGGCACACAGAAGGGAGTGGAACCTGGACAGGAGAGATGGTGGGACATTATCCTTGGACATAAGAGCTGTCTGCTCTTAAAGCTTGTTGCTTAAACTATGAGCATTAGTGCACATTATGTGACAAGCCATTCTATCTACTGCTGAATTTTGAATATGAGAATCTTTACCTGCATTAATTATCCCATTAGGTAAGTCCTTAGCAGTACAAACCCTAAAATTTGTTTTTACCTGCTAGGAACAGAAATTTTCCTATCAATTAAATATCTGCCCCATTTCTCAGTTTAAATTAATGTTCATGTAACTCCTGAATTCCATACTAAGCTCAGTTGCCCTACATAAATGAGATGCAAATCATCTCTTTTGAACAGCTCATTATCAGACCACCTGCTAGCATCAAGAGTAGTACATTCAGCCTGCACATACAAGATTTGAAACATCTATGGATGGGGTGCCAATATTTTTGGTCATGACTGTATATGGCAGGTATGCAAGTTACAAGTCCTTTGCTGCCAAGGACTACACACAAATGAAAGTGGTTCTAAAGGCTGAAGGTTTGTACCTCCATGCATAGGATGTAGTCCTTGGCAGCTTCCCCTTAACCCCTGCTAATACCTGAGCTTGATTGTGATGCAGTGCTGTGCACGAGAGCCGCGGCTTTCCCAGGTTTCTCTCTTTTCATTGGCTTAGACACAGCAGCAGGAGCCATTGGCTTATGGACTTACAGGGCTGGCTTGGAAGCAAACACGGATGAGTGCCCCCAGAGTAAGCAGCTTGCTCTGGTGGCACTCAGCAGGGGAGATGGGTCAGGAGCACTGGCAGAGGACCCAAGAAGAGGAGGATCAGGGCTGCTCAGTGCAAACCCACTGCATATAAGCAGGTATGTATAACATGTTTACTTTAATTTAAAAAACCCTAAAGCTTTAATTCAAAGACAAAAAAATTTGAAAATATAGTTAAGCTTACTATTCCTTCTTACCATGTCAAGAATTGTCTCATTTGTTTGATTGGGGTGTTGATTATGATTTGGAAAGAGGTCAGAGGTGAGAAATGACTGAAGGTTTGTCTCCTCCAGTATTT
The DNA here is from genome assembly GCF_062004578.1 of Staurois parvus. NCBI lineage: Eukaryota > Metazoa > Chordata > Amphibia > Anura > Ranidae > Staurois > Staurois parvus. The sequence goes on along the minus strand of NW_028317916.1, from coordinate 7,212,813 downwards.
ACTTGAATACTGCAATGCACCTGTGGGATTAGGTGTAGCAGCAGGAAGGAGAAGCATTTTGCAGCGTATAATTAACTTGGAATTTGATGTCTTTCAAGCCGTGTGTTCTCCATTCTGGGTTAACTGAAGATTAACTTTTAGAATAATCATCTGTGGCCTACACCCTCAATAAAGTAACTTCCCATATATTCAATAACTTGTGTAACTATTGATAACATAGTCTGCATCATTGTTCTGTTTCCTAATGTGATTATGTCTTATGTTTCACGGTTTGTTGGTTTGAGCTTGTGTAATAAAAACATTACATTGAATTTGACTTTAAATATTTAAACCAAGGTTTATTTATGGCAACATAGTATTCTGCCTATGGTATAATGCAAATACATCGATGTTTATCATTTACCCTCTAAATGAAAGGCATTTTTGAAGAGCACACTAACTGGAGCAGGCTTCTGGCAGCATGCCATGCATTTTTTGGCAAAGCTTTATTACTTTTTTATATTTGCATATCTATTTTTTTTTTGATTTTACAAAAATACAAGAATACACACAGCATACATTTCTGAAAGTAATCACAGACGTTTGCTCAGGAATACAATGCCCATATACAGATCTAGCTGAACACAGCATAATGTTGCTCACTGAACACACAATGTAAAAAATATTTACAAACTAATGTAAGCATAGATGCATTTACCAGACTCGTATGTGTGAGTGAGCGGTAACCTGGAATCATAACCTACAAGAAACATAACCAGAAATAGAAAGATAAAGGATATTCATCCTCTCCAGTCTGCTCATCCTAAAACCCCATCATGTGTGCATTACATTTCTTGGGTCTTAGTATCCTGTTCTTTATCTGTCTTATTTACCTAAGGAAGCCATACATAAATAGTGCAGTTGTGTCCTCCGACAAACTGAGGGGGTTGCAATACAATTTAGCGGGTATTACTAAAATACTTCTAATTCCCCTAATGTGTCCGTAAGGCTGTTTTAAAATGGACATAATATCACTTATTTGGTCTGTGATGGAATATACCACAATAAAGTTTGAGTATACCTGTGTCTTTTTGTTGGTGTATCCATTAGCACAGCATGATGGATAAATTTTGCCAATCGTGAGGGTGTGAGCTGTAGCCATTTTCTCATGATAATTTGAAATGCTTTTGTCAGGAATGGACTCAGCACTGGTGGTGGGACTCACCTGCCGTGTGGGCTGCAGTACCAGGGCTGACCAGCGGGTGCTCTCAGCAGCCAGAGGCTCACTCCTGCAATCAGCCAAACCTGGGGCTGAATGCAGAAAGTGTATTTAAGGGATGGCCAGACTTGCAGTCTGAGCCTTGGTGTATGTTTTCCCATGAGTCCCTGTACCTGGTATCCTGTGTTCCTGCCTCGTTGCTGACCCTGCTTGATCCTGACCTCTGCTGACCGTCTCCTGTTGAACTCGGCTTGTGACCCTGACCATTCTCTGCCTGATCCTTTGTACCGTGCTGCCCGTGAGTTACTGAACCCAGCTTGTGACCCTGACCATTCTCTGCCTGCTCCTTTGGTACCTTGCTGCCCGCACGTTGCTGACCTGGCCCGTCTGACCACGCTAACTACTCTGCCATCCATCCATCCACCCTGCACGGATCCAGCCGTCCCTGCTCACACCTTCTGCCTCTTCACATCAGGTTTTCTACCTGCACATACCTCTGGCGGATCCCTCTACCACTAGCAGGTGTACTCAGGGGCCGCGACCTGGTTCCTGTCTGCTCCAAGTCCATCCCCACCATCAGGGGCCCTGGTGAATAAGCAGACTGGGACTTAGACTCCGCGCCCTGGGGAATCCTGTCCTGAGGACCGCCAGAGGTACCACCAAACGGTCATTACAGAACCCTACGGCCGGCCTGACAATTCCACCTCTCCAGCCCTGACTACGCCTGTGTTCCTGCATGTACTAAGATTAGTGGAAGGTTGGTTTGTTCACTGTGAGTTATATATCTGGGTGGCTAATCATAATTATATTGTACCTGAAGTCTGCGTTTCCCTGTGTCAGTCCACACCTTTCTGGTCACTCCTAGATTCCTGACAGCTTTCCCATTTCAATAACTTTAAATGTTGGTCACCATCTTGTTTATCTACGGAGTGAAATAGGCCTAGTTGAGATGTCAGGCTCCTACATTTCCTAACAATGTTGTTCATATTGTTCATATAGCCAAAGGAAGTTTTACAAAACTGTTCTATAGCAAAACATATCAGATGATTTATGTTCAGGTATGACATCTTATATCCAGGGCAATTTTTAAGTGATTTTAACTCCACCTCTCCCTCCCCAAAAAGTATATAAACCTTCCTAAATACATTTATTATCTGTGCTGTTAATTTTTAATGTACAGTAAATCTTTCGGGCAGTAGAAAGTACCTGGTGATTCTGCCATTCATAGTGTTTCCCTCTTCCTGGTGGCAAGGATCTACAGGCTCATAGAGCCTCTGCAGTGTTTTATAATGTGCATGCTCCCCATTTAGCTTAGTGAGCTGTATATTATTTCATAGGGCTTACTAGGTCACATGGTTGCTGTTCTCATCACTGCAGTGGTGATGAGATTTTTGAGCCGAGCTAAATCACAGTATGTCACTTTCACGCCTTCCCTTCCATTTCAGTCAGTCAATCAGAGCAGAGTGCAGTGTGAGTTAGGCATGTGCTCCAGCCTCTAGGCAGATCAGATGCTTGACTGACTACACACTCCTCTCTGAATGGTATGGAAGGGGAGGATGATAGCTAAAGCAACTCCCAGGACATGCTGCAGTGAAAATAGGAAGAGTGATCACATGGCCAAAGGACAAAATTGGAAAAAGAGGTAAAAACTTAATTTTTAAAACCATGTGTATTCACATTTGTAGCTGTTGGTGTGCCCTACTTGTACAATGGGGTGGATAACTAGGTTTAGTTACTCTTTAATACATCCCAGGGGTGGATTTTTAATAGAGATGCTGAATGCCCCATAGGCTAGGTATATATTATTTAATGGTATTAGTCTCCTTGGCTAATTAATTACTGCTCTTTGCACAGCATCCTAGTCATTATGCCTAAATGTAATGTTTCTTTTAGAGTACTATCTAACATGTGGCCCGTTTACTAATATGAAGTAATTGGCTACGGGTATCTTGTGTGTTAGTATTTTAGTCTAGATGGGATACCATAAGTTTGACTTAATTGGGAGAAGGAGTTCAAATACTTGGTAATTTAAATAAGTTCCTGATCTCCTACCATGTGATACGTGTATCTCTTATGATAATTTTATGGATGGTAGGAGCAAAGAAAACAGTGTCTGGATGATTCTCTTTAGCAACCAAGGAGACACAAATTGTGTTTTTGATGTTATAATCATAAAAGTTTAGCATCTACAAACTATAGCATATATACTGGAATTTTGTGTGCTTGGTGTACACTAGGTGGTGCTTTTAACAGGGGAAGTGAAAGATTGTGTTCCCAGATTTGCAGAGACATATGATCCTTCACTTCCTCCCCTGTCAGAACAGAGCTCTGCTTTGTTTACATAGGCAGAGCCCTGTTCTGTGTCCTGCCTGACGATCGGCGAGTGCACGCAGACATCCGTTCATTGGCACACGCAGATTGGCTTCTGCTGTGAGTGTTCACAGAAGAAGTGATCCATCTGCACGCGCGTCCCCCTATGCCGGAAGTGAAAAATCACATATATACGGAATTTTGCACTGGAGTTCCACCCTGTAGCAGTAAAACTGCTATATGGCGGACCTTAAGTGGTTAACTGAGGAATTGACTCGTTTCTGATATCTTATTTTAAAGCTTAGACAGTGAGATCATAGATGTTTTGCCTTTCCAGATAAATGTACTTAAAGCTGAGTGCAGTTTCTGTATATGCTGTGTTTTAATAATTTTAGGGTAATTTGGAGAGGGTTTAGCACTGAGATGAAGCTGATCATTTTAATCTATTAGCCCAAAGTAGATAATAGTAGAGCTTTCCATTGAAGAGGCTCTTTAAAAGATCTTAATGAATTATAAAAGGGTGTTACTTAAAGAAAACCCCTTCCCATTTCATGCTGTCAGCAATGGCCCCACATGGAAGAGAAATGTCATAAAGGCCTGAGAAAGAAAACCATTTCTTTACACAAAAAAGGCGAAAGACTACTAGAAGATAAGCAAAGCCTATCAGTCAGAATACTGTAGCAAGAGTGAGAGAAAAATATAACAAAGATTGAAGTGCAACCATCTCACAGAGACATCCAGGCCATCCATGAAAGTTAACACCTCGACAGGAGCGTCTTCTGATCAGCTGTTTGCTGGACACCTGTTTAATGAATAATTAGACACACCTGTAGTTGAATTAGGATTTTGTTGTCTAAATTTTGCTTTGCTCTTAAGACTTTCACTGGGGGGTATTCAGTTTTGCAACATGGTCTTGAATACATTTGTTAGTAAAAATACTTTGTGTGCAAATGAACAACTCTTGTTTGTAATCAATGGTCCGCATTTGTGGGAGTATTTTGTAGCATGGTGTCCCATAGAAAATGTTGATTCTGAAAGGAAAGTAAGGGTTTTCTGACAAATCTGTTGGGGTTTTCTCATTTATGCTGAGCACTGTATATGTATATCCCATAGTTTGTAGACCCTATAAATTTCAGTCAGACTAAATAATATACACCATTTTGGGGGTTTTTTTACCCCAGAAATGTAGCAGAATACATTTTGACCTAAATTTATTAAGATAAACTATTGTAATATTTTATAACAAAAACAAAGCAAAAAAAGATTTATCTGTCTCAAAAATTATAAAAATGTACAATGTTGCATTACTGAGTAATTATCACTCAGTGATAGTGCTGAAAGCTGAAAACTGGCCTGGACTGAAAGGGGGTGAAAGTGTCTGGATTTGAAGTGGTTAACAATTGATGATTTGGGAGTGCCAGAATAATTACTGCAGAAATTGATGTCGTATTATATTATTGTTTCAAATAAATTGCTGTTTGTTCATATCGTGTGCTAGCATATGAATACTATATCCTATAATTATGTGTGTTAAGCTGTAATTTGCTAAGACCGGATCTAATTCTTTCAAACATCTACTCCAGAATGTCCGATAAGAGGTTCAATAGACAAAGATAGAACAGCAACCATTCATGATTTTAGAATGCTTACAGTGGTACAAGGTATTACAAGATACAGTAAAAAGCTTTCCATAAATATTTTGTGTGGAGAGAGGTTTACCATAGCACAACTATTACAGGCCACATTGGCCATGCTTGATTTTCTACTTAAAACAGAGTTTCAGTCAAAATAGAAAAAATAAAAGCAGCTACAGTGCTGGTTCACATATATGCGGATTGAATGCGGCTTGACCAACATCAAATCCGCATGACATGTGAAAAAACATTGCTTCCTATAGTGCTTGTGCACATACAGTATGTCCAGTACACTGACGGTGCAGATTCAGTGCGGTTTGGAAAAGAGTCATGTATGACTTCTGGGCAGTGCCTTCTGGAGCAGATTGCAGGTTATTGACTTCTATGGGATCTTCTTCTAAACCGCATATGTGTGAACAGGATACAATCCTGAGCTAATCCTGTACCTGATGAAAACCTGACATGAAAAAACCTGACGCTAAACTACCGCTGTATCAATTAGCTGTGAAACCTGAGCTTCAATCTGCACTGCATGTGTGTGAATCAGCTCAAAAAGACTGTACCTGCTGACTTTTAAAAAACAGACTCTCATCTGTCCCTCGATCCCGTGGTGTTCTCACACCACGCGGGTTCACCGGCTTTCCTGTCTCTAGTGCTGACATCTTCAGTGGGCACCCGTCTGTGACAGCTTGCGGCTTCACAGCCAGGTGCCCACTGTGCATGCGCGTGTAGCGCTGCACTTTGTTAATGGTGCCGTAGTCTTCTGGGACCTGTTCCACTCCCAGAAGACTAACGGGGAGGGGGGGGGGCTTGACAACTTTTGCTTCCGATCGACTGGGCGATCATAGCAGAAGTGGGAGCAGGTACCTGTAAAATTTGGGTACTCCTTCCCCCCTTTCTCCAAAGGTGCCAATCCTTAGCGGGAAGCGAAGCCTTAAAGCGGAACTTCCCCTTTTGGGTGGAGCTACGCTTTATTAGCATGATAAACCAGCATAAGCTAAATTATCCATATTTTTATAGAAAGAATTTTGAGGAAGTATACATTAGGGGAAGTTCTTGGAAATCACATGCTGTAGTAGGGAAAACCGTATACCATACATATGCAAGCACTGTGCTGGGCATAGCAAATATGCCATATGAGACTATCTCAGACATTAAAATAAGTAAATAAGTACTTATGTGTTGCCACCTAAACCAAATAATAAAACAATCCCAATACTCAGCTGCTGCTGCTGCTGCTACCTCCACAGGCATGTTCCCACACCACTGCAATCATTAAAACTAAATAAAAATGTGTAACGTTGCTGAAATAAGTCATAAGAAATATACGCCTAAACATAAAAATAGCAATACAAATATTGTGGAAATAAATGTATGATCTAAAGGCAAGAAATTAAAAAAAAAATGTTTATTTTGATCAGTGTTAGATTTATATAAAGTATCTCTACAAACAAGTAAAGGGAGAAAGGACTCCGATAATGATAACCATTGGCAATATAAAATACAAGTAGTCTGGTACCTACATGCTTATTCAAGAATATCCAAGCAAGCCAACCCTAACAAAAAGGAAACTAGGACATTTAACGGTACCACAATTCCATGTATGTACAAATATCTAGTTTTAGTAGTACAAATATTAAATACATTCACATTGTATAGGTGCTCAATGGCAACAGATATATCCAGCCTTTCACTTAGTATATAGATTTTGTGCAATACCGCTAGTTTAAAACACTTGCCATGTGAGATCAAATGTTGTGGCATCTTCCAAGCCCCTCCTCTACGTATTTCGTCACAGGGCATGTGACTTCCTCAGGGTGTTTCTATACAATGTGAGTGTATTTTATCTGTTGTTTTGGGAGGGAAAAAAATATTTTTAGGGACAAAGCATTATTTTAGTATTTTATTTGCATGGTGTTGAACAGAGCAAAAAGCACATAGGAAATAATGAGATTTGTAGTGCTTTTGGCTTTATGCAAACTGACAAGTGTAAATAGATCCCTAAAACAACTCCTAATCACCTCAGCATGCAGCACTGCATGCTGATATGAAATCATCTTACATTAACCACTTGCTGACCCACCACAATACATATACTGCGGCGGGATGGCACAATGACGTACATATATGTCAATGTGTCTGCTCTGGCTAAGGGAGGCGCTGTGTGCCCACCCAACCACTGCTGTGTTCACCTGACAGCAGATTGTGGCTCATGGTACTGTTCTGCTATCATATGATCACAATGTCAACAAAGCTTGAATTAATTCCTGCTTTCGATACTAGTAAGCTGTGATTGGCCCACAGCTATCACATGGTACCTGGACTAATCACTTGCACCATATACCATGTGATTAGCTGTAGCCAAACACAGACCACTAGTAATCACAGCTGTCATGAATGAAACTCGTTCATGACAGTTCAAAGCATTGCTGGTACAATGATCTTCAGTGTAAAGTAAGTGTAAAAAAAATCCCTGATCACCCCCCCCAGAGTAGTACAGTGTTACTGTTGTGACACTGAACTACTCTGATAAAAGCATGTAAGTAAAAAAAAATAAAAAAATATGTTTAAAATCATTTAAATATATATTTAAATATTAATAGAAACATTGAAAAAAAAATTATTTAATATTATTATTTTTAACATACTGTCACTAGTCAGTGTCCCTGATCACCGCCACACCAGTCATATGATGACACTGTACTGTGCTGGTAACAGTATGGAAAAAAAAAGTAAAAAAAACAAATTATATTTAATTTCTTAATTTCCCCAAAAAATTGTGACAAAAAATTACAACTCGCCATGTCTCTTGCTAAATATTACTTTCCAAAAAGGGGTCATTTGGGGGCCTTTATATTGTCCTGGCATTTTAAGGGCCTCAAGAATTGAGACATGCAGTCAGTATATCAGGAATGATTAATTTTCAAATATATATATATATATATATATATATATATAATACACACACCACAAAAACTACATTTTGGCCTAAATTTATGAAGAAATTAGATTTTTTTTTTATTGGATATGTTTTAGAACAGAATTTTTATTTTCAAAATGTTTGGTCTTCTTTTGCTTATTTAAAAAAAAAAAAAACAGTGGTGATCAAATACACCAAAAGAAGCCTCCATTTGTGTGAAAAAAGTATATACATTTTTTTTTTGTGTACAGGGTTGCATGACTGAGCAATTGCCATCTTTTCAGCTTTTCCACTTCCTGGTTAAGTAAAGTTGAGTAAGACACTGTTGATATAATGCTGACCGCACAGCTGCATCCTGGGAAGGCTACAAAACCAGTGCCTTCGTGGGATATATCATCTAAACTATGAAATCTTGTGAGATCTCAGTGGAATGACATTTTCCCCCTCATATGATGTGCACTGTCATATGCTCCAGGAGGCATACCCAGAGATCCAGGAAGTAAAGGGTGATGAAGTCCATCTGCCCTTAGTAAAAAAGGCCACCTTGGGAAGAATGGGGAGGTAAAGAAAAAAGGGAATACAAAGAGTAAAAAGCCTTCAAATATCTATAAGGCTCCGCTCTTTGAATCACGGGCAAAATCGCCCCCCGTTTTTAGGTGTCATTGAAATGAATGGCACCTGAACACGCTGATGTGCAATTTGAAATTTTAATAGCATGTTTTGAAATCGTGGGCAGATTCTAAATGCCTATATAGTATGTGCCTAAAAGTCTCTTTTGTAGATAATGAAATAGAAATTGAAGAAAAGCTAGGGGTTCCTAGGAAACAGATTTATTCAGCTGGCAACAAGCAATTCAGGTGAGTTCAAAGAATGTGGAAGCACAGACCCTATTTATAATAAATTGAACAAAAAAGAGGTGTTAACTTGAATTTTCTCAAACATTCATATATTAATGTCACCCTGTACTTTTATTAGACTTTTTCCAAGAACAGTAATACCTCTGATTAGATTCCCTCATATCAAGGCTATAAGAAAGCTGTCTTGGCATTGGGCCTATTGTTCCTTCTGCCAAGGTCAGAAAACATGTTTATGACTCTCTGTCATAGATCCCCTATTATGTCAACCTAAAGAAGATGTGCCTATGACCTTCTGTCACTGAACTAATTTTTTACACACACACACACATATATATATACAGTATATATATATATACAGTGGGGATCGAAAGTTTGGGCACCCCATCTAAAAATTTGTATTAATGTGCATAAAGAAGCCAAGGAAAGATGGAAAAATCTCCAAAAGGCATCAAATTACAGATTAGACATTCTTATAATATGTCAACAAAAGTTAGATTTTATTTCCATCATTTACACTTTCAAAATAACAGAAAACAAAAAAATGGCGTCTGCAAAAGTTTGGACACCCTGCAGAATTTATAGCATGCACTGCCCCCTTTGCAAAGCTGAGACCTGCCAGTGTCATGGATTGTTCTCAATCATTGTCTGGGAAGACCAGGTGATGTCAATCTCAAAGGTTTTAAATGCCCAGACTCATCTGACCTTGCCCCAACAATCAGCACCATGGGCTCTTCTAAGCAGTTGTCTAGAAAACTGAAAGTGAAAATAGTTGACGCTCACAAAGCTGGAAAAGGCTATAAGAAGATAGCAAAGCGTTTTCAGATGTCAATATCCTCTGTTCGGAATGTAATTAAGAAATGGCAGTCATCAGGAACAGTGGAAGTTAAAGCAACATCTGAAATACCAAGAAAAATATCAGACAGAACAGCTCGCAGGATTGTGAGAAAAACAATTCAAAACCCACGTTTGAACGATCCCTCCAGAAAGATCTGGCAGACAGTGGAGTTGTGGTACACTATTCCACTATAAAGAGATACTTGTACAAATATGGTCTTCATGGAAAAGTCATCAGAAGAAAACCTCTTCTACGTCTCCACCACAAAAATCATCGTTTGAACTTTGCAAATGAACATATAGATAAGCCTGATGCATTTTGGAAACAAGTTCTGTGGACCGATGAGGTTAAAATTGAACTTTTTGGCCGGAATGAGCAAAGGTACGTTTGGAGAAGAAGGGGCACAGAATTTAATGAAAAGAACCTCTGTCCAACTGTTAAGCATGGGGTTGGATCAATCATGCTTTGGGGTTGTGTTGCAGCCAGTGGCACAAGAAACATCTCACGAGTAGAAGGAAAAATGGATTCAATAAAATTTCAGCAAATTTTGGATGGTAACTTGATGCCATCTGGGAAAAAGCTGAAGTTAAAGAGAGGATGGCTTCTACAAATGGATAATGATCCTAAACACACCTCGAAATCCACGGGGGATTACATCAAGAGGTGTAAACTGAAGGTTTTGCCATGGCCTTCACAATCTCCTGACCTCAACATAATTGAAAATCTATGGATAGACCTTAAAAGAGCAGTGCGTGACAGACAGCCCAGAAATCTCAAAGAACTGGAAGACTTTTGTAAGGAAGAATGGGCAAAGATACCTCAAACAAGAATTGAAAGACTCCTTGGCTGGCTACAAAAAGCGTTTACAAGCTGTGATACTTGCTAAAGGGGGCAGTACAAGATATTAACTCTGCAGGGTGCCGAAACTTTTGCAGACGCCATTTTTTTGTTTTCTGTTATTTTGAAAGTGTAAATGATGGAAATAAAATCTAACTTTTGTTGACATATTATAAGAATGTATAATCTGTAATTTGATGCCATTTGGAGATTTTCCCATCTTTCCTTGGCTTCTTTATGCACATTAATACAAATTTTTAGTTGGGGTGCCCAAACTTTCGATCCCCACTGTATATATATAAACACAGTTGTGTTCAAAATAATAGCAGTGTGTTGACAAAAGTGAATAAAGCTCAAAATCCTTCTAATAGCTTTTATTTCCATACATACAAATGCATTGGGAACACTACACATTCTATTCCAAATCAAAACATGAAGAAAAATATATCAAATTTGTGTTGTTCCTCTATAGAAATTGAAGAAAAGTGAAAATTAGACTGTTCAAAAAAAGTAGCAGTGTTTGTATTCTTCTTTACAAACTCAAACATTCACTATGAAAAATGTTTGAAGATTTTGCTTTCCTTTGAATCACGTAATTAATATTTTGTTGTATAACTACTGTTTCTGAGAACTGCTGTACATCTGTGTTGCATGGAGTCAACCAACTTCTGGCACCTGTGAACTGGTATTCCAGCCCAGGATGATTGGACTACATTCCACAGTTCTTCTCTATTTCATGGTTTTGCTTCAGAAACTGCATTTTTGATGTCACCCCACAAGTTTTCTATTGGATTAAGATCTGGGGATTAGCCTGGCCACTCCATAATGTCAATCTTGTTGGTCTGGAACCAAGATGTTGCACATTTACTGGTGTGTTTGGGGTCGTTGTCTTGTTGGAACACCCATTTCAAGGGCATTTCCTCTTCAGCATAAGGCAGCATGACCTCTTCAAGTATTCTGATGTATTCAAACTGATCCATGATCCCTGGTATGCAATAAATAGGCTCAACACCGTAGTATGAGAAACATCCCCATATCATGATGCTTGCGCAACCATGCTTCACTGTCTTCACAGTGTACTGTGGCTTGAATTCAGTGTTTGGGGGTCATCTGACAAACTGTCTCTGGCCACTAGACCCAAAAAGAACAATCGTACTTTCATCAGTCCACAAAATGTTGCGCCATTTCTCTTTAGGCCAGTCAATGTGCTCTTTGGCAAATTGTAACCTCTTCAGCACGTCTTTTTTTCAACAGTGGGACTTTGCGGGGGCTTCTTGCAGATAGCTTGGCTTCACATAGGCGTCTTCTAATTGTAACAGTACTCACAGGTAACTTTAGACCTTCTTTGATCTTCCTGGAGCTGATTGTTGGCTGAGTCCTTGCCATTTTGGCTATTCTTCTATCCATTTGAATGGTAGTTTTTCACTTTCTTCCACGTCTTTCAAGTTTTGGTTGCCATTTTAAAGCATTTGTGGCCATTTTAAAGCATTTGCGATCATTTTAGCTGAGTAGCCTATCATTTTCTGCACTTCTTTATATGTTTTCCCCTCTCCAATCAACTTTTTAATCAAGGTACGCTGTTCTTCTGAACAATGTCTGGAACGACCCATTTTCCTCAGAATTTCAGAGAGAAATGCACTGTAACCAGCATGTACAACATTTGCTGCCTTCCTTCCTTAAATAAGGGCAATAATTGCCACCTGTTTTTCAAAGAATGAATGACCTCACTAATAGAACTCCACACTGCTATTATTTTGAACATGCTCCTTTCAATTAGTGATTCAATTACACAGAATCAGCAGCATGCATGTCATGACTGTTGGGTCTGTTGGATTTCTATTACTCTACTACACCTGCTAGTAAATTATTTGCCATGTAGAAATATCATTTCTACCAACAATCGATTGATCAGGTTAGTGATGTCTGACTGCTATTATTTTGAACATAACTGTATATACAGCCACGCCTAATGTTTTTGCTGTCTCTCTGATGGGTTTGTTTTGTTTTTTCAGCCTAATGATGGCTTGCTTCACTGATAGTGACAGCTCTTTGGATCTCATCTTGAGAGTTGACAGCAACAGATTCCAAATGCAAATAGCACACTTGAAATGAACTCTGGACCTTTTATCTGCTCATTGTAATTGGGATAATGAGGGAATAACACACACCTGGCCATGGAACAGTGGAGAAGCCAATTGTCCCATTACTTTTGGTCCCTTAACAAGTGGGAGGCACATATGCAAACTGTTGTAATTCCTACACCGTTCACCTGCTTTGGATGTAAATACCCTCAAATTAAAGCTGACAGTCTGCAGTTAAAGCACATCTTGTTCGTTTCATTTCAAATCCAATGTGGTGGTGTATAGAGCCAAAAATGTTAGAATTGTGTCAATGTCCCAATATTTATTAACCTGACTGTATATACAGTATGTGCAATACCACACACTGCAACACACACGAACAGTGTGAATCCAGCCTTTGGCCTGGCTAAAAGGTAAAGTCAATGGCTGACACATTTTTACCCTTCCACTACCACTGCGAGCTGGTCTGATCACTATGCTATACCCAGGCTGCATTTCCTACTCTGCTATAAGATCATGGTTGCGTAAGCAATCATCTTTATCAATTCCTTTTTCTGTACAAAGCACTTCCTGTGTGTGAGTGCGGCTGCAAGGATGAAGTTTCAGGAGTCTATTCAGACTCCTGGTATTTCACTAAAGTAGGAAAAAATGTTACATTTAAAATAATTTTTAAAAATAATCTATCCGCATTTGAGTAATGTGGGAATTAGAGATGAGCGAATTATTCAAAAATTCGATTCGGCTGATTCGCCGAATTGAATTCGCCGCGAATTTAACTTATTTAAAGGGTTTCTAGGCTTCAGAGAGCCTTTATATTAGTGCAGAACACTGTACCTTTAATTTAAATGCCCTTGGAGTCTGCTGGGGAAGAGAAATAATACTGTCAGTCAGTATGACATGCAGATGAGTGCCGTCGATCTTAGAATCACCGCACACTTCACTCATTTGGGCAGTCACGGGGCACGACGAAGAAGAAGAAGAAGAAGAATGAAAAGAAGAAGAAGAAGAATGAAAAGAAGAATGAAAAGAAGAAGAAGAAGAATGAAAAGAAGAAGAAGAAGAATGAAAAGAAGAATGAAAAGAAGAAGAATGAAAAGAAGAAGAATGAAAAGAAGAAGAAGAAGAAGAATGAAAAGAAGAAGAAGAAGAATGAAAAGAAGAAGATGAATGAAAAGAAGAATGAGAAGAAGAATGAAAAGAAGAATGAGAAGAAGAATGAAAAGAAGAAGAAGAATGAAAAGAAGAATGAAAAGAAGAAGAAGAATGAAAAGAAGAATGAAAAGAAGAAGAAGAAGAATGAAAAGAAGAAGAATGAAAAGAAGAAGAAGAATGAAAAGAAGAAGAAGAATGAAAAGAAGAAGAAGAAGAATGAAAAGAAGAATGAAAAGAAGAATGAGAAGAATGAGAAGAATGAAAAGAAGAATGAAAAGAAGAAGAAGAAGAATGAAAAGAAGAAGAAGAAGAATGAAAAGAAGAATGAAAAGAAGAATGAAAAGAAGAAGAAGAAGAATGAAAAGAAGAAGAATGAAAAGAAGAATGAAAAGAAGAAGAAGAAGAATGAAAAGAAGAAGAAGAATGAAAAGAAGAAGAAGAATGAAAAGAAGTAGAAGAATGAAAAGAAGAAGAATTCCAGTACAGCAAAAAGTGTATCTGCAGAGAGCTCCGCTATTTCTGACAGTTCTCTGACAGTTCTGACAGTTCATTTACAGCGGTTGAAACATTGTATCTATTTATTTCCGAATAAAAACATCTGTATCCTAAATGGAAACAAATAGATACAATGTTTCAACTGCTGTAAATGAACTGTCAGAACTGTCAGAGAACTGTCAGAAATAGCGGAGCTCTCTGCAGTGACACTTTTGCCGGCTGATCGGGGAAAATTCGATTCGTGCATCCGAAGTTGGCTAAAATTCGGATTCGATGCGAATCGAATTTTTCCTAATATTCGAAACAAATTCCACTTCGCCAAGTTCGATTCGCTCATCTCTAGTGGGAATGCATGCAACATTGCATTGTAAAAGCACATGGATTTACTAAAGGCAAATAGACTGCACTTGGCAAGTGCAGTTCCTTCAGAGCTTAGTAAATAAGAGAAAGCTCGTGTCTTCCATCATCCAATCATGTGCAAGCAAAAATGCTGTTTTTTGGGGGGGGAGGGGGGTGCTTTTTGTTCTGTTTTTTTTCCATTTTATTGGGTATTCTTTGCAAAGTGAAGCCTCACCTCATTTACTAAACTCTGGAGCAACTGTATTTGCAAAGTGCACAGTAAATCAACCCCATGGTGTTTTTGTTAGTGGACTGTGGTGTCATTCATTGTTAATGGCACCCCAACCTGCTTTGCTAACACTTGAGTTGCAGTGCATTGCGATGCATGGTAGTTTATTACCATGTGGTGTGGGGCACTGCCCTTCGTAAAAAGGTTACGTGTACCTTTTCAGTGCAGTTTGTGTGTTGGGCAGTTTATTCAAATAAATGGACTGCCTTAACACACATAAATGAATATAGCTGACTGGCTATGAATAAGACCCACCAAGGGTTGATATGCCTGATCCTGCAGGACTGTATGTTGTATTCCCTCAAGTCAATAAAGTGTCACAAGAGCTACAGCAGGTGCCTGCTATATTAATTCATTTACTTGTACTGGAGCTGACAGGAGCTCTCCATTGCACCGCACTTGCAAACGTGGATATGTTGCTTGTTGTATACTGCCTTAACACACGCCTGGTAATGCATGTATAAATGTGCATGCATTGCAACCAAGCATAGATTTGAGCCTAGACTTAACCTCTTGCCACTGCCACCCAGCAGCCCTTAAACACAGGGGTAGGCAACCTTAAAGAGGTGGAGATCTACCTGAACCACATGGGAGAAGTCAAAGATCACCGGGCACAGTGTGGCCTCCTCACACCTGATATAAAACTCTAATTACAGTACTACCATGTCGCAATCACGTGCATTGCATGGCATTTATGGATTTAAATCATCACCAGTCAAACACACTCAGATTTCTTTTCAGATGAGCAGCAGTGCCCGAATGAGCCTTTAGTTGCATTTAGCAGTGGCACCCTTAGGGCTCGTTTGCATGAAAAGTTAGGGGGTGGTTAAACCCTACGGTTTAGTTGCAGTTTTAATGCCCCCTTTAGCTGCTGAGGTGTGCACATGCCACAGCAGGAATTAAACCCCCTGTTGCTTTTGGTGGGTGTGACTGCCTGCCAATCAACCCATTCAAGAAAATGGGGCCATTCAGTAAGCGCCCTGCAGCTGCATGCTTCTGCAGGGTCCAAAGGGTTACAATAGGTGGTCAGAAAGCAACGGAACGCTGCCTACTTTAACCACTTGTTTGCTGTACTTCACAAGGTTGCAGGGCACTTGCAGAGGGGCCTCATTCACTAAAATGGGTCATGCTACACCCACCAACCATGAAGGGCTTATAGCTCCTGCTGTGGCTGTGACATGTGTACACCGCTGGCCACTGCAGCAAAAGGGGTTGCAGTTGGGGCGGGGGGTGGTAAAAACACACTTAACTATGGGGTTTTACCCCCCCATCCAAACTGCAAATGTAAATGAACGCTTACTGTTTTGAGCACTCTATAAGGCTGCTTTCACACCAATGTGCTGCGGTTTACCTGCTCCGTGGGTGCAGCGCACTGCATCTGTGACTTTCCTGGGTTAGCTACACTTTGACATATACTTCTATTATATCCTGCAGGTGTGGTGCACTTTCTAAAAACACACCAAAACTCCTGCATTCAGGTGTTTTGGTGTGCTTTCAGAAAGTGCACCAAACCCAATCTATCAAATCTAGAAATCTATGAAAAGCTGCAGGTACACTACACTGCACCCGCAGTGCAGGTAAACCAAAGTGCATCATTGTGAAAGCAGCAATACTATAGAGTATTGCTTCACACTGACCTGAAGATCTCCTCTTTCCTGCTGCTGGCACCACTCTGGAGACTGCTAGCCAGGATAAGAGGTGGAGTGCAGTTGGTATCACTCCGCATGGAACAAGAGCAGCTCTTGCTCCCTACTACAGCTCCACCTTCACAAGTAGTCCCTCTGCATTGTACTCTGTACTCATTGTACTCTGATGCTGTGTGGTGGCAGGTCAGTAAGCCCAGACCGCGATTTACCAGTCACCTGGCCACGATCCACAGGTACAGTATTTGTGACATTTGATTCACTGTGCTGGGAGCAGCTGGAGTACAGCTCCCCACAGACAGATATGTGCAGCAGCTCAATGCTAAGGCTCACCCTTCCTACCGTTGAATATTGTATGCCTACTGCTGGCGGGAACTGATTAAACACACACACAGATATATATAGTTTAAAGTGCACTGCATCCATTGTGGTAATGTACATTTTGTTGGTTCAGTGTGCGCCACCAAACCAAGGATCTGTTTACACCATATCACTGGTGCCGTGCAGGTCTTCCTCTGACCTGTCACTGTACTTGCTTACGCGTACATCTTACACGGGCAAGCAGATACTTACTGACAGGAATGAACTACCACAGTGCTGTGGTGTGCCGTGGTAGTTCATTGAAAACTGGAAGCCGACAGTCGCAAAGGCTTTCCTTTACAAGCTGCAGTGCTGGAAAATTCAGTACGATATGGTAACCTGGAGGCATTCTGTACACCATTGATGTATGTTACACCCCCAGAAATGTAATTTCCTGCTTGTGAAAGTGGCTCACCAATTTTCCCAGAAGTCTACACTAAGATATAAGTCAGATTTTAGGGTTAATCACATTTAATCTTTTCAATACTTCCTGCACAGGCCAATTTTCAGCTTTCACTGCTGTCGCACTTTGAATGACAATTGCGCAGTCATGCAACACTCTACCCATATGAAATTATCATTTTCACACAAATAGAGCTTTCTTTTGGTGGTATTTAATCACCACGGAGTTTTTTATTTTTTGCTACAAAAAAAAATTTTCTTCGTTTAAAATTTTCCAAATAAATAAAAGTTCTTCATAAGTTTAGGTCAAAATGTATTCTGCTACATTTCTTTGGAGAAAATAATAATAATTGAATTTGTATTTTTTTTCAAATGTTTCTATTACTTTTTTTTTTTTTATTAAATTTTTTAATTTTTTTACTATTTTATTTTTCAGCACACTGTGACCAAAGCAATACAATGTTACCATAGTAACATTGAACTACTCTGGGAAAGCGATCAGGATTTTTTTTCTTTTTAATACATTATGATTGCTAATACCAATGTATTTCATTGATATTTGCAATCATTGTTACTGAATGAAACTGATTAATTTAGTCTTTTGTTGTGATTAGCTGTGATTGGGCAAAGCTCATCACATGATACAGATGGGCTGTGATTGGTCTGTATCATGTGACTGCCTTGACCAGTCACAGCTAACAACACAATTGTATACAATGGATGGCATGACAGGTAGCCATCCATTGTATATAATCGACATGTGATCTGCTGTGATTGGTCACAGCGGTCACATGACACTGGCAACGGGCCGGTGTAGTGATATGTCATCGGCTGTGTCCTGTGGACAGCGCTGCTCATTTTGACAGGATGTCATATGACGCCCAGTCACAACGGCGAGTGTCCCACCCGGCCGTCAATCTGCTATAGACCGGGCGGGAAGGTGTTAAAGGGGTTCAGGCCCTGCAAATTTCTTCAGATCAAAAAGGTAGTAATCTGCAGCAAGTTTGTTAAAATCTTTTCATTGCACATTGGTCACCCAGAGGATTGTTTTTTTTTTTGTTTTTGTTTTACAACAAAAAGTGGAGTTACTCTTTTAAGTATATGTAAAGCCAAATTTTATCTTTGTTTCTTTGTATAACTTTGAATTTCTGTTTGACAGATAGTAGTTTCAGGACAATAAAGGAGGGTTAGCCTACCCACAGGGAGACATACAGCAAACAACAGCGGTTCTCACACATACACTATTATATGCTATACAAAAAAAGTTTTTCCAATACATGCATTTTAGCTCTTTTTTTATACACTTCCTTTTAGTATGAGGGGGGGAAGTCACCTAGCTTACCAGATCTCTGTAGATGCAGCAAAAGCGAGTGTCTATTGTGTTGAGAGAGAAGTGGTCATTAAAGCTCAGGCTTCCCAGGCACGAGCGCAGGCAGAAGCCCAACTAAGATCCCTCTGTAAGAAAAGAATGGAAGCAGCAGCTAACCTCAGAGTTTTTAAACAAGCCACAGAGAAAGTAGTAGTCTTGACAACCTCTGATGACCCCTCAAGATTGGTATTGCAATGTATCGTAAGCAGAACAATGATTAAAAACAATTGCAAAGGATTCTATACATCAACCCACAATACACTCCTCAATAGGAGAAGCTTCAGCGATAGATCATACAGGTTACCCTGGCACTTCAAAACTTCCAAAGTTACTAATTCTCTCTGCAGCATCTTCTGTGCCATTGTAGACTCTCCTAAGTCCAGCTCACCAAATCACCTCACGTCCCACTGAAATCAGTTACACAGCTCTCAAAGCCATCACCACAAGCCTTCACCAGGACTGAACCAATCTGCTACTCCATTCTTTTCAGCACTTAAACTACAGGTATTGGGTACCATCCCCATTAGCAACATTGAAGGAGTACCTGCCCAAACATAACCCAAAAGAACAGATGCGCAAGTCTTTGCAAAGTGCATGACTTGCTTAGCACTATACAAATTGATGATAGCCTAGAGCAGTGGTCTCCAAACTGTGGCCTGAGGGCCGGATGTGGCCCTTTGCTTCATTTTATCCAACCCTTTGGGCATTATTCCCTCACTGTCATCAACAGTGGGGCATAGTTCCTGCCACTGACACTGAGGGGGCACTATTCCTCCCACTGACACTGAGGGGGCACTATTCGTGCCACTGACACCAATGATGGGGCGCTATTCCTCCCACTGACACTAATGATGGGGTGCTATTCCTCCCACTGACACCAACAATGGGGCACTATTGCTACCATTGACTCCAATGATGGAACACTATTCCTCCCACTGCCACCAATGGTGGGGCACTATTCCTCCCACTGCCACCAATGATGGGGCACTATTCCTCCCACTGTCACCAGTGATGGGGCACTATTCCTCCCACTGCCACCAATGATGGGGCACTATTCCTCCCACTGCCACCAATGATGGGGCAATATTCCTCCCACTGTCACCAGTGATGGGGCACTATTCCTCCCACTGCCACCAATGATGGGGCACTATTCCTCCCACTGCCACCAATGATGGGGCACTATTCCTACCACTGACTCCAATGATGGGGCACTGTTCCTCCAACTGCCACCAATGATGGGGCACTGTTCCTTCAACTGCCACCAATGATGGGGTACTGTTCCTTCAACTGCCACCAATGATGGGGTACTGTTCCTTCAACTGCCACCAATGATGGGGCACTATTCCTTCCACTGACACCAGTGATAGGGCACTATTCCTCCCACTGATACCAATAGTGTGACACTGTTCCTCCCACTGCCACCAGTCATGAGGCATTGTTTCCTGCCACTGACACCAGGACTTTTTCTACTCTACTAGTAGTCCAGGGCCTTAGCATCCAACTTTTTCAACAACTTGATTTGTTAATCGTATTGGTTGTCCGCAATAGTCATACTGTTTAGAAACTAAAAACTGTTCACTTCCATGAACGAGACAAGGGCCTTGATATTGCATGGGAGAGACTAAAGCAAATTTACAGCAGCCCTGAAAATGATCAAAATTACCCTATTCAAAGGATTGCAGGACATTCCTAGATTGTCCAACAGAGACAACCAAAGGAACTAAGCGATCAAGCTTGAAATCACCAAGGAAGACCCACATCTTCAATGTCCTAGCTTCCTAGACACTGTATATGGTGTAAACCCAGTCATAGCAAAATTGCCTTATAATCAATAAAAATGGGCAACACCAAGTTTCCTTTCCACCAACCTGTTTTTTAGTTCATCAAAGCCAGAGCTATGAATGATCCAAGTTTCTCAAATATTGACTTCAGCATTCCTAGCCTCTAACTATAATAAAAGGAAATCTAGCCACTAAACACAGAGACTCCAGAAATATTGTCGTTAGTAAGATGGGAGTTACACATACTACCAGCAGCAAGCTGCAAAGAAAGTGTAAAGACCCCAAACACATACTGTCTCATTTGTATCAAACCACATCCTCTCAGAACGTGCTGTGCATTCAAGGGAAATCCTTTCCATTTGTTTTGCAATCAAGGGAAAACCCAAAGCAACGCAGACATATCCTTCAGATGTGGCACATCAGCAGCAAACTTTGCCAGAGACTGCAAGGCTACAATTGTGTCCTCAGAATGTGACAGCAACATGTTCCTATTGGCCTTACACTGATGCCCCTTTAAATGAGACTCTACTACCACTGTATCTTACACACAAATCAGATCATGGCAGGGACAGCCATGAGCAGTTACCTCCAATGGCTATTGCTAAATATGGTGTGCTATGTCATAAAGAACTTTCAGAAAAAACAGTGCTAAAGTATGTCTTGTGAAAATGTTTCCTTGGTATGACTTTAAGTTTCAAGACAAGTCTGCATACCACCATTGGATGATAATGCTAAAATCATGCATCTACTGGGAAGAGACATCCCAACAGTTCAGAAGATACAAGAATAGCACACAAGATCTTTGCAACAATCTTTATGCTCAAAAGACCAGCCTAGCTCAAGTCATTATAAGTGCTAATCTCCAGTAAGAAACAGAGTTTAACTAATGTGTGCACTTGTAAAACTATTATTGAGTTAATTCAAGACCTCATCTTCAAAACTCATGATACAGAAACTCAAAGGACATACCCACTCTGACAATGAGACTCCCTGTAAGAGATCAAGTTTACATCACAGTCATATTTACAGTTGCATTAATGTAGCAACGTCACAAAATGCTGATGACCTTAGCAAAACTAAACCATCAACAGGTGACCAGCAATCTGCTAATATCGAGTTCCATTGCGTTCTAGGAAGTAGATGCCGATGCCGGACTGGTGATTATATGTACATGCGCATTTTTTTTAACCTATGTGAGCATTTTTTTGTTTAAATAAATTAGAGGTTTTACACTATGGAAAGGCTTACATGAATTTTAATGTGAGAAATCTGCTTATGCCTACCTTATTGATGATATTCGTGGGTGATACTGAGGTGGCTTGAAAGGTGACCCAGATGATCTGAGAGATTGCATAAGCGCTTTATGACCACTATTAAAATGATACTAAACCCACAACAGTAAAATCAGCCTTTATATGCAGTAAAGCATGCTTGTTATACTTACTGTGGAACCTAAGGGGTTAATCCTCTGCATTGTGTAAAAAGGCCGTTTGATCCTTTCTTCCCTGTTCCTCCACTTTTTCACGTGACCACCGCTTATCTCCTGATAAGACAGACTATAGGCATTTTGCACATGCGCAGTTTGGTGTGTATTGCTGGAGAGGTTTTGTTTTTTTGGGGGGAGAGTGCATGTGATCAGCACAGGGTCAATCACCACTGGTCGGACAGAGGTTTTGCATCCTCCTAGAGCAGAAAGAAAACTCCTCCTACAAGTTTTAGCTAGTTCTGGGCTGGACACTGATAGAATCCACAAGACTGCTCTAACTTCAGATGAGAAAAGGTATTTAGCAGTTTATATTTACTAAAATAATAGCATTTCCATGTTCTGTGTACTGTGGGAGACCAGATATAGTGGATGCAGGGTCCTGGGTTTAGTAACACTTTGTCTAAGGGGGTCATGGTAAGTTGGTAAGCGTGTACTCTATTACCACTCTGGGTGCAAATTGGCTGTCGGTGGCACTACATATATAAAATTTCGGAAAGAGGTGCGTCTAGTTTCTTGCACATCCTTGGATGGGACTGTTTTTTGACACCGTTAACTTTACCTTTCACTATTAGTTTTTTTTTGTTGTGTCATTATGCATTTTGTTGTATATTTTTGCACTGTGGCTGTTGCTATTCAGCACAACACATTTTTAGTTAATTAATATTGAGATCCTGCCCCACAATATTGATGATCTATTTATCCACATGCAAGCTGACATGTCCGACCGCTCAAGCAGCGCAAAGAAATCTTGCCAGCAATTAGCAACCTAAGAAATTCATCAAGTGGCATGCGAAACAGAATTTGGGGAGTGCAAAGAAAAATGAAGAGGGAGGGTTGAGATGAGCACATATAAAGCCAGTAGCTCCCACTAAACACTCAGAAAATCATCAGTATACTCCACAACCAAACATATATTATATTGCCAAATGTATTGGGACACCCCTCCAAATCACTGGATTCAGGCGTTCCAATCCCCTCCATGGTCACAGGTGTATAAAATGCTTCCACAAACATTTGGGAAAGAATGGGTCACGCTCAGAAGCTCAGTGAATTCAAGTGTGGTACCGTGATAGGTTGTCACCTGTGCAATAGGTCCATCCATGAAATTTCCTTACTACTAAATATTCCACGGTCAACTGTTAGTGGTATTATAACAAAGTGGAAGCAACAGCAGCTCAGCCACGAAGTGGTAGGCCATGTAAAATGACAACACAGGGTCAGCACATGCTGAAGCACACAATACGCAGAAGTCACCAACTGTCTGCAGAGTCAATAGCTAAAGCCCTCCAAACTTAGTGTGACCTTCAGATGAGCACAACAACGTGTAGAGAGCTTCATGAAATGGGTTTCCATGGCCGAGCAGCTGCATCCAAGCCTTACATCACCAAGTACAATGTAAAGCATCAGATGCAGTGGTGTAAAGCACCCTGCCACTGTACTCTAGAGCAGTGGAGATGTGTTCTCTGGCGTGTCGAATCACACTTCTCTGTCTGGCAATCCAATGGACATGTCTGGGTTTGGCGGTTGCCAGGAGAACGGTACTTGCCTGACTGCTTTGTGCCAAGTGTAAAGTTGGGAGGGGGGATTATGGTGTGGGGTTGTTTTTCAGGGGTTGGGCTTGGCCCCTTAGTTTCAGTGAAGGGAATTCTTAAGGCATCCGCATACCAAGACATTTTGGACAATTTCATGCTCCCAACTTTGTGGCAACAGTTTGGGGATGGCCCCTTCCTGTTCCAACATGACTGCGCACCAGTGCACAAAACAAGGTCCATAAAGACATGGATGAGCGAGTTTGGGGTGGAGGAACTTGACTGGCCTGCACAGAGTCCTGACCTAAACCTGAAAGGACACCTTTGGGATGAATTACACCGGAGACTGCGAGCCAGGCCTTCTCGTCCGACATCAGTGCCTGACCTCACAAATGTGCTTCTGGAAGAATGGTCAAATATTCCCAAAGACACACTCTTAAACCTTGTGGACAACCTTCCCAGAAGAGTTGAAGCTGTTATAGCTGCAAAGGGTGGGCCAACTCAATATTGAACCCTACGGACTAAGACTGAGATGCCATTCAAGTTCATGTGCGTGTAAAGGCAGGCATCCCAATACCTTTGGCAATATAGTGTATGACCACATATCTATAAACCTATACACATGAGAAAGATAAACTCTAAATTCCATAAATCCCACTAAGACCAAGCTGCATTTCTCATGTGTGTTCTTTTCAATTACCATGGACTCTTCCATATACTAATTGTATTAAGTTATGCTATTCAATCTGCAGATGTGATTACCTGATTTTCTTGAGCCATGGGCCACAGTCTTGTAACTTCTCAAGAATGGTGGACAGAAAAATCTTCCTGTTGTCTTCAGTACCAAGACCCATTTCTTTATCTTGTGTAACTCACTCAACTGAATGAATACATGTATTTGTGGTTATCACCATCTTTTACTTCTTACAGCAGCAGCAACCAGGTTTTGCATAGATTGTCTAACAAGTGTGACTGTTATAATGAGATCTTATTATTGTCTTCTAGAGCAATGTTTCTAAACCTTTTTTTCAGTCAAAGCACCCTTTATAATTTTGCATACTTTAAATCTAAAATGTAAAAAATGAAACTAATAATTTTACATATTGCAGCATCCACACACATAGGTCAGTCCTGGTTGAGAGAGGCAGGGGAGGGGCAAACAGGGATTCAGGCGCCTAGTATCCTCCTTATCAGCCAATTGCATCATCGGTTGTTAGGATGCCAAAGACTGGCCCTCACAGTGCCCATGGTTTTAATACTGCACAATAAAATTCATGGCTTTATGTGTATATAACAAAAAGTGTGTATGTAACAAAATGGTTGGGTTGATTCACTTGTTGGTCATTTTTAGGTAATTGGCGCAATTTTTTTTAAATTTTAGTAAGGTACCCCTGAAGAACATAGAGGCACCCTGGTAAAAAAAAAAAAGCTCTTCTAGAGTACTTCTAAACAGTTTAATCCTTACCTATGTATCATTTTGAATAAGGCAGGTTTGAGAAGTACTGTATATGACTCCACTGGTACTCAGTATGGTACATGATACTGGTAAAGTTGTGACATTGTTCTAGCATGATTTCTTAATTACTTTAGGCTGTTTCAAAGGGGCTCTCTAAGTAAAAAGAGCATAAAACATTTTAATGAACCTGTTCCTTATATGGTGGTTATCTAAAATATTACAATGTACTGTATGTCATTATAAAAAATATTACCATGTATTGCCAAATTTACTTCATTTTGTTAAAAAGAGACTTTTTCAGATCCATGAACTTACCCCTCAAAAGAGACACACACATCTAGATGGAGTAATATTTAACTACAGTATACTGCATTAAAAGATATTGTATGTAAAATGTGTTGTCAGGGTCCCTCTATTCTATAAAAATGGTAATTATGTTAATATGTTGTATTTTTCAACAGGGATGTGTCCAGGATGGGGTGTATATTTGTCCCAGGTTCATGCTCTACACTGACTGTTTCTCCTTTTGTGCTGTGCAGCGAACCTGTTTTGCTCACTGATGATATAATGAGCTCAGCTGTAGTAGGTTAAGAGCTCTGGGCTCTATAAAACTCCCAGGCTGCTTAGGGAGAATGCTCCAACCTGGAACCAGTTTGCTGTGCAGGACAAACTGGGGAACAACCAAACCATACTGTGGTGAGAGTAAATCTGTGTGCTTTTGGACTGGGAGATGCTCTGTGTGAACACCCTGGGGTTTATTTACTAAAGCTGGAGAGTCCAAAATCAGACTCCCTTCTGCATAGAAACCAATCAGCTTCCAGGTTTCATTGCCAAAGCTTCATTGAACAAGCTGAGGTTAGAAGCTGATTGGTTTCTATGCAGAAGGGAGTCTGATTTTGGACTCTCCAGCTTTAGTAAATAAATCCCCCTGTGTCTGAGCAGCAGTAGGCTGTATCCAGACAGGTAGATAGGATCCTGTGTTTGCAGTTAGATGCCCAGTGTGGCAAGGTTTTATTTTCTGTTTGTGCTTTATTTACAAGTCTGGTGAACACAAGGTGCATATATTCAAAACAGCACAAAAATTACAACTTTCTTCACCAAGATCCGGCTGTCGTGCTGAGCCTCTTTCACCGTGCTCTGACTCATCCAGGGGGTCAAGCACAACCCGTTACTGGGCTAACCATTCACATATGGTGGAGGATGCAGGCAGGTAAAGTAAGGCCAGCATGGAAGAGATACTGAGACAGCTTGCTTTGACAAATGCAAATCAGCAGCAAACAAATACAAGTTTGCAACAGAGCCTTGCAGTGCAGCAGCAAGTTTTGCAACAGAGCCCTGCAGCTCAGCAGCAAGCCCTGGAACAGGCAGAGGCCCGCCATAGGGAATCGTTGGAACGGCAGGAACAGATACACCAACAGCAAATGGCAGCTATCATGAAACAGGTTCAGCAGAGGCAGCAGACTGAGAGTGATTCTAGTGCTATACCATCTTTCTGTGTGAGTCACCTGTTGCCAAAGATGACTACAGATGATGACCCTGAGATGTTTCTGACCACTTTTGAAAGCTGAAAATGAAAGCTGGCCTAAAGAACAGTGGGCTGGACTAGTGGCCCCCCTACTATCTGGTGAGTCTCAAAAGGCTTTATTTTGACCTCGAGCCTGAGGAAGCCAAGAACTATGATCATTTAAAAATGGAAATTTTAGCGTAACTCTGGCTGTCCGGGCTCATCGGATACACTACTGGAGTTATTGACTGGGAAAACCACCCCAATCCCAAATGTATGACCTTATTCCTTTGACCAGGAAATGCTTGCAGTCAGATACAGTGTCTGGACCAAAGATTGTGGAACGGGTGGTTATGGACAAGTTTCTGAGGTCTCTCCCTACTACCTTGCAGAAATGGGTGAGTCACGGAAATCCAGAAATAGCGGAAAAGCTTGTGGACCTTGTGGAAAGGTACCTAGCAACCAGAAATCTTACGTCTTCCCTCAAGGACTCACAGACTTTCCAACCCAAGACCAGACCATCCCTGGCTATGGGTAAGATTGCACCTAGAGATGGGAATGGAGAGAATGGAAAAGGGGGAACTAAAGGTACTTTTGGGACTGTTTCTAATGTCTGGCGAGAGCGGTCTGGAAGGCCAAACCCGCAGGAGGTGAGCAGAAGGATAATTTGTTACCGCTGTCGAGAAGAGGGATGTGTAGCAGCAGATTGCATAAATACTGATGAACTAATGCACTGTGACTTTCTTACAGAGAGACAGCAGTCCCTCTTTGCAACTGTTACTTGCACTACTGTAAAGGGAAATTAGAAACCTTTATGTAAAATTTGCATTGATGGTAAAAATTTTGTTGTGTTGTTGGTTTCAGGTTGCCTGGTTACCTTGGTAAAAACTGAATTGGTAATGGGAAAAACCTTGCACCCTAGAAAATTGGCAGTCATTTGTGTTCATGGGGACACTCGAGAGTATCCAGTGGCGACAGTGTCCTTTGAGACCTGCCTGGGTAACCTGTGTCATCAGGTGGGTCTGGTTCCCCAACTACCACATGACGCCATTGTGGGGAGAGATTGCCCAAAATTATGGGAGCTCTGGAATGGCCCAGATTTCCCACTAAATGGTCCTTCAGAACCTGAAGGTTCTCCTAGGGAATCCTCCTGAGGGTGAGGATTTACCTGAGTTTCCCTTGTCAGTATTAGCAGGGGAAACAGGGCCTAGGGAGGAGTCTACAACCTCAGAAGTGGAATAGCAACCTCTAGTGTTTGATGACTTAGAAGTACACAGAGAAAGTTTTGCCACTGAACAATTAAAGGATCCTACATTACTAAGGGCCCAGCACTTCTTAGGAAAACGCAGCCCGCACGGGAACCTCGCTTCCCAGTACGGTGGCATTTTCCAGTGCGGGCCGCATTCCATTAGAACTAATGACACCCGCACACAGGGCCGCATTTCTCTGTTCGGGTGGTGCGACTGCACGGATTGTCGTGCGGATCCGCAGCAGCACCACCCACACAGATGTGAACCTAGGGTACGGCAGGACATACACAAAGCAAATTTCTTTCCTGCAACCACCTCTTTTCCCCCATCAATACAGAGAGTGTTGACAGGGGAATCCCTCCCCATTGTATCCTCCCAGTGGGAAGGGGGTGAAGGGGAAGCTGTCTGCACTGGGAGAAGACAGCTATTATTGCTAGCAACTATAACAGCTGCTTGCGATAATCGCATAGAAAAATTTGGCAGGCTGGTTATACCCAAGTTGATCGACCGATCAACTTGGGTACATTCAGCGTGCCCATATGTGGTTTGAATCAAATTGGCCAGGATTCAAACTAGCTGGCTTAACAGGGTATTTCACCTCACTTTAGAATATTTTTTTTCTCATTTCCTGTTGTAACTACAGAACAGGAAGTGAAAGAACATCTCCAGAAAGAGACAGTTGGAAAACAAATGTTTGGGTTAAGATATACAAAATAGCATAATTTTGCTTTCCTATATCTTTATGAACAAGTGGATTAAGTAACTATAGATACTTTTAACATAAAAGTAATATTTTTTTTTGGCAAATAAAAGAATTGCATGTCAGGTAATTGTAATTGACACGTTTACACCAGCTGTTGCTATTGCTCTTAGTGCATACAGTATTTTAATGTATTCTATTTTCCAATAGCAGTCTTTTTTGTAAATATGTTTGTGTGCTAGCATTTTACCATATGTTAACATTTCTAGGAAAGCAAACTGTTTTAATTTAGGATAGCCGATAATATTTAATTCAAATGCAGCCAAGTTCATAGTTTCAGATTTAGTCAAAGTAAAAGTAGTTATTACAATTTTTATATTTATTAATTTTTTGCTTGCAAACCTACATATTTTTTGGAACTAACAAATACTGTGACAGATGTTATTTATCTTCATTGTAAAACAGCATTTATATTTTTTAAAAAACCTAGTAAAATTATTACTGGAAACTTGGAGTAGTAACTGTTTTGCTGTGCCTTTTTTTTTTTTTGTTCAAAATGTCTAAAATGATCTTAAAATGATTTTTGTAAAATATACACTTTTTAACAGACAGCTAACTAATAACTGCAGATCATTTAGAAACAAAAGGTTTAGCATATAAATTCCTTTTATTATTTGACATTTCTTTTATTTGCTTTGTGATTCACAATTAAATGCAAGCAAAGTAGCTTATTTTAATTTTTTAAACAAAAGATTTAAATTTTGCGAATCAAAAGTGACCATTCTTAGAAACCCTGGCAGTGACAGGGTTGTGTAAATAGATTTGTGTGCCAGAGCTGTTTTTCTCTATAGCAGTCATAAGAAATGCAAAAGCAGCTTAACCACTTGCCCGCCACCCTATAATAGAAGTACTGCTACAGGGCAGCAGGGCTGCGCAAAATTTCATATATAGGTGATATGTATTTCCGGGTAGGGGGCGCATACTCTGCCCCACCCGCACCGCTATTGGCTGCTAGGGATGTCAATCACAGAGTCCCAGTCGGCACTCAGCGATCGCTGTGTAAATCTGACAGGGGAGAGACCTGTGTGTAAACAACACAGGTCTCTCCCCTGTCAGTGTGAACATGCTATTTTGTATCTCTCTGCACAGCAGAGAGATTCAAAACAGCATGTCTCCCTAGTAAAACAGCACACACAGTAAAACGCACACAGTTAACCCTTTGATCACCCAAAAGTTAACCCCTTCTTGCTCAGTGTCAGTACAGTGTCAGTGTTTTTTATCAGCAGTCAGTTCCCACCCAGTGTCAGATTGCCCATCACAGTCCCGTTATAAGTCGCTGATCGCCGTCATTACTAGTATAAAAAAAATTTGAGTATCTATACCACCATTTGTAGACGCTATAACTTTCACGTAAACCAATAAATTTACACGTATTGGGATTTTTTTTACCAAAAACGTAGCAGAATACATTTTGGCCTAAATTGATGATGAAATTTGATTTTTAAAATTTTTTTATTGGGTATCTTTTATAGTGCAAATAATAAAAACCACACAGGTGATCAAATACCACTGAAATAAAGCTCTATTTGTGGGGAAAAAAGGACATACAGTTCATTTTGTATAGTGTTGCATGACTGAGCAATTGTCAGTTAAAGTAATGCAGCACCGCATCATAAAAATAGCCTGTTCAGGAAAGGGGGTAAATCCTCTGGAGGGCAACTGGTTAAAGCAGGTCAGTTGATGTGTATAAGCATTAAAAAAGCATCCAAAATTTTTCTTAAAATGTCAGCTGCTATGAAATAAGCAGGATACATGATTATTAGTATGCATTTTTATCAAATATTTTCCCTTTAACTGATGCTACTGATATTCAGTATTTATTTATTTATTTTAAATCATTGGGTAATTTAAACTAGAGTATTGCCAAAGCTTGTTTGGCCATACTTCTCTTCTGGGTCACAGGAGTGCTTTTATTGTGCACTCCTGCGACCCAGATTCAGCCAACAACAGGTTAAAGCCCGCTGTTGGCTGACAGCACAGAGCCACTCCAAACTTTGCAAGAATCCCAACTTTAATGTCAGGATTCATCAAGATGGCAGACCAGTAGCTGGCTCAGCCTCTCAGCAAGCCTGAGTCACCCCCTACACAGCTCGGAACTCTAGTGGTGGGGCAGAGCAGAAAGCTGGTGAGTGACAGTGAAGACTGAGAACTAAGCGATCAACTGTCCTGTGATCACTTGTTTTTCGAGCTTAGAGCCAGCGGGGAAAAGCTACAGCATCAGAACAATAATGTAGCCACATAGGTGAGTATGTACTTTTTTTTTTAAATTCCGCACTTATCCTTAAATTGCCAAACGTACAGTATACTGCAGTAGTCATTGTGATTCTATAATCATTGTGAGAGATATGATATAAAGCTGTTAATACTGTAAGGTGTATTTCCGTGTTTACTTACAGATATCTTTCAAGATCAGTCTTAGAGCAGTGGATGTTCATTGACAATGATGCTCATTGATTACTATAAAGGCAGCTTTTGCGTGTTATATTGTTAAAGAGGTATAGGTTAGTTCAATACATCACAAAATAAACACTTTACATTCATATGGATAAAACCGTTTAATCAAAAGAAATTGTAAGTCTGACTTAACTGCTTTAAAGGTTCTGAGTTAACATGAGGCTTATAGATCTTGAAAAAAATGAAAACTTAAAGAGATTTGTTTGTGTCATTATTGCTTGTATGACCTTCATGATTTTTCTGTATCTTTGTGAAAAAACATTTCAATAATAATAATATAAACAAGTAAATGTGGTTCTAACAATGCCAACTAACTCATACAGATCTGGCCTATTGTGAATGCACAAAGGTTAATAAATGTCCTTTAGCACATTTGACCTAGGCTTTACGGCAAGTGTGCATATGCTTAGGATTTTTTTAAAAAAATATTTCCTATGTCTTCCTCTATGACTTCAGAGAGGAAAAACATTTTGTGGAATCTTCATTACCAAGGACACTGTTGTATTACAACATTATATTTGTAACGTTCAGCCCCGCATTTATTATATAAGGAAATTTTGTTGCTTTATGTGGAGAGCAATCATTTCTTGATTGCTTGATGGCTAAGCTATGTGTGCATGGCAGAAAATAGGTCTTATTTTTTTTAAACAATTCTGTAGTGGGGGTCAATTGACTTTTTAGTTTTCCATGTGTTTTATAAACGTCAGGGCATTTTTTAAGGTGTGATGCCCTTATGTGTCCTGCACATATGGTCCAGTTGACATAGATTTTAGCTTGTAAATTCTTGTCTGAAGAGTGGCATGTATAGTAGGTGTTTTATGAAGCTTTAAAAATGTTTAAGCAACTTTCTTGGAGCCATTAAAGCATTCTTCATTTAAAGTCAGAAGAAAACACACAACTCAAAACCAGGCGCTAAGGTGAAAAAGTCATATGTTGACAAATGGAATAAACCAACATGAATGCTGCTCACTTGTTTATACGAACTTAACGAACGTCACCATGTAAACCCAATAAAGAATGCACACACTACTGGATGTTCCACAGACATATAGTGCATATCCAACAACTTTAGCTTTGATGTCGACCAGGCAGTAAAAAATAACTGTTAAAATCCATGTTTATTCATCCTAAAAGGCCAAAGTATAAATCTTCTGCAGCAAACATAATTGTGCAATGTTACTGGTGCAGAAACATAGTGAATGACTGCTTACATGAGACCTTGCCCCACCAGCTGTACATAGGGATGTACTCAAACTTCTGGTCCCAGGTGATGAGGTAATACTGTAAATAGGTGTCCCCCGTGGAGAAGGTGATCCAGAACAGTTCCAGCAGATGCGGGAGTTCTGCGTTCGTCTGACCAGACATGGCGGCACAGTACTAGTGGGAGTAGCCAAATGGAGCTCAGCTGAAGGGGTGTCACGTACCTCGTAGAAGTCTTAAACGACGAGGTCGGCCACTCTTGTATTGCAAGCCCAGGCCCCCATGAAGGTGAAAAAGATAGTGCCGAGGGATAAGAGGAACATGAGTGACTGCATATTTTGATTGCAGAACTTGTGGCTGAAGGTGTAAACTCAGTACATCAGGCAGGGCATCCGGTCAGGAACAGAAGAGAAACAAGAATGACCAGCCGAGGTTAAAGGAGCACTAAACCAAAACTGCAAGATCTGGGTGCGTGGCGTGCAAGAACTTCTAACAATCATGAGGCTGTAACACACTGACAACTGGAGCTGATATGATAGCCAGGGCAAGCACTCAGCGGGTCTGTAGAGCTCAACAGGAGCCAGAAGCATAGTCGGGGTAATCAGCAAGCAGGCAATGAGGTACCTAAACATCAGACAGGAACGTTGTCAGGAGTAAGCCAGGATCAGAAACCGATGAGTAGATGCATAAACAGGATCCAAGAGCAGGTCAATGGAAAGCCAGGTAAGTATCGGATAACACACAGGATACAAGCAGGACACAAGGAAACAGCTGAAGACCAGTCAGCACTGACAGAGAGTAAGAGCCTCCTTTAAAAAGCCTGTCTGGTGCCAGAAACTGTGCGTGCACTCGTGTGCGTGCATTCTTTCATGCATGCACGAGCCTATACTCATCTTTATTAGCAATGCGCCTGTGCTTCTTTCTATGTGCTATGCTTTGAGCATGCACATATCTATGCGCCAGTCACTGTACAGGAATTCTTCTCTTCTTGGCTGTTTTCCCTTCAGTGAAGCTCCATTTTGCTACTTCTGCCAGTACTGCAATGTCAGATCTGGTTGTATGACCACGTCATTTCCAGTCCTCGAGTGAAGATATTTGCAGAACTCCGGTGACTGCTCCCCCACAGGGGACACCCAGTTACAGCGTAACCTCATCCCCTGGAAATGGGAGTTTGAGTACAGGAAGTAAAGGAAAATCCCCCAAATGGGCCACAGTCGGCCAAAGAAAATTTAAAGGGGATTTTAACAATACCAAACACTATCCTAAATGAAAAAAAAAGTTTTGACTTTGAATGTACTTTACTGTACACAGAACAAGATCACAAATTTAATTGGAATGTTATATATTTTTTATATAAACACTTATTTGTTCTGAATGTAAAATATATGTTACCTTCAATTTCAGAAACCTGGACTGGACCTTGCAGACACTTATATTACGTTTGTGCGACAAAATCAAGATATTTTACGGGAAAAAATCAATGAGGAAATGTATATAGAAAAGTTATTTGATGTAAGTATTTTATAGTAAAACATTATGAACCAAAAATATGTAATGGTGATAAATACAGAATTCACAATCAAGAATTGAGCACTTTCCACTTTATTTTCACATACTACCGAATTATTAATACCAGTATAAAAAATGTTTGTTTAATGTCACAAGTAATTTTTTATTGTCACTAAATGTTTATTATTAGCGTGGCATATTCACAGTCCATATGATATTTATCAAAAATATGTAATGTTTCATTGTCTAACCTGGTTAGATTTGTACATTTTTCTTAGCCTTTTGTTTTTCGTATAGTGTTTGAATGTGAGATATATATATATATATATATATATATATATATATATATATATATATATATATTTAAATGTAAGAGCAATACTAAAGGAGTTTTACAGTGCTGCATATAGAGAGGTCCTTGCTCTCTTGCATAGCTCTGAACCTTATGTATTATCTTGTCTTACAATATCAGTCTGGTCATTTACCGGTAGTAAGCACTCAGATTCAAACTTATATTGGACAACATGAGATGAAAAGCTGAAATATGCAGTTCTGGTAAAAGAATGGCAATTTAAAGTTATAAGGTAGGGATTTTTGGTGATCAGATGTCGTAGCACTTACATTTTCTGGAAGGCTGATGCACAGCAGAAATCTGAGGAATTGGTGGGGCATGTGGACCTAAAGAAGACTTTATAATGTTCATGTGAGAACTATTGTGTGTTGGTCTTCCAGAGGAGGTTAACTCTGGACAGTCTGAATCCTCTTTAGCGGGCCAGACCTCCACCTGTGTGAGCAGAATGAGATTGCCTCAGAGAAGTCTAGAAGCAGTATGTAGGACTGTCTTTTATGAGCCTCATACTGGCCAGTATAACCAACCTTCAATGGAAAGTAGCTGCTTTCTTTCTTTTGTCTCTTTGTGGTTTTAGAATGACAAAGAGCATATGTTGCAGTTCTGACTCATTGGAGTAGATTTACTAAAACTGGTGCACTCAGAATCTGGTGCAGCTGTGCATGGTAGCCAACCAGCTTCTAACTTCAGCTTGTTCAATTAAGCTTTGACAATAAAACCTGGAAGCTGACTGGTTTCTATGTAGAGCAGCACCAGATTTTTCACTCTACAGTTTTAGTAAATAAACTCCATTGTGTCATCACTCCATACTGCCTACTCTCTGCTTCTGTGCAGAAGGGAGAAGACATTGAGTTGAGTTTAGTGAAGAAACTGCAGGCAAGTTGGCTGAACACCATCAGAGTGCTAGTAAAGTCATAAAAGAAAGCGTTTTATATAAATTGCAAAAGACCAAATGCTTTCTTGGTGTTTATATTCAGTTTAGAACAGGGGTAGGCAACCTTAAAGAGGTAGAGAACTACCTGAACAACATAGGAGGAATCAAAGATCACCGGGCACAGTGTCGGCCAGTGTCACCTCCTCACACCTGATTTAAACCTCTAATTGCCTTACTACTGTGTCACAGCAATCATGGGTTTAAATCAGGTGGTAAGGAGGCAACATATCACCTCCTGTCAAACACACTCGGATCACTTTGCAGAGGAACAGCTGTTTCTGCTGCTGTTGTGAATGAGCCCTTAGTTGCATCCGGCAGCGGCACTCTTAGGGCTTGATCACATGTTAAGTTGGGGGTGGTAAAACCCTGCAGTTGAGTCACAGTTTTACTGCCCTCAATCCCTACCCTCTTTAGCTGCTTGAGGTGACAGCCAAAGGTATACACATGCCTCAGCAGGAATTATACCCCCTGTTGCTTTTGGTGGGTGCTACCGCCTGTCAGTCTAGGCCCCTTCAAGTAAATGGGGTTACTCTGCAAGTGTCCCACAACTGCATGCTTCTACAGGGTCCAAGTGGTTAAAGCAGGTGGTTAGAAAGCAACACAACGCTGCCTACTTTAACCCCTTGTTTACAGCACAAGATTGCAGGGCATTTGCAGAGCTGCCTCATTTACTTGAATGGGTAATGCTTGGCAGATGTTTCATGTACCAACCATGACAGGACGTAGGAGCCAGCACTGCAGAGCAGACATCAACTTATGTGGCTCTTGCTCCCTACTACAGCTCCAGCTTTACAAGTAGTCCCTCTGCATTGCACTCTGATGTTCTGGGATGGCGGGTCAGCAAGCCCTGACCATGATCTACCAGTCACCTGGTCGAGATCTACTGGTTGCTAAACAGCTAATATCCATAGAGTGAAATGAATCCCAAAAATGTATATGGGACTTCACATATGTTATACCAGTATTTCATGAGTTGTAGAAAGGGGAAGTACCCATATTTGTTCAAGCATAAAAGCTGCAAGTAAATATGTGTATATATTTCATGAAATAAATGTAAAATGGCAGGTGAATATAGAATGAAAGATGAAGAAAAAATTGAGGGAAAAGCCTCACATGTCTATAAATCCAACACATTTCCTTCCTGAGGTTTATTCCCTAAACTAATTCCCTCCTTCAAGTATTTTGTGCTGATTTATTATCCCAGCAACCACATTCTCTTTGTCCTTCTTGAGCTTTAAATCAAGGTTGACTCTTTGTCCAGTTGGACCATATTCCTGTGAGGAATTGAAGTCTACCCAGTAAAACCATGTCTTTCTAAATTCCTCACTTTTAAGGTTATGGGTGTCAATGGGATTTTCCATGGTGTACAAGTCCTGAATTTTAAAGAACCACAGGCCTATAGAAGGGGGTGAGGTTTGTTGCCATTTGAGTGGGATACATGCTCTGGCCAACTTAATCAAGTGAAACAAAAGGAAATGTTTGTATCATCTCCTGCTCATGTAGTTCAGTAAGAAGGTTGTGGGGCTGTTCCCAAGGTCAATGTCTGTGAGCTTCTTACCATGGATCTGTACTGCCTCCCAGCAAATCCCAAAAAGACAGGCAATCCCAGAATACTTGTAAGAACATGCCCTCCTCTTTCTCACACAGTGGTCTGATCATTTCCACGGACCCCTGGTAGGGCAGCCCCCAACCATAGTCCTCAGCTCTTCCATCCCACGTATAGACTTATTCGCTGATCTCCGCTAGCTAGAACTGGTTTTGGTGTCACTTTCCCTGACCACAGTGGAAGGTAGGCAAGACATCAGTGTCTAATAGACAGGCATCATCCCGATATTTTTTTTTTTTTTCAGCAGCCAATTTTCTTTTTTTTAAAGCGATACTAGCAACTAAATAGCCACTGAATTGCTTTTACAGGCAGCGGAAGGGAGTCCCGCCATCCAGTGCCTCTCTGGGCTCTCTCAGCCCACCGGAGAGCCCAGGACTGAAGCCAGTTTACCATAGAGGAAATCGGGGACCAGATCTTCCCCGTCTCTGTGATGCAAGAAACCGAAAGTTACGAGTATTTTCTTCCGGTTTTCTTGTAAAAAACATATGACCAAACGGATCTTGGTTTGATCAGATGCTTTTAAGGGCAGAGGACAGATCGGGTGTCTAATAGACCACAGATTTCTTCATAAAGAGGACCTGTCACTGCCCATGCTATCACAAGGGATGTTGCTCATCCCTTTGGATAGCAATAAAGTGATTAAAAAAATTAGAGAGACACAGCAAAAAAAGAAATTTCAAATAAAATAAATAATAATTTTTAAAAAAGCACCCTAGCCCCACCATGCTCATGCACAAAGGCGAACACACACCTCAGTCCCGCACGCATATGTGAGGTATCACCATAAATGTCAGAGCAAGAGCAATTGTTCTAGCACAAGACATCCTTAGCTCTGAGGAAGGGGGTTCGTCTCCAGAAATGCATCAGCTTATCCCTAATTAGGGCACAGCATTGCATTGACTGCCATTGCGGACTGTTTATTCTGCTTTTATTCTCCTTTGGTTTGTGAGTATATATCTATTTGATTACACAATAAATATGTGGTGTACCACGGTAATGCACGATGAGAGTGCGCCCTTGTTTGTTTTTTGTTCAGAAGACATCCTGTGTAACTCTAAACTGGTAACCTGCAAAGGCTTTTAAGTGTCACCTATGGAAATTTATAAGTACCGTAGTTTGGCTCCATTCCACAAGCATGTGCAGTTTTAAAGTGTGATATTGTAGGTGTCTATTTACTCAGCGCAACATCATCTTTTATAATTTACCAAATAATTGGATATTATATTGTGTTTTTGTGCATTAAAATTCATTAAAGTTTTTTTTTGTTTTGTAAAAATTCATTTGAAAAACTGCTGCACAAATACTGTGTGACATAAGAAATTGCAAAACTCACCATTTTATTTTCTGGGGCCCCTGTTTTAAAAATATATCATGTTTGGGGTTCTTAGTAAATTTCTAGCAAAAGAATACAGATTTTTACATGTCAGAATAGGCCTGGTCTAAGTGGTAAAGAGAACTTGTCACAACAGAATGCTATCACATAGGGGACTTTAGGTCTCCTATATAATAAAGTGAAGTCTTGTGGAAAAACAATTTAAGATACTCCCAAGCACTTAAAACTCCCACAAAAAAAATTGCCAAAGGTTATAATCCTTCTCTGCTCTGTTAATGAAAGTGCTTTTATTGCCTTTTGTGCCTTCAGTACCTAGCCTGGTAACACAACAGGAAGTGACAAAGTGGGATAGAGTTGGGCTTTAATTCTGTTTTGTAGGGGAGATTTCCCCTCACACCCACTGCAGTCACTGAGACAATACATTATCAATATATCTCCAAGAGTGGCACAGACAGAGATTAAGAATTTTTTTTTTTACTCTTGAGTATTTAGCACTGTTTGCATCTCTGCTAGGGGAGTCTCCACCTTCATGTTTTGGTCCTTGGGACAGAAAGTGAAGTAAAATCTCCCCAATATGTACAAAAATGGCAAAAGCTATCAGAAATTCTAACCCTTTCTTACTGTAACCAAAATTAAAAATATTGTTTTGTGCAGTGAGTATGTTTCCTTTTTGCATTGGACATGTCCTTGAACTTAAAACATTTAGCTGGTATAGGTATTTTTCAGAGTGGTGATCCTATCATTCAGCATAATTAGCATTTAAGTGAGATCATATCTATTTTCCTTGTTAATAAAATTATGATGCCAGAAGAACA
Source organism: Staurois parvus (assembly GCF_062004578.1). Lineage (NCBI taxonomy): Eukaryota > Metazoa > Chordata > Amphibia > Anura > Ranidae > Staurois > Staurois parvus. Next base: position 7,174,126 of record NW_028317916.1, on the reverse strand, counting down.
GGTCAAATGGAAAGATGTTTTGTAGAGTGATTGTTGGTGGGACAGTCAAAGGCCTATTTTTTCATAGTGTTTGCAAATTGTGATCCCTGAAATCCAATCTGAGCATGCCTAATTCCTAAAAAGAGCTTCAACAAGTCAATATATTGCACAAAATTCACTGTCCTTTGATCATTTGTAAGACAGAGAGTGAAGTATGTACATTTCTATATAAGAACCTTGAAATGTGATATCTGCACAGAATTATCATTTGGCACAATCCCAGAAATACACATCTTTGCATGATGCACCTGGCCATGTGTGGCAGGTCTGGTAGAATCTGCTAATTAACAATCCAGGCTTAAACAGGCACCTCATCTGGCAGGATAGTTAGTAGCCTGTTGGTGCTCAGCAGGTTTTGGTAGTGCTTCTTATTTTTCTGTCCTAATGGTCTACTGCCCACCTAATTTTTCCTTATTGTCAGGCACTATTTACCACAGCTTGAGGCCCTCCCAGGAGGCTAAATTATTATCAAAGGATTAAGGAGATGTAGCCTTACAGCTCTGACATTTCTGATTAGTTGTATAAGCCAGAACACTAATTAGCTGTGACTAATCAAGAAAAATGTCCCTGCCATAGAAAAGCATTTAAAAGACATAGAAAAGTAGAAAAGCAATTGAAAAGCTTGTATTGCTCAGATATGCTGACGGCTTTTAAAATTTCAACCAAGTTTTTTTTCTGTTCACCTTTTAATTATGCTAAGATTTTTTTTCTGTTTGCAAGATTCAACAAGAGTTACAATCTTAACTCTCACATTACAATAAGAAAAAAGCATACATTGGAGTAAAATCCCCCGAGAACACAACAGCATTCACAAGAGTCTTTTGCACCAATGAAATTTCATTTTGTCAAGTCAGAAATAGCTAAATATATATTATCAATGAGCAGGGGTGTGGGTATTTTTGAAAAAACTACTTGTCCAGGGACTAAATTGGTGTCCCCATCTACGGTACTTGACCCTCATGACAATCTACTTGTCCTGATAAAAAAAATAAATACATTTTAACCAAAACCATATTTAAATCGAAGGTGATTTTAGGAATGTTTGGGGATTTTAAAAACAAAATGGGCTTTATGGCGACTTAAATGTGCTTATCCTTTTTGATGCCAGAGCCGTTTTTTGAGTTTTTGGCACAAGTTTAAAAAATCAGTTTAGGCCTGAAGATTACATAAAACCCCCAAACATATTTTCTGAAAGCAGAGACCCTAGAGAATAAAATAGTGGTAGGTCCAGTTTTTTTATATTGCATGATATAACTGCAAAATTTCAGTAAAAAATATAAGTAAGTTAATTTTAGGGCACAAAAAAAGCAATCAATTACTCTATTTAATTATAAATAAAAGATGAGGTTGCACCGAGTAAATAGATATCCAACATGTCAAATTAACTTTGTGTGCATTTGTTAAATGGCGACGAACGTCAATACCTTATATTTTCTATAGGCAACACTTTTAAAGCTCCTTATAGGTCATCAGTTTAGCATTACGGAGGAGGTCTGGTACTAGAATTATTGCTCTCATCCTGGCAAGCGCGGCAATATGTAATGTGTATCGCAATCAATGTTTTTGGCTTGTGCTTTTATGTTTGTACGTGCGTATATGTGGGGGTGGGGGCCTCAATTTTTTTTGGGGGGGGATGTTATGTGCTTGAGTGTAACTTTCTTTTTTTACAGTTAATAAAAACCCATTTTTTCTTTTTTTACTTCATTTTGTTTTTCATCACATAGTGGAAAAAGTCCCCTATGTGATGATTTTTTGGTGACAGGTTCTCTTTATTGAGACATGCAGGGTCTAAAAGAGCATATCGCACCGCATTACATTCTTTCCCAGTCTCCATGGCTGGGAATCTCTCAATGGGGACCCAAAAGTGACATCATAAAGTCACTTCCAGGTCAGGACAAGAAGGGGAAGAGAGCGGACATGTCCGCTCTCCTCCATCCCCTCTGGCCAACGGCGGTAAGCTGGTACCAGGTCTGCAGATGGGCAAGCGGAGCCCAGGAGACCTCACACTCGATTCTGATCGAATGCTTCCACCTGTCAGGTGAGCCCTGCTGCTTGCCCGCAGCAGGGCTAAAGGTTGAAAAAACTACCTGCATTGCGCCCTTAACTACGTGTCGTGGGCGTCGGGCAGTACAAATTCAACATCCTTAAGCGAGAAATGATATCAGCACTCAAGGAAAACTAGCACTCCAAAGAACCTAACATGGGCAAAAATAGCATATATATATATATATATATATATATATATAGTTTTGTAGCTTTGGTGTGTTTGTATTTTGATTTCAAGAATGAAATTTAGTGCTTAGAAGCAATGACATTTAAAATATGTGAATGAATACAATGTATATAAAGAATGTGTGGATTTCCAAACGATGATCTTGGGAGTAAAGATTCTATCTAGTTGACAGTAAGTTTCGAATCCTACCTGCGTAAGCATGTGTGCTTGTTTAGTCTAGTCACCACATGAATATAGCATGTTACCACAAGTTTTAAAGGGTTGACACCATTATTTTTTCTTTTATTCTATATCAGTTTTGGAAACAATTAACATCACTGTTGTTTTTGGACCCTTTTTGTACTGTATTCCTATATCATATATTTCTCATAACATGAAAATATTTAGATTTATATTGCATACATGTAAACCCAATGCATTTTTAAATGTTTAAATGAAAATCCAATTTGTTAATTAAAAAATAAATAGGCATTTATTTTTAAAAGATCAAATATTGGTGACGCTATGAATTGTTTTTCAATGCATGATTAAATGGGCATTCCCATCTTTCACCATTGTTGCCAGATAAAATTGCCAAATTTAAAAGCAGAAGAGCACACCAAATTCATAACATTATTATCTGTGTGAGTGCTTCACTGACATGAGAAGGATAATATGCATTTAGTGGAACTTAGTCGAGGGTTTTAGAGGGTATAAAACTCCTAACTCTGAATTTCCCCAAGCAATTGGTGGAGGAGTTGCTAGACATGGTAACAAATGGGACAATTCTATCCTATATTGATGAGTGAATAATGTAAATTCAGGTATTATGGAGTGTTAAGCATTTGTTTTTCTCTAAAAGATTTTTTGAGGGAGTTTCCTGCATCTTAGGACCTTTAGGCACCTCACATAATAGTTGTCCTTCAGTATATAATTAACCTGTATCTAAACTCTTAATGTTTCACTCCCTAAACACTTAAAGTGGTTGTAAACCTAAAAAAAATCCTGTTCCTTTAGTGCATGATAAATAGTATAGTGCTTCTTCAGTGTAATTTGTCCCATTCTATGCTGTAAAATACCTGGTTGATCCTGCCTTTTCCGATGTTCCCCTGTGTGTGCTGATCATGGTAATCATGGCTGGTGATCCATGATACCATGGTCAGTTTACGTGCCTCTGTCATCCCACTGTCTGTTCTCAATCTCGATCATTTCCTCCTCTCCCCCTCTGCCCTTGCCTGTCATTTCCTAGTCAGTGTGAGAGCCAAACTCCTCCCCGCTCCTCCCCTCTATATCACTGCAATATCTAACACAATGACTGGTATCCCCTCTGGTTTATAAAGATATAAACTACAGTGTATTTTAAACTACAGTGTATGTTTTTTGAAAATGATAACGCTGTGCAGTCATGTAGTCTCCCTCTGCTGGTTGACATCAGAGGTAAATCTCAGCCCCTTCCGCTGCTCTCTGATCAGGGAAGGAGAGCAGAGGGGGATCAGATGACCGCACAGCGGTGGTGTGAGAAAGGGTATTTAGCATTATCATTTTCACAAAACACACACACTGTGGTTTGTCTCTGTAAACCTGAGGGGATACCAGTAAATTTGTAATGTGACTTTCAACCACTTACAACCACTTTAAATTTAACAAGCATTTAACTTTAACCCTAACACTTAATCTAGCCCCTAAATGGAAAGTTTAACACTTGACTCCCTCCACCCAAGCATTTAATTTTTGTAGCGCTTCTCACCTCATCCTGTACTGCAAATCAGTACACCTTAAACATACAGGTCCTGCACCAAAATTACATGGTGGTGTGATCCCAGTGACTGATTGCAAATGTAAATTTAATGGAAAAGTATGGTTTGATAATTAGGCATTGCCCATTAAAATCTTTTGTTGATGATGTGGCCAGGTAAAAAAGAATTCTTGATTACACACACATTCACCGTTTGCTTTTAAACACCTAAATAAACTTTGACAGCAACCATGTGCAGAAGTTACACAGCTAGTTATAGTAGGTCTACCTGTGTACAATTTCAAGTAAAATTCCAGCTCAGATCTAACTAGTCATAAAAATGCCCCTTTCCCCACCTAACACCTATGCTGACAAACCTGTGTAAAAAAGATGTATATAACTACCTATTTTAAGCCCGCTTCATCAGCAGCTGGGTATTCCAGGAGCATTCACCTATAGGCTTCCTATGTCTTAGCAGTTGTTGGTGCTCCCTCCTGTCCCCTGCAGCTGCCAGTGGCTGACATAAGAGAGCTCACAGGACTGAACTGGAGCAGGCTGAAAATAGGTAAGTATATACATCTTTACATACAGTTGTGTCCAAAATTATTCAACCCCCACTGAAATTGAGTGTTTTGGCCAGTTTGACATTGCTTTTGATCATTCAGTCATCTTGCTTACATTTACATTAAAGAGGCACTTGTAGGTCAGACAAATATAACATAACAGTTATAATGAAATAACCACAAATGTCTTTTCTGTGCTCACAGCATTATCAGTTTTATTCAACCCCCAAGTGACATTCAATCTTAGTACTTAGTACAGCATCCTTTTACAGTTATAACAGCTTTTAAACGTGAAGCATAGCTTGACACAAGTGTCTTGCAGCGATCTACGGGTATCTTCGCCCATTCTTCATGGGCAAAGGCCTCCAGTTCAGTCACATTCTTAGGCTTGCGCACTGCAACTGCTTTCTTTAAGTCCCACCAGAGGTTCTCAATCGGATTTAAGTCTGGTGACTGCGATGGCCACTCCAAAATGTTCCAGCCTTTCCTCTGCAACCATGCTCTAGTGGACTTGGAGGTATGCTTGGGATCATTGTCCTGTTGAAAGGTCCAACGTCTCCCAAGCCTCAGGTGTGTGACGGACTGCATCACGTTTCCATCCAATATCTCCTGGTACTGAAGAGAATTCATGGTACCTTGCACACGCTGAAGCTTCCCTGTACCTGCAGAAGCAAAACAGCCCCAAAGCATGATTGACCCTCCACCATGCTTCACAGTAGGCAAGGTGTTCTTTTCATCATAGGCCTTGTTCTTCCTCCTCCAAACATAGCGTTGATCCATGGGCCCAAACAGTTCTAATTTTGTTTCATCAGTCCACAGAACACTATCCCACAACTTTTGTGGTTTGTCCACATGGCTTTTGGCATACTGCAGTCGACTCTTCTTATTCTTTGGAGACAGCAAGGGGGTACGCCTGGGAGTTCTGGCACGGAGGCCTTCATTACGCAGTGTGCGTCTTATTGTCTGGGCTGAAACTTCTGTACCCACATCTGACAAATCTTTTCTCAGTTCCTCAGCAGTCACACGGGGACTTCTCTCCACTCTACGCTTCAGGTAGCGCACAGCAGTCGAAGTCAGCATCTTCTTTCTGCCACGACCAGGTAGCGTTTCAACAGTGCCCTTTGCCTTGAATTTGCGAATGATGCTTCCTAAGGTGTCTCTTGGTATGTTTAACATCTTTGCAATCTTCTTATAGCCATTGCCCTTCCTGTGAAGAGAAATCACCTCTTCTCTTGTCTTCCTGGACCATTCTCTTGCCTTCACCATGTTTGTAACCACACCAGTAAATGTCTAGAAGGAGCTGAGTATCACAGTCATTTTAAAGCTGCCTAATTGGTGCTTATTATGCTTGATTGCTGCTCGGTGACATCCACAGGTGTTTTCAATACCTGATGGAAAGCACCTGTATGAACCTCTGTTCTTCAGAGTGGTAGTCTTTAAGGGGTTGAATAATTGTGGCAATGAAGAAACCACATAAGAACCATTTACTACTGTATTACATAAACAATTGATGTCATTTTAGTTGCATTTGGGTAGTTACAACGTCCTTGTAGGATTTGATTCTGAATACAATTCCAAATGTACACTATAGTCCCTAAACCCCTTTACAGCATTGGGGGTTGAATAATTTTGGACACAACTGTAGGTTAGTCAACATAGGTGTTGGAAGGGGGAAGGAAAATTTTTAAGTCTAGTTAGGTTTAGGCTGGAATTCAACGTGAAATGGAAGGTGGACTTGCTACGACTGTGTAATTTCTCCACACAGTTGCTATCATCAAACTTTATTTAAGCATTTCACAGCAAAGGAGAATACGTATGCATTCAAGGATGTTTTTTATTTGTAAGTAATTTGGAAAGGTAGAACTTTGACATGATGATTTTGTGTAAATATGTTGGGTATCCAAGATATTTTTGCATGTACTGTTCAATAGGGTACTTGCATTCCCAAACTCTATACATTTGTTCCAATAATAAATAAGACTTTGAGATAAAGTACCCTGGAATGTATTGAGAAAACAATGCAAAAATACAAAATATATAGTTATTGGTGCACAAAATAAACTATATCATTACATATAACACATAAATAAAAGATTTTTGCTTGGTATATAAAGGTACGTTTTACGATGCATACATAAATATACCAACAAGCTTATAATTCAGATTTTATACAATGCTATTTTCCCCTCTATAAATAGTTGTACATGTGTTCATGCTTCCTCAGGATCAAGGTAAAATAGTATACAATATTATATATTACCATTAATATGGTGCTAATTTGGTATCATGTTATTTATGGTCCAAAATAGCAATAATAAATATAGTCAAGAAATTGTGTATTGATTCCCATATAGGCACAAAAGAGATAAACTGCCAGAAATTAAGAATGCTTTCAGAAATAGAAGTGCTAATAGTTTATTTTTATCAATTAAAAAATGGAAAGTAAATGAACAGAAGGGAAATCCAAATCAAATTAACATTTGCCTTACAAACAGCATCAGTTCTTCTAGGTACACTTGCACACAGTTTTTGAAGAGACTCAACAAGTAGTTTGTTCCAGATATTTTGGGCAAATAACCACAGATCTTCTGTGGATATAGGTTGCCTAAAATCCTTCTGTCTCTTCATGTAATTCCAGACAGACTCAGTACTGAGATCTGTGGACCCCAAACTATCACTTCCAGGACAATTATGTTCTTCTTTACGCTGGACATAATTCTTATTTGACTGTATGTTTGGGGTTACTTTCCTGTTGCAGAATACATTTGGGGCCAGTCACACACCTTCCTGATGGTATGGCATGATGGATAAGCATTTGCCTGTATTTCTCAGCTTTGAGTACACCATTGATCCTGAACAAATCTCCAACTTGATTTGCAGAAATGTAGCCCAAAACTTGCAAAGATCCTCCACCATACTTCATTGTTGCCTGCAGACACTCATAATTGTACCGCTCTCCAGCCCTTCAGCAAACAAACCGCCTCTTGCTATAGCCAGATATTTCAAATTTTGACTTATCAGTCCAGAGCACCTGCTCCATTTTTCTGTGCCCCAGTTCCTATGTTTTTGTGTATAGTTGAGACACTTAGTCTTCTTTCTACATCGGAGGTCTGACTTTTTTGGCCTCAATTCTTCCATGGAGATGGCTTCTCGTCAGACTTTTCCAAACAGTACATGGGTGTACATGGATCCTACTTGGTTTCCGCCACTTCTGTGCTGATGGCACTGCTGGAAATTTTCAATGTTGAAGGGAAGTAAGCATGATGTGTCTGTTATCTGGTACATTAGGTTTCCTTAACCGCTTCCACGCCACCCTATAGCAGACATATTGCTACAAGGCGGCATGGGTGCGCAAAATCACGTATATATACGTGATTTTGCAGTCCTGGGTAGGGGGCGCGCACACCCTACCCGCACTGCCATTCGCGGCCTCGGCTGTCAATCACCGGTTCCCGGCCAGTGATTTCTCGCTGGCACTCGGTGATCGCCAAGTATCTCCTATGGGGGAGAGACCTGTGTATAAACAACACAGATCTCTCCCCTATCAGCTCCTGCACACTGCTTCGTATGGCTCTGCATAGCCAGTCAAGTTCCTCCATCCTAAACTCGCTCATCCATGTCTTTATGGACCTTGCTTTGTGCACTGGTGCGCAGTCATATTGGAACAGGGAAATCCATCCCCATCTTCCTGTTCCAATATTCTTCCTGTTCCAACTATTCTCACAAAGTTAGGAGCATGAAATTATCCAAAATATCTGGTATGCTGATGGCTTAAGAGTTCCCTTCACTAGCCAAACCCAACCCCTTAAAAACAACCCCCACACCATAATCCCCCCTCCACCAAACTTTACACTTGGCACAATGCAGTCAGACAAGTACTGATCTCCTAGCAATCGCTAAACTCAGACACACCATTGGATTGCCAGACAGAGAAGCGTGATTCGTCACTCCAGAGAACACATCTCCACCGCTCTAGAGTCCAGTGGCGGCATGCTTTACACCACTGCATCCAACGCTTTGCATTGCACTTAGTGATATAAGGCTTGGATGCAGCTGCTCGGCCATGGAAACCCATTCCATGAAGCTCTCTATACACTATTGTGCTAATCTGAAGGCCACACAAAGTTTGGAGGTCTTTAGCTATTGACTCTGCAGACAGTTGGCGACTTCTGTGCACTGTGCGCTTCACCATGTGCTGACCCTGCTCTGTCATTTTACGTGGCCTATCACTTTGTGGTTTGAGTTGCTGTTGTGCCCAGTTGCTTCCACTTTGTTATAATATCACTAACAGTTGACCATGGAATATTTTGTAGCAAGGAAATTTCATGGATAGTCATATTGCACAGGTGGCAACCGATCATGGTACCAAGCTTGATTTCACTGAGCTCCTGAGAGGGATCTATTCTTTCCCAAATGTTTGTAGAAGCAGTCTGCATGCCTAGGTGCTTGATTTTAAACACCTGTGGCCATGGAGGTGATTGGAACACCGAATCCAATGATATGGATGGGTGTCTCAATACCTTTGGCAATATAGTGTGTATATACAGTGCTCTGCATAAATGAGTACACCCCTTTTGAAAAGTAAGAGGTTAATCAATATCTCAAGGAACACAAGAACAATTTAAAAATGTTGCCAAAATTGAGTTTTATAGAACATTTGTTAGCTCATTACATGAAAGTAAGGTTTATAATTTAACTTAGATTACAAAATCTTCATTTTTACTCAAATTAGTTGATGCAAAAATGAATACACCCCACAACAAAACTACTACATCTAGTATTTTGTATGACCTCCATGATTTGAAAGGATGTCACCAAATCTTCAAGGCATGGAATAAACAAGTTGGCGACATAATGCAACATCTATCTTCTTCCATTCTTCAAGAATGACCTCTTTTAGAGCCTGGATGCTGGATAGAGAGTGATACTCAACTTGTCTCTGCAGAATTCCCCACTGGTGTTTGATTGGGTTCAGATCAGGAGACATACTTGACCACTGAATCACTTTCACCCTTTTCTTCTTCAGAAATTAAACAGTGGCTGAGATGTGTTTTGGATCATTGTCATGTTGGAAAAGTGCACAATGACCAAGGGCATGAAGTAATGGTAGCATCTTCACTTTCAATATAGAGCAGTACATTTGTGAATTCATGATGCCATAAATGAAATGTAGCTCCCCGATTCCAGCAGCACCACAGAAGGACACTGCCACCACCATGTTTCACTTAGGCACCATGCATTTTTCTTTGTACTCCTCACCTCTGCAACGCCTTACAGTTTTGAAGCCATCATTTCCAAAAACATTAGTTGTCTTCTGCTTCATCATGGGCCCTGGCAAATTCTAGGCAGGTTTTTTTGTGCATGGGCTTTAGGAGAGGCTTCCTTTGTGGACGAAACCTATGCATGTCATTCCTCTGCAGTGTACGCCGTATTGTGTCACAGGAAACAAGCACCCCAGTTTGGCTTTCTACTTCTTTAGCTAACTGCAGTGAGCTTGCATGGCGATTTTCTTCAACCCTCATCAGAAGGCGCTCCTGTCGGTCGAGGTGTTAATTTCTGTGGATGGCCTGGATGTCTCTGTTAGATGGTAGCAGTTCTATCTTTCTTAAATTTTTGTATACCTTTTGCTACAGTATTCTGACTGAAAAGTACAGCTTTGCTGATCTTCTTGTAGCCTTCACCTTTCTTGTGTAAAGAAATTTATTTTCTTTTATTAGGCCTTGTGACATTTCTCTTCCATGTGGTGCCATTGCTGACAGCATGAAATGGGAAGGGGTTTTCTTTGTTAAGTAACGCCTTTTTATAATCATATGTCTGCCGGACACCTGTTTAATGAATAATTGGACTCACTAGTAGTTGAATTCTTATTAATTAGGATTTTATATATATATATATATATATACACACACACACACACTTACAAATACATATAAAACATATTCATGTGTTAGAATAGTCAAAGTCCAGACCTAAATCCAGTTGAGAATCTGTGGCAAGACTTCAAAACTGCTGTTCACAGACGCTCTCCATCCAATCTGACAGCGCTTAAGCTATTTTGCAAAGAAGAATGGGCAAACATTTCACTCTGTAGATGTGCAAAGCTGGTGGAGACATACCCAAAAAAGACTTGCAACTGCAGTTACAGCGAAAGTATTAACTCAGGGGGGCTGAATACAAATGCACGCCACACATTTTTACAGATATTTATTTGTTAAAAAAAATTGAAAACCATTTATCATTTTCCTTCCACTTCACAATTATGAGCCACTTTGTGTTGGTATATCACATAAAATCCCAATAAAACTCATTTATGTTTTTGGTTGTAACATATTAAAATGGAAAATTTCAAGGGGTATAAATACTTTTTCAAGGCACTGTGTGTGTGTATATATGTATATATAATATACACACACAATAATATGAGTTAAAACTTCTCATATCGCAAGCTCTCAGGAAGTTCTTTCGGGTCGGGTCCAGTGGGTGGGAATGCCGTTAGCCTGGTTTTCTATGGCTTCCTAGAAAGATCAAGCAAATCAAGAAAGTCAGAGTGAAATGAGAAATTTTGAGATGCATACATGCACAATACCAGTGCCCCAGGAAGCACTCAGACCTTTGCATTTTTAGAAGCAGTGATCAACAAAGGCAGCTTCCATATTTCCTTAGTGTAGGTTCCCTTTAAAGCAATATGCTGAGCAAAGCTGCCAAATTAAGCTTGTTCTGGAATTCTGGGCATCTTATTGTAATCTGACACCTTATATAGAGTGTTTTTATAGCCTTGGAATTGGCACAGACCTTTGGGGTATGGTGCAAGCAAGGACAATACCCTCTGCCACCCACGTGAAAGCTCTGGGTGTCTGAGTTACTTTTCATACACAGACAGCTCATGCAAGAACTGAATTTTGAAACGTCAGAATTTGCATGGGAGCTTTCGTGATAACCAAGAATTTTGAAAAGCACAGAGTACAGGTATATTTAATTATACTATCCATGAGCTTAAAAGAAGACTCTTGGGCACGCATGCTGGTTTGACAGGTGTATCAGAGAATGTAGTAACATCCTTTCATATAAATTTAAAACCAAGAGTACCATAGCATTGTTCTAATTTAAAATTCTAGAAATTGGACTTGTACAGTGACTAAAATTAATGGTGGTATTTTTATGCTGAACTGTAACTAAATTTTAAGGTAGTACTTTAGTTTAAAGCTGAAAAATCCGTACAAGAACAGTGTTTAAACAAAATATTCACAATTCAGTATTTGTAACCTGAAATTTAAAGCCCAGCCCTGGTCTGGAAGCAAAAAAAAAAAGCCCTTGTGATGGGTTTACCGCACACTGCAAAACCTAGGGTGTAAGCTTACCCTAACATCACTCCAGTGCTCTATTCATCACCCTCTGGCACTCTGAGCCATCTCTGTGTGTCATCATGTACAAGCCATGGATTTTCCCCTCTCTGCATTGCATGTGGAGGTGGCAAGCATGTGACAATGACTGGGGGCGCCTTAGAAAGGAGGCTCTGCGGGATCAGTCACAGAGCTGGAGTGACCCTTCTGGAGCAAGGAATAAGAAACATATACTTTTTTATTCCTCCACCCCTAGACCCCCATTCAAAAAAAAAGATATTCAACCCTTGCGAGGGGGGAGGGTTTACTGCTAGGGATTTTTTTTTTCTTATTGTTGGAGTTGGGCTTTAATACATATCCAGTGAATCTGTACAACAGAAAGAATGTTTATGCTATAGCAACTAAACCAAGTGGGATTTCACGAATTCAGTAATTGTCAGCTATTATTATTAAATGCAGTTAATATGACAGAAGAAAATGTGTTTCTCTGATCAGTAACAATTTGCAGCATCTGGGTCTGAAAAAAATACTTACCACTTTACTTGCAAAATGTCTTGTACCAACTTCTTGTGCTCCTAGAATTTCTACTTTTTGAGGAAAGGCTACCTATTTTTTTTTTTATTTGCTTCATTTGCAATTTTTTTTATAATGATTATTAATAAAATGATATTTGAGTAAAAATGTTATCCTACTGGCTTAGTTTTTTCCATGCAAATTATTATGTAGATTACTAGTTGCTTACAGTTTTAGAAGTGACAGTTTAATATTCCATTTTCAAATGTTCCTATGGTTGATGGATGTACATAGGTTAGCCACGGTTTTAAATTGTACTTGTTCACATCCTTGCAACATAAGTTAGCAAAAAAGTTCATGTCCATTTTTTCTTATGTACCTGCTTGATAAAAGGCCTATTGATTACAATAATAGTGCATTGAATAGGCATGCCAGCACACAGTAGTGTATTAATGCATGTAAAAATGGATGCAAATGCACATTACATTATTGCAACAAGACGAAAGTGCTAAATACAATAGTATTGTGTATTTCCTTCTCAAGCATCTGTCTGTGATCCTGACTACAGGTATATAACAGTTACTAATCACAGCTTTCCACAACCATCTTATAAAAGGCTTCACAGCTTTCAGAAGTCATATAAACATCAACAATATTGCCTTGTGATTTGTTGTGGAGTTGCAGGCGTCACATTAGAAACGCTAATTATTTCTGCTTTCCACCAGCAGAATACATGCATTTTCACACATGAACACACAGAACGCGTACTCTCTAGTTTTATAACTAATTGTACTGTGCTAAAAATGTTGCAAACAGGCAACGGTAATAAAGCCAATATTAATTACATCTTTTTTCTAATTTAGTTTAGGGAGCAGAACTGTGAAATTCCTTAACCACATTTTTAAGCATACTAGAGAAAAAAAAATCAGGGTATGTTGCTAAATCTCTATTCAAAAGCACTAGAATGAAACAACTCAAATCCTTGTTAGGAAATTGCAGAGTCTGGCACTGACAAAGAGCTCATGCTTGTTCTATTGTTACTTCCTCTATGTCCTGAGAGTGGAGCCCTTTACAGCTGCTTGGATCCAGCCTGGCTCAGCTGTACTATTTTAAGAGAGGAGGCTTGTCAATTTCTGGTCACAATAGTTTTTCAGTGCCTGTTGCAGAGCTGAGCACGGTTGGGGATCAATGCTAGCCTTTCAGACTGCACCCTTTTTCATTGCTTTGATTTGTTAATTCAAGACTAAAGGTCCACCAAGGGGGTTTAGGGTGTTTAAGAAAGCTGATGAACTGTTTAAGAAAGCTGATGAACTGGGAGCGTTCGTAGTCTTGGCATGGCAATTTACGTAGTTGGTGGCAACTATTGGCTCCAAGGGAGCTGTGTCCTTGTTGACCCACTTGTTATTAAAATGCACAAGCACTGTGTTTCGCAATATTTCAGCCCTATTTCTTTGTCAATACCACCTTCTGAGCCGTTCAGCTTGTTGGTTGCTCTAAAGATTCTCTTAGATTGGGTTTGAAAACTTCACCTTAAACACTAGATTAGACTGATGTTCTGTTTTCCGTGCTCCTGTTGATTTGTTGAACCTTTGCAGGGCTGGAAAGCAAGTAGCAGCTTGATGGGGAGACAGCCTGCTAATATGATTTACCAGTCTACAGTCATGCACAATAAGTGTGAATAAATACAAGGGTCTCACAGAATCAACCCTAGCCTTTCCTTTCCGCTTATTTTTGCTTGTCAGGAAAATAATGCATGCCCTTACAGGAGCTTGATGTGCTATGAATAAGATACAAAACAATACCATTTTTTAAAGTGGTTTGGAACTGTCAAATACATGGCATGAGGACAAGATGAGTGCTGCTGTTCAGACAGTATAGAATAAATTGCTCGATTTTCTGTACAGTGCCATTGTAAAACAGCTGCTAAACATTTAACCTTGTGCTTACAAAGCGGAAGAAATAGACATCTTCTAGAAAGCTCAATAGCTGTATGGATCTGAGATGCTTTACTTCAAGGTGCTTTAGAGATGGAAAACTTTCTTGCATCGTGTGTGTGTGTGTGTGTGTGTGACATGCATAGCCAAAATAATGGTAGTTTGTAAAAACTTTGATTTACATTATTTGAATATACTGTATATTTGACCAACATAGTTCTCTAAATTAACTCATTTTGTTATACAAAAAACAGGGCAAACTGGCATACAGTGGTTCCATTATATATTTGCATTTACAAAGATGAAGAGATAATCTAGCTTGTAAGTGGCTTCAGAAGGAATATATTTGATGGGAGCTTGTCCACACGTGATTAGCTGTGGGGGTTACACACTGCACCAGAATCCTATATGACTATCAAGCAATTTATCCCAACTCATAATGTACAGTGTGCCCACTTTCAGCATGTGGCAGTGTATTTGGGGGGACTGCCTCTTTCTCTAAAGTGACAGTCAAGTGCAGGTGAGAACCCTTCATCTATACTTGCTACAGCCACTTGGAAGCCATTACATCTGTTCATGTTTGTGAGTGGAATATATCATTTTTATTTTACTATTTTATTTAACAATTTGGAGTTCAGCTATTATTTTTAGATATATACAAATCATATCCCTTTAAGTTAATTAAGCCCCTTGACACCGACGTCACACAAATATGCGGCCTCACAGAACTGGGCTTTTTTCCGTGGGGCCACATATTTGCATACCTTTCTTTGTGCTGGGAGCGCGCCGCACAGCAAGCTCCCTGCACAAAGACCGGGGTGTCACTGAGAGCCCCAGGTCCCGTTCTAACGATCAGGACCTGGGACTCCCGATTTCAAGTCACATGATTGCTGTGATAGCCTCTGATTAGCTATCACAGTGTTCAGTCACTGTGAAGCCCGCCCTCCTTTGTCTTTTCTTTCCCTCTGAATGGACAAGAGAGATACATTGTATCTCTCTCCTTGCATAGAGAAAAAAAACAACTGTTTGTAAAAAAAAACGATAAATATTAAAAAATACCTAGATCAAGGTTTGATCTACTTCAGTGCCAGGGTTAATGTTTGGGTCGAGATCAGGATTTTTATTTATTTTTTTAAATTGGTGTCAGTTTAGTGTCAGTGTGTTTTAGGTTAAAACAAAAACAAAATGCGCACTATTGTTTCTGGGCTGTAGTACAGGTACAAACAACAAATAACATACACATATAGTATCGCTGCCATCGTCAAGAGTTGGAAAATTTATTTTGGGTTGTTCCTTGGTGGTAGGTTATGGTAATAACAAGAAGCACACAGGTAAATTTAAAAAAAGATTTTTTTTTTTTTTTTACTATTTAGGGCAAGTTTTCCTTTGATAATAAAAAAAAAATCAGGAGATATCCATTACTATTTACCACCTAATGAAAGCCCAATTTGTCCTGAAAAAACAAGGTATACTCCACCAGGATGTACAATGTAGTTGTGATGATATGTACGGTTATACCAACACATGTCAAAGTTGTAAAATTCTACTTGGGCTTTAAGATTTGTTTTACCCTTAGGCGTGAAGGTGTTAAACACGTCAATACCTGGCACTTTCACCCCCCTCCTGCCCAGGCCATTTTTTAGCTTTCAGCACTGTCGCACCTTGAATTTCAATTGTGCAGTCATACAACACTGTACCCAATTTATTTTTTTCTCACACAAACAGAGCTTTCTTTTTGTGGTATTCAATTGCCACTGGGTTTTTTATATTTGATAAATAAACAAAAAAAGACCAAAAACATTGAAAAAACACGTTTTTCTTTGTTTCTGTTATGCAAATTTTGCAAATAGTCTTTCTTCATAAATTTAGGCAAAATGTATTCTGCTACATTTCCTTGGTAAAAATGACCCAAATCAGTGTATATTATTTAGTCTGTAGGAAAGTTATAGAGTCCACAAACTATAGTGTATATATGTCTGAAAATCGATCAATCCTGATATACTGACAGGCTTTCTCATTTCTTGAGACCAGACAATGCCAGGACAGTACAAATATCCCACAAATTACCCCTTTTTTGGAATGTAGACAGTCCAACGTATTTAGTAAGAGGCATGGCAAGTTTTTTGAAGTTGTAATTTTTTTGTCACAATTTTTTGGAAAATGAATACATTTTAAAAAATTGTGTTTTTCACTATTTTTTTACACAGTCACCAGTGCAGTGCAGTACAGCATCATCATAAACTTGGTGTTAAAAGAAAATATTTTCTTTTTAATACCTTTTTATGATTTTTTTTACACTGTTACCAGAAAAATACAGTGGTACCATAGTTACACTGCACTAATCTGGGAAAGTGATCAGGTTTTTTTTTTTTTGCACTCTGATTGCTTATAACAGTGACTTTATTGTTATAAGCAACCATTTTTTCTGAACGAAATCTATTAATTCAGTATTTACTATTGTGATTAACTGTGATTTGGCTACAGCTAATAATATGGTATAGATGGGCTGTGATTGGCTTTGTCTGTACCATGTGATCACTGTGACCAATCACAGAGATCAACACAATAGTACACAATGAATGGAAGCCATCCATTGTGTACAATTGTTGTGTGATCTGCTGTGATTGGTCACACAGTACTGGCAGTGGCCCAGTACACTGATCTGTCATCCGCTGTGTCCAGGGAAGACATCAAATAGTGCTGTGTCCAGGAAGGACATCATATGGCGTCCATCCAGAACAACGAATGTTGCACCCGGATTGCCAGCCATTTTTGCACTGTGTGTAAAGAAAAAATGTATGCTTTTATCACTGCTTTTTTAGCTTTGTAATATTTGAAATTTACAGCACCATTGTACCATAGTGCTTTTAACGTGTTGCTGAATGTCTTTTTTTTTAAATAAGTGGTGAATGTGTTGTCTTTTTATTAATATGTAACCTATACATGATCTGAAAGTTTACAGTTTATGATTCTATGAGTAACCTAGAGCCCACAATAGTTTCTAATACACCTAATATATGAAGTTCTAATTGGGCGGTTTTAATTATATACAGTATTTTATTAGACAGGGACTTTAGCCTAGACTTTATGGCAGTGAGTAGAGGTTCAGACACCTGTTAAAAATACAAGAAACACAAAAGAATGTAAAGTTTGTTCCACCTCAGTTTCCCACTAGTTTTCTAACATTTACAGAAGGACATAATTGAAATGATTGGTGTAAGACTGGCCATAGATGATTCATTTTTTTTTTTTTAAGCCAGGCAGTTGATCAAAAAAATACAAACAGATTCCCCATGCACACATTCAAGGTGGATGTGAATGGGGATCCTCCACACTGTTTTATTGTATTCTGACAGTGGGACTTCTCAGCTGCCAGAATACACTGGCCAGCATTGCAGCTGATTGGCTGCATGCACTGATCAAACACAAATTTTCAAACATTCCTGTTCAAGAGGAGTTGATCACTAGGTCGCAACTGCTCTCGAACAGGAACATCTATAGATGGATCTAAATTCATCTGGTCCCTGCTGAACTGGCCAAATTTCTGTCCATCTATGACCCGCCTAACTGAATGGTGGACCTCTAAGAAGACAGGGTTGTACTTAGACAACAGCACAGAAAAGCAAACTAGAGAATAGGAGATAGTTTTCTGTTTCACCACTATCTTTTGCTCCCTCTTCACCCTTCAGTTCTTTTGTTGAATTTGGCCACAAAATTCTAGCAGTGACCAGAAAAATGAAATAAAATAAGTAAATGGTTTGAACATTTTAAGTAACCGGGTCACAAGCAAAAGGTTCAGCAACAGGAGGTCAAATAATTCAGGAGCAGGCAAAAGAGTAGTCAGAGAAGAGCCAGGGATCAGAGCAGGAGACGGTCAACGGATCAGGGTCAGGCAGGGTCGGCAACTAGTAATCACTCAAGAACTCAGGATACAGGAACAGCAGGAAAGACCATACAGCAATTTGTGAATTGCCAAAGCCTGTTTAAATAGTGCACCCTGTGCACTCATTGGTGCCAGGTGCACGTCTATGGGCGCGAGTGCGCATGCGCGGCCGCCGTTGCCGCTGCGATCGCCAGGTCCTAGTGTCCGCATGCTAGTGCGCCTAGACGGACCGCGCATGCGCAGACTCACGTGCCGCGGTAATTCTCGGGGTTCCTGACACTGTCAGTTTAGGTAAAACATTTTGAAAACCATTTATCATTTTCCTTCCACCTCACAATTATGTCCCACTTTGTGTTGGTCTATCACATAAAACCCCAATAAAATACATTTACGTATGAATACTTTTTCAAGACACTGTAGAGCTTTTTTGATTTGGTATTTGATCACCACTGAGTTTTGTATTACTAAAAGAAAAAAAAACAACATTTTTGAAAAAAATAAACCTTTGAAAAAAAAACTATTTTTTGTTTTCTAAATTTTTTTTAACTATATGCTATAAAATATATCCAATAAAAAAATGTAAAAAATCTAATTTCTTCATAAACTTAGACCAAAATGTATTCTGATACATGTCTTTGGTAAAAAAATAAATCGCAATAAGTGTATATTGATTGGTTTGTGTGAAAGTTATAACATCTACAAACTATGGTATATATACCAGAATGTTTTTTTTTATCCTAGTAGTGGCGGTGATCAGCGACTTATAGTGAGACTGTGATCAGGCAATCTGACACTAACTGACATGGGTGGGAGAAAGACTAACTGACTGACCTCACCAATGGCACGAAGAGCCAGCACACACTAAATGCGTTTCAGCGTGCTTTTTTTCTGCATTCAAAATGCACAGAAAGTAGGTTATATGGTTGTCAATGTCATAGTTTACAGTGCTTGCAGGTCCAGTGTATTCCAGTTGCAAAAAAAAGTAGTACAGGCTGCATTTTTCCTGCATAAAACTATACTGGAACGCAGTACCTAGAACGCTGCAAAATGCACCTGTAATATACATGTCCCTATTTAAATTGAAGAAAAAAGAGAGGGGAAAAAATGAAAGGCATCCAGAACACATCTGGACTGCATTTCAATAGTGTGAAATGGCCCTGACACAGTGATCAGTGATAATACTGTACACTGTCACTGTACCAATGACACTGGCTCGGAAGGGGTTAACATCTCGGAGTAATCAAGGGGTTAAATGTATGGCGAACAACAGTTAATACGTGTAATATGTGCTGTTTTTTTTTTTTTTTATTACTAAAGATTGGTTTGTTTCTTCTCCCTGCTTTGCAGACACAGATTCTTCCCTCTGTACAAAATCCTGTGTGTTTGTCAACACAGGGCTCTGGGTTGTGATTGGACAAAGCCGATCAGCAGTTCCCAGCCATGAATCATTGGCTGAAATATGCAGACAAAATCCTGTTGTGTCCTATCAGGGAGTGACATATACTGTAGGTGCAGGTGGGCAGTCTGTAAGTGGTTTTTAACCAGCTGATCATTTTCATATGAAACAGGGGACTAGTTGTATCCATTTACTTTTTTTTTGACGATTACTGTTTTTTACCTCATAGTACTGGCGTTAGACATTTTTGGTCACTGTCCTGTCTTTGTTTTCATTAGGGTAACATGCAGTTCAGGTGAAACAATAATGCATATTAGCATAACAATAAACAGAATTTGGTTTCCCAACTATTGCTAAAACTCCTGATGTGTGACTAGTTATTGCCACAACTGTAGAATTTTTGAAAATGTTTTGATTTTAATATTGGTGGGTTCAAAAACGCTGACTGCAAAGTGCTAAACATTTTATAATGAATATTACAGCTTGAAAGCAGAACAGTTAGTGCTAATTCACATAAAGAACAGTCCAGGTCAGCGTGCTTGATTTCCTGGCAAACATGCACATCTTTTATCAATAAATTATCGTATTATTAACTTCAAGCGTTGGCCTGTCATGATTTCAAAGTGTTTCATTAGCAGTCATTACTTTATCAGTTAAATTAATACTGCAGAATCTATTCTTTTCTCTTTTTTGTTTTACAGCAATGGTACAGTAAATCCGTGAAAGTTATATGCGTGTGGCTGGCTGACAGATTAGACCTTCAACTGCATGTGTACCAGTTAAAGACAATCATCAAGATTGTAAAGGTGAGCCATGCTTATATTAAATACAATAAACATTTCAACATTTTTTGTGCTTTTAGTCTATTGAAGTTTAGTATTTTATATATACTGTATATACAGTGTATATACTATGTGTAGTATAGAGTACATAGATCCACTCTCATCAGTGCCTGCTCATCTATTACTAAAGTCTCTAACCTATGCTAATGCATGAATTGTTCGATACACTGTATTTTTTAATAATTTAGCATTACTTTACTTTAACTGCTAACATTTTCAAAACAAAAATCTAATACTTTTACATGGGCAACATAACTAAGCAATGTGATGCAAAAATGCTGTGCAATCCTGTACTTATTGTTCCTAAATTAATTTAATTTGGTCTGCAGGAATATACTTAATATGGTTGGTCCTGAGGAAGGCCCAGGAAGGCTTGTAACATAAAAAGACAGGCATCATGAAGTGACCAAGCACACAGTAGTACTGGCCTACTCATGCCTAATTCACAGTAATGCACCATTAATGCATTTTTAACACATACAAATGGCAGATAAGAGCTATGATCAGTGTATGGTTGCTAGAAATGAAGAAAAAAAGGCAAAGGCAATAAAACTGCTAGAACTCTAAAGAATATTTTGGTTGTAGGATTTTCGACTTCTAAATATCCAGGAACCCATTTCATTGAAAATGCATGTTTGTTAAAATAGTTCATTGTGAATCCAGCCTTTGTCTGTTTTATGTAAATAGCACTCTATGTTGCCCTTTTTAAAACAATTGAGTTAGGCCAGCCATGCATGGAGAGATTTTCTTTCCTGCAACCACCTCGATTCCCCCATTAACAAAGTCAGTGTTGATGGGGAATTTTCCCATGGAGCTTTTGTGTTCTTCTGGCACGCAATAATTGCATGTAAAATCTGAGAGGCTGGTTAATTGATCAATCAACTTGGGCACATTCAACCTGCCCAAACATGGTTCGAATCTTGGCCAGTTCAGGAGGAATTCAAAATGTCTATGGCAGTCTTTAGTCGCTAAACAAATATTTGACCAAAAGTCACTAGTCCTCCTTCTCAGTCAAGCCAGCATGGAAAACAAGCTTTGCAATGATGGTCCTTTTTTCCACCTAATCTAGACCTGCTGCCAGATTCAGTGCCTTTTTTGTATGACCCTTCCCTGTCCTGCTGGACCCTGAACTATGTCTACTAGGTGTTACTCAAGGTTTATTCCTAATCTGGTATCAGATTTCGCAACCTTTACATTTAGAAGGTCCTTTTCCTGGCTATTATATTTCACCAGACACTGGTGTTTAGAATGTATTATACCTGTACATTTTGTTGATTATTTATATTTTCCCTTATTTTGCTTTACTTTTACGGTGCTTGATGCACAGCATAAACCACCTGAATTTCTACTTTATTGTAAGAGCATTAAAAGCAACCTGCTATTGCGTTTCTGCCTCAAAGGGCAAAGTTGCATAAGACAAACCGTTGTATGCACACGCAGGTGTCCTTTTATGAAACCGAGATCAGCGGTGATCCTGAGGATCGGTGCTGATCTCCAATAATTAGTGGTTTAGGAAACAGATGATCAGCAGAGAACATGCTGATCATCTCAGCACACAGACTGCCAGTGTATGAAGGAGCGATGTCATCCCTTCACTGGTGATCTGTGTTCTCCCTTCAGATTCTCCAGCCCGGAGCTGGAGAATCGGAGGAACCGCAAACGAAGTAGCGATAATTTACCTCTGCTTAGTAAATGGTGTTTGACTGATCTCTTACTGTAATCTCGCGAGATTATAGTAAAAGCAGCCGTTTTCCAGCGTTCAGGGCATTTGTAGATCGCTTCTCCCTTCATTCGGAGAAGTGATCTACACCGCTTCATAAAAAGGCATTCAGAGGAGAACTCTCTCCTCTGAGAATGCCAGAGAACTGATCAGCGGTCATTTACCACTGCTTGATAAAAGGACACCTCAGTGTGCACGTCTTACTCAGTGTTCTTAATGTGGTTAAAAGTCCTTGAGTCTATGAAAAGTAGAATCTATATAAAATGGTAGAAAGTGGATTGGCGTAAAGATCCAAAGGTCCCCTGCAGCTCCTGATGAAAGATCTGGAATGGATCCCCTCAGTCATATATGTAAAGAACCATAGCAATTGGGCACGGGAGTTAGTAGTTCAATGTGGCAACACTTTTTTAGACATAGCTTTAATACTCTCCATGTAGAAGGAACAGAAGGAAAACACTCAGAAAAGGTGTCAATAAATATATCCCAATTATGGAAAAAATAGCTAGAGTATATCTGATAAAGTGTTGCCACATTAATCTTTCTAATTCCTGCACCCTGTTGCTGTGCTTCTTTACTTATACTACTTACTAAAACTGGAGAGTGCAAAATCTGGTGCAGCTGTGCATGGCAGCCAAACATCTTCTAACCTCCGCTTGTTCAATGAAGCTTTGACAAAAAAACTAGAAGCTGATCAGTTTCTGTGCAGAGCTGCACCAGATTTTGCACTCTCCAGTTTTAGTAAATCAACCCTATGGACTTTTAACCACATTAGGATCGCAAGAAGGCTGTGTACACTGGGTGTGCATACAATTTGTTTGCAGTTTTCTACATAATTGGGATATATTTGGTTGCACCTTTTCTGTGTGTTTTTCATGTGTTTTTTGCACATGTAGAATATTAAATCTATGTCTAATAAAGTGTTGCCACATTAATCCTATTAACTCCTGGGCCCTGCTGCTGTGCTTCTTTGCACAAGACATAGACCACAATATAAAAGAAACTGCCTGCTATGGGTGGAAACAATCCTGATTGCTCACATACATGCACCAATCAGACGAGAAATAATGCATAAATAAAAACAATAAAAATAACAAGATTTAGTTTGCTGTCAACAAATTACAGGCCATGTGATGGAGATCAATAAGTGGCAAAAGTAAATTACTTGGGAAATAAGTTTTTGTCCCACCTACAGTTAAGACCCAGTGGAGCTCTGTATGTAAATGGAAAATTCACTGTGCTTTTTTCCCCCAAAAGCCTTCTATGGACATCTCCTCCGTGCACCCTTTCCACACCATGAAGTACAAAAAAGAATTTGTGCCTTTCTGCACAGCCTTAAAGTGCCTGGAAACAATGGACGGCTTAGACAAGGTCGTACTGTACCTTGACTACCACAATAGAACTCCCCGATCCCAGTGTGGAGATGTTGCTTAGTATATTACAGATACTGTGCATTACGCTATGTACAGAAAATCACATAAATAATATTATAACCCACAATTATTTAAATTATTTATATGAAATTTCTTGCCTGAAAGCCTTAAGAAATATCTTTTGTTTTCTTACGATACTGACAGTACCTGCTAAAAGATACACTCTGGGGTTTTTTAAGCTGGAACTTCCTGTCACTTGTTTGTAAGTGACATCTTGTCTCCCAATGGCTCCCATAGATCTGATCGCCTGAGTGTCTCCCACTGAGTGCAGGATGGGGACAAGGGAGATGCAGGCACCCAGGGTGCCGACACTTCCACTGAATGATCTCCCTGCAACTAAGAGGCAGAGCCACCTACAATGTGCAGGGAGGCACTATAGAAGAAGAGGGGTGAAAGTGAGATGTGGATGTAGGATACAGAGGTAAGCAGCTATGGAAGAAGGCTGAACTCTGCATTCTGTGTGTAGCGCACCCCTGAACTCTGTACTCTGTATGCAGCATACCCCTGTGCACTCTGTGTGTAACCCCATGGAAATCTGCACTCCTGGTATTTAATGCCCCTTCAAGACTCTCTCACCATTAATGAATTTGCTCTGGTTATTATACAGCATAAAAAAATTGACAAGATAGATCCCATTGTTCGAGCCATGCAGGTGACCAACCCTATGTCCTTTCTTCAATAACGCATGTATTCATGGATCTGCTTCCAAAATAGGGAGGTTTTTCTTAATAATGTTAGTCAGTTCAGATATATATATATATATATATATATATATATATAATTTATTTAGAATATGTAGTAGCAACTTCAAAGTTTCCACTTCGTCCTATCTGCAGGTGGGACATAAACTTATTTCTCAAGTGATTTATGGTTCCCAATTATTATTATTATATATCATATGGACTGTCATTTATTTGACAGCAAAGTATGCTGCGCTAATAACTCTGTTCAATAGTACAAACAAAATTTAAAATGTGTAACAAGTAGTGAATAATTCAAACATAACTATGTGAAAACCATAAGTGCACAAATGTGATTAATAGTCTTGTGATAATACCATTACTCCAGTGTCAATAAATCAGCAATGTACATATACAACACGGGGTCTTTTTAAGACAGGAAGAGCCTGTCTCTCCACCGGTAATAGTACTCAACACCACTGATTATATTTTTTGCCAATGCTCTGAGAGACATAAAGGAAACAATATAGTGCTCTCTGTAATACAAACGTTTATTGACAAATTAAAATAGCACTGACATATAGCAATATTTCTGACTCTTTTTCAGTAAAAGAACAGTCCCCTGAACAGGATCATCCTTTACCTTACGCCTTTCTTATTACCAATATTGATAATGACAAAACGCATAGGGAGGAGCTAAGGGATGACTCTGTTGAGGGGGCTGTTCCTAAGCTGAAACAGAGTCAGAAATCTATGTAGCCACTAACGAGCCTGCAGTACCGCTCAGTGTGCAATCTCCTTATCACAGTGACAGAAAGCAGGAGAGAATGGTTTTCATGTACATGCATATTTAATTTATTGTTACCTTTATGGCTCTTGGAGCTATGGAAAAGAATATGATCCATGGTGTAGGGGTACTAATAGTGGTGGAGAGACAGCTTCATCCTTGCTTTAAAAGGATAGATGCTTAGGAGCTTTTTATTTTAAGTTCAGTACTATAAGGTGAGAGAGTGCCCACAGGGGTGGTGCTGGTCAGTGCCAGGACAAGGTCATTAGAGCCCAGGGCAAACATGCCCCTCCCCTCCAAGATGCATGAGCATTATGTACCAGCAAAAATCCCCTCCCCCCATAAAAATTGCATGCTCACCCCCTAAGCATAAATTCCTGCTCCTCACAGTACAAATCTGCCCCCCTGCTGAAATCCCCCCTCTCCTCACAAATCTTTGCCCCCCCAGCTCTCCCCATATGCCCCGTGACAACCCCCCCCCCCCCAAAAAAAATAAATTCTCCCTCCTAGCACAAATCCTCTGACCCTCAAATTTCCCTTCCAAGCACAAATCCTCTGACCCTCAAATTTCCCTTCCAAGCACAAATCCTCTTCCCCACACTTCAAATCCCCCCTCCCAGCACAAATAATGCCCCTCTCCCAACCTCCCCATCCTAGCACAAATTCTCACATGATACCACAGTGCCCAGGGCAGCTGGCCCTCCTGCCCACCCCTTGTCCCAGCCCTGGTGTTAATTTAGCAGAAAATAGTACATATTGGTTTTTCATCACATGTTGAAGATTGGAAGTATTGCTAATTGTGGACAGTGTTGGAGTATATCATGTGTTGTATATGTTATAGTTACATAGTTTGGCTGAAAAAATACTAAAGTCCATCCAGTCCAACCATATAAAAAAAGTTACATTCCTATACCCACAGTTGATCCAGAGGAAGGCAAAAAAACCATCAAAACATGATCCAATTTGCTCCTGCAGGGGAAATAATTCCTTCCTGATCCCCCGAGAGGCAATCGGATATTCCCTGGATCAACTTTACCTATAAATGTTAGTATCCAGTTATATTATGTGTATCTAGGGAAGAATCTAGGCCTTTTTTAAAGCAGCTGGGCTGGCCAGAACCAATTCTTGAGGGAGTCTATTCCACTTTTTCACAGCTCTTACTGTGAAGAAACCTTTCCGTATTTGGAGATTAAATCTCTTTTCCTCCAGACATAAAGAGTGACCCCTATGTGTGGGGAACTGTTTCAAACACTTTTGCAAAATCCAAGTATACCACGTCCACCACCACCCCTCTGTCCGAGGTGTTGCTCACCTCCTCATAAAAGGAAATCAGATTTGTTTGACAACTTCTGTCTTTTATGAATCCATGCTATCTGTTGCTTAAAATTTCTTTTCCAGCAAGAACTCATCTATGTGGTCTTTTATTAAACTCTCCAGTATCTTAACAACTATAGATGTTAAACTAACAGGTCTATAATTAAGTAAAGATTTTGACCCCTTTTTAAATATAGGCCTTATGCCAATCCAGTAGTACTATGGCAGTCATTAAAGAGTCCCTAAAAATTAGAAACAATGGTATTGAAATGACAGAGCTCAATTCTTTAAGGACCTGTGGGTGTATGCCATCCAGTCCAGGTCCACCTTTTATTCACCTTTATTCTATCTAAATATTTTTGGATCATATCAATTGTGAGCCCATGTGGATCATCTGGAGCTGTGTCAATACCATGCCCATTATGGACAAGAGCTCCCCCATACTCCTTAGTATACACAGAGCTGAAGAAGGTATTTAATAAATTTGCCTTCTCTTTGTCCCCAGTCACCCACTCTAGATTATTTTGTAAAGGGCCTACCTGCTCGGACCGGACCTTTTTACTATTAATATATTTAAGAATTTTTGTGGGTTTGTCTTGCTATTTTTTGCAATCTGTCATTAGTTTTCAATTTTTGTGACCTTGATTTCTTTTTACATTCTGTTATATTCTTTGTAACGTTTAAATGCTGATAGCGTTCATTTTTATATTTAATAAAATATTAAACATAATCACTGATGTATGGACAGTTATGCTTGATTTATTCACTACTTGTTACAAGTTTTACACTTGATATTTGTACTATTGAGCAGACATACTTTGTATGCAACATATAGGTGTTTATTCTTGTATAGGATTATTCTTTTTATGCTTGCTGCTCATACTATAGTGTGCCCAAAAGTTTGTTTTTCACACCTATTTGACAGCCTACATTTTGTGAATTCTATCAGTTTTTTGTTTTTATTCATGCATTACACATTATCTGATCACTACATTTATGTGCTCAGTCAGGATTGTTTCCACCCATAGCAAGCAGTTTATTTTATATTGAGGTCTATGTCCTAGCTACGATGAAGACCCTTAGAGGCAGAAACCAGTTAAAAGATTGCTTTCTGTGCTGTTGAAATAAAGTTAAGATTCAGAGGATTATGCTGTGCTGGATACTTGCTTTGTTTACACCTTAAATTACAACCTGCGCTCCAAAAAATATTTGGTGGTGCAATTTCTAGCAAAATGGATTGTTACTAAGCATTAACTGACAAACATTTGTACATGCCACATGTTTATAGAGTAACTCCAGCTTTATGGAGATCTACTTCAAGTTAACTACTAGTGGTGAGCTCAAGGTTGGCTTCGAACACAAGTTCAGCTCAAACCTTAGCTGTTCAGCATTTAAACACCTAAACATCTACCCGGAGGGTGGGAGCAAAACGCCATGTATAATAGCGGTATTAATACTGCTATTATATATGACAGCTTCCCACTACCAATGGTTGTTAGGGAAGATGGTGGGTGCAGGCACCATCAAGTCCTTCACACCTAGGAATGTCAACAGCCCCATTCACTTACAGAGCTGGGAATCTCTGGTCATATAAGCAAAGAGACAGGATCCAAGTGACATAATTCACCATATATGATCCTGTAAATATATAGTCATCCATATATAGTCAATTACATCACCAGGAGACCCCACCACCTAGTATATCATAGTATATGTCATCCTCTGGACTTTCCACATGGTGGGTGACAACTGAACAAGCTATGGTTTATAAAAAAGGAACTTTTTGGGGATTTATATTTTTTATGGAGCATTTGTCAAATGTTTGGTAGATCTTTATTTTTAAGTTACATTACTGTTTGTGAATGAGTAGCCTATTATCTACCACATACTCATTCACATGGGAGATTATCTGGAAGTCCGGTATCAGGGTGCCCCTTATTGTTAAAGGAACATTCTAGATTCTGATAAGCCCCCTACCTGCAGACCCTCACAACCACTAGGCAAATGTTGGGAAGAGTCCCCATGTCCTCATCAACAATGATCCCTTATGTTGAGGGCACGTTGGCCTCCCCCCCCCCCCCCCTTTCCTGGCCAGCCAACCAGTTTTTTTTTTGTGAGGTACTCTTTAAAATCCATACCAGACTCAGGGCCTGGTAATACCATTAATGCACAGGAACGTGCTTTGTGATTCGCATGCAAGCCGGGTGCCATGCGATTTCAGCCCATTAATTTGAATAGGCTGAAATCCTGCTGGACCACATCAACAGTAGTGCATGCAGTACTTTTCAAAACTTCTGAATGTTCCAGTGAGCACTGTTGGGGCCATAATCTGAAAGTGGAAAGAACATCATTTTAAAACAAACGGCCAAGTCCAGGTGCTTGTCACAAAATGTCTGACAGAAGAGTGAAAAACTTATCGGAAGAGTTGTATAAAGAGCCAAAGACCACTTCTGGAGAGCTTCAGAAAGACCTGGAATCAGAAGGTACAATTGTTTCAAAGAAAAGTAATGCACTCAACAGCCATGGCCGGTATGCACGCTCAAAACAAAAGACTCCATTGCTGAAGAAAAAGCATGTTAACGCATTTAAAGTTTGCTGAACAACAGTTAGACAAGCCTTTGAAATACTGGGGGAATATGGTCTGGTCACATGAGACCAAAACTGAACTCTATGGATGCCATAATACACATCATGTTTGGGGGTAAAATGGCACTGCACATCACCCTAAAAAAAAACATACCATCAGTGAAGGAGGTGGGAACATTGTCATGCTGCACGGCTGTTTTTCAGCATACGGTACTGGCAAACTTAATTTCATTGAAGAAAGGATGAATGGGAAAAATGTACCAAGATATTCTTGATAAAAATCTGTTGCCATCTACCAAGAGGATGAAGATGAAACGAGGGTGGACATTTCAGCAAGAAACAAACATTTTTATTTTCAAAATTTTTGCTCTTTTTTTTGTTAATAGCGCAAAAAATAAAACACATAGCGGCGAGTACATATCACCAAAAGAAAGCTCTATTTGTGTGAAAAAAATTATAAAAATGTAATATGGGTACAATATTGCATGACTGCGCAATTGTCACTCAAAATGCGACAGCGCTGAAAGCTGAAAATTGGCCTGGGCAGAAAGGGGGTATAAGTGCCCGGTAAGCAAGTGGTTAAACAATGTTTGGGTTTTTTTTAACACAACGTTGGTTATGTGAAGATCCTGTTAGTAACAGCACTTCCTGTTTCAAGCTGAAAGTGCAAGGTCATTGCTTCTCAACTGGTAGCATTGTTGCCAGCTTCATGTCATTGTTGGCTGTTGGGCTTGCTATAAGGTCTATCAGATAGGCAGCCCAATGGCCAACTGAAGAAGTTTTCCATTGGGTTGCCTTTCTGATAGGCAGTGCTGATGCCAAAGCTGACAATGCTGATGCCAAAGTTAAGGCAGTGGCTTACCATTACCAGCTAGTCATTCAGAGCCTCTCTGAAGTCTTAAGGAATGCTGCAAAGTTATGAAGCAACACAGTAAGGTTAAACGTACACAGTTTGGTAATTCACCTGACTTGGCTGTTTAGGCTTGGTGATTTCAACTTAAAAAAAAAATCAGCATCTGAATTTTTTTAG
This sequence comes from Staurois parvus, assembly GCF_062004578.1. Taxonomy (NCBI): domain Eukaryota; kingdom Metazoa; phylum Chordata; class Amphibia; order Anura; family Ranidae; genus Staurois; species Staurois parvus. The sequence goes on along the minus strand of NW_028317916.1, from coordinate 7,144,122 downwards.
CATCCATAACTTTTATTCATACATCCCAAGTTACACAAGAATTTGTCTATGAACTAAGACCATAAATCTATATTGTATATGTATCATAAGATAATTAAAGCAGAACTTTACCCATAACGTGATAAAAAAATGTTATTTAGTAAGAAACATATATTCAACATTAATAATTATGCTACCAAAATTAGTGTGTGCTGTAAATTGCCTCCAGCATTATTCCTCTTTCTTTTTGGTGGAGGCTGCCATTTTGCTGAAATCCAGAGCCCCTGAGCAGCAGTAAATCTTTAGGCTCTTGGCTGATCGGCCTCTACATTTTTGGCACAATCCTGAAAAATTGAGAGCAACTGAGCATGTGCAGAGCAGGGTGAGACAGTGTATTCCTGGATTTTAAATAGTATAGGCATTTATTTTTAATGTTTTACATACTGTAGCTATACCTGCAAAAGGGGCCAGCCTAAAGTGATCTAGCAGGACTTCATTTTCTGACTAAAGGTCCACTTTAAGTTTGCACAGCAGGGCATATAGAATTAAAACTTTATCAATCCATCCAATATTCAGTGTGAATGTATAATGTCTAATAGAATGTTGTACCACATACTGAACAATATATTATCATACACCCAAAGGAGCACTGCTTTTAACCACTTCCCGACCGGCCGTTGCATATAAACGGCCGGACGGTGGCACTGCAGGGTTGGGTGGCCGTTTATAAACGGCCTCCCCGCACCCTGCTTGTGCGCACTCCCTGGGAGCACACAGCACCGCGATCCGGTGCCCGCTGTGTCCTCCGAACACAGTGAAACACCGATTGTCGGACGTGACCTCTGTACGAGGTCCCGATCATGTGATCACTGATTGGCCAATCAGTGATCACATGCAAAGTAGTAAGCAAGATGTCACTTGTGACATCATTGCTTACTACGTGTGAAATCTGTGAATGATCACAGAGGTCACATGGTACAAGGCTATTCACAACAGCCTTGTACCATGTGACAAGCTGTGACCAATCACAGCTCACTCATTACTTCTCAATGAGTGCAAGAATGCACACAGAGAGAAAGAGAAATGATTGCTTTTACATCCTATATGGGTGTAAAAGCAATCAGTGTAAAAAAAAAAACAAATCTTCATCACCCCACACAAGTAGTACAGTGTCACCATGGTGATACTGTACTGCTAGGGTGACAGTATGTAAAAAAAAAATAATAATAATATAAAAAAATAAAATAAAAATGTAAAAAAAAATATTTAACAATTATAATTTTTGGTTATAAACTAATTTGGATTTTTTTTTTACTAAAAAGATAACGGAATAAATTTTGGCAAAGATTTATGATGAAATATTATTTATTTGCAAAATGTAAAAAAAAAAAAAAACACTTTTTTTCAAAATTTTTTGACTTTTTCATTTACATAGCAAAAAAAATAAAAATCCCAGCGGTGAATAAATACCACCAAAATAAATCTTTATCTGTCTAAAAAAATGGTAAAAAATTCAATTGGGTACAGTGTTGCATGACCGCGCAATTGTCATTCAAAGTGTGATAGCGTTGAAAGCTGAAAATTGCCCTGGTCAGGAAGGGGGTAAAAGTGTCCGGACTGGAAGTGGTTAATAATCATTCCATTGATTAATACAAATTTCAGGATTCATTTCTAAACAGCAGTTGAGTGGTTATTACCATCATCCAATGATGACCCTCATAAAGCAAGTGGCACCAGATAAAGAGAGCAGCAGCATGTCCAAATAGATATTCTAATAAGTATGTTCCACTTGATGCCCATCTGTGGAATACAGTGTCCAAGAACACACTATGGGAGCCTGAAAATTCTCTTTTTTTTAACTATCGGTAACACTATTTTCTTTTGCTAAATGCATAGATCACAACCTTATGGTATCATTGTTGAACGTCCATAAATTGCATCAGAATCTTCACTTCTATATACATACTCCCACTCATAACTCATAGTCTATGTCCCTCTTGGGGGGGGGGGGGGTCACGGTAGGTGTATGCAGGTGCCTAACTGGTTTTGAAGGCTACACATATCTTATATATGCCATATCTTAGCTGAAATATATTTGGTACTAAAGGTTATATTGCATGATAGTTCTAGTAGTTTATTGAATTTAATTATTGGTAACTGTAGTAATGGCTCCAAGTAAAAAAAAAAGTATAGAAATTGCACATCAACCAACTTCCCTAGTTTTCCCTCCCCACTGCATCTTTGAATAGATGCTCCTCTTATTATTATTATTTTATTATTATTTTTTTAATAAAGAGAGGCCTGCCAACATGAATTACTGCACCTGCCCTGCACAATTAGCAACCATGACAATCAATTAACATTTTAAAATGTTTCCAAAGGTTTTTTTTTTTTTCCTTTTGGGGTCCCTCACTGGTGCTCCAGGCTCCTCCTCTTCTCAGTTCACCACACCTGCAGGCTCAATCCCAAATTCATCTACTGACACACACAGTATGGCTCAGATCCACTCCCTGCTCTCTGCTCACAGGATTTGATTGATGGCAGCAGGAGCCAATGGCTCCCGCTGCTGCCTCTGTGAGCAGAGAGGGAAGAGAGAGCTGCTGCAGACAGGCACAGCACTGGATCGAGATAGGACTCCGATTACTGGGATATTTTTACTTCAATGTAGAGAACACATTAAGGTAAACATGTTGAGCCTTTAGAACCACTAACTAGAAGCTATAACTGGCAAAATTCTCCCCTGTCCATCTCTTTTATGCAGTTTTAGGCTGCCCCTTGAGGCAGCATAACACTCCTCTGGAAATGTAGACTTGCAACTCTCAGGATATTTAATAATGTCATTGATGTTGACATCAGCACAGAATTGTACATTTCTCATGCAAAATATCATTGATGCCAAGAATGAAAAACTTCAAGTGCATGAGCAGTGCATTCCCATTTGTCGGTACTGCTAGATCCAGGAGACTAGGTTTCTTTAGAAAAAGAATATGAACCCATGCAAAAAAGCAGTATACTTTGAAAGTTTACTGAGGGCCCATTTACATGTGCGTTACTATGTTAGGTGTATCTCCTGAAGATATGCAGGTGGAAACGCTTTGGGAGGGGCCTTAAGTGCTGACGTCATGCAGCCATATCCATGCTTGGAGCAACGGCCATCTTAGTAAGTCGGCCGTTGTTTTCTTATTTCCACATGGTTTTATGGTCTGATTTTAACTATTTGACCTGTTTATTTGGTCTGTCACCATTTAATGCCATCTACTTCCTTCTCTAAGCACTCACTTTTATGTTCAGTTTGGTATAGAAAATTATGTGTTTTGCCTTGAAGTATGTTGGGGAAAAAAATTCCTTGGATACATTTCTGGTTTGTGAAATTTTCCATAAAAGATGATTAGATCCATGCCACAAAACTGGCACTGACAGGAGAGAATCACAAATCACCGCACACACAATGTAAATGGGCCTTTAATAGAAATCACCTGGTGGGTGAAGTTATGCTTTCATTTTCTGGGGTATGTAGGTGGCAGTTCCCCTTTGAAGCAAAAATCATATACTTGAGCCTTTCCTGATAGAACTGGAATACAATACATAGAAATGGAAAGAGCATGTCCATGTAGAACTGGAAGTGCAAATACGTACGTTCTTAAATACAAAAGGTAATGCATTAAAACACTGATCTGCTAGACATTGGATATATTTAATGCTCACATAAATCATAGACCCTGGAAATATGAAAGCTACACTATATTGCTAAAAGTATTGGGACACCTCTCCAAATCATTGGATTCAGGTGTTCCAATCACCTCCATGGCCACAGCTGTATAATATCAAGCACCTAGGCATGCAGACTGCTTCTACAAACATTTGTGAAAGAATGGGTTGCTCTCAGGAGCTCAGTGAATTCAAGCGTGGTACCGTGATAGGTTGCCACCTGTGCAATAAGTCCATCCGTGAAATTTCCTTGCTACCAAATATTCCACGGTCAACTGTAAGTGGTATTTTAACATAGTGAAGCAACTGGAAACAACAGCAACTCAGCCACAATGTGGTAGGCCAAGTAAAATGACAGCGGGGTCAGCTCAAGCTGAAGTGCGCAGAAGTCATCAACTGTCTGCAATAGCTAAAGATCTCAGAACTTCCTGTGGCCTTCAGATTAACACAACAGTGTGTAGAGAGCTTTGTGGAATGGGTTACCATGGCCGAGCAGCTGCATCTAAGCCTTACATCACAAAGTGCAATGCAAAGCGTTGGATGCAGTGGTGTAAAGCAATGCCACCTCTGGACTCTAGAGCAGTGGAGACCTGTTCTCTGGAGCGGAAAATCACACTTCTTTAGCAATCCGATAGACGTGTCCGGGTTTGGCGGTTGCCAGGAGAATGGTACTTGCCTGACTGCATTGTGCCAAGTGTAAAGTTTGGTGGAGGAGAGGTTTTGGTGTGAGGTTGCTTTTCAGAGGTTGGGCTTGGCCACCTAGTTCCAGTGAAGGGAACTCTTAAGGCGTCAGCATACCAAGACATTTTAGACAATTTCATGCTCCCAACTTTGTGGGAACAGTTTGGGGATGGCCCCTTCCTCTTCCAACATGACTGTGCACCAGTGCACAAAACAAGGTTCATAAAGATATGGGCGAGCGAGTTTGGAGTGGAGGAACTTGACTGGCCTGCACAGAGTCCTGACCTCAACCCGACAGAACACCTTTGAATGAGCTAGAGCGGAGACTGCAAGCCAGGCCTTCTCAGCCAACACCAGTGCTAAGCTCACAAATGCGCTTCTAGAAGAATAGTCAAACATTCCCATTGACACACTCCTAAACCTTCCCAGAAGAGTTGAAGCTTTTATAGCTGCAAAGGGTGGGCCAACTCAATATTGAACCCTACGGAGCAAGACTGGGATGCCATTAAAGTTTATGTGCATGTAAAGGCAGGCATCTCAATACTTCTGGCAATATAATGTATCAGCAGATGGAAGTTTTGGTTTTCTTTTAATCAAAAACAAAAATAAAATTAAATGCTACTGAAAAGTTTTCGCAGAGGTCAACATTTACTTTAACTGTGAAAATGTATAAATAGGAAATAGAAATGACAGCAAAATGTTCTGTTCATTTATAAACTAAAGATACAGGTTTTTTGTTTTATCATACTGAGAAAACACCTGTGTATAGTCTCTCGTTCCAAATTTCTGAACAATAGGATTTTCTGTAGGATTTGCTTTCACACATATATTTAAAGTTCAGAGTAATAATTTAAAAAGTATGTAAAAAGCCAGCCATTTAGAAAAAAAAAAAATAACATCTTTAAAGAAAAACTTTTGAGCATAAAGAGCATTTTTAATAAATAGAAATAATTACCTGTTTTTTTCATTATTATTATACAGTATTTATAAAGCGCCAATAGTTCGCTCAGCGCTGTACATTACAAAGGGGGACAGAACATGTGACAGAACAATACCAATATAATGTGATACACGAGGGGTTCGAGGGCCCTGCTCTTTCGAGCTTACAATCTAGGAGGGAGGGGGTGGTGGCACAGGAGGAGATAGCTGTGGGGGATGGAGTGGTAGGAAGAGTGGAGGAGGTCGGCAAGTTAGCAGGGGGTGGGGTAGGCTTCCCTGAAGAGATGGGTTTTCAGGGTGCGCCTAAATGAGAGGAGAGTAGGTGATAATCTGATGGGTTGGGGCAGGGAGTTCCAGAGGATGGGTGACACCCTGGAGAAATCCTGGAGGCGGGCATGGGAGGAGGAGACCAGGGAACTAGAGATAAGGAGGTCTTGTGAGGAGCGGAGTGTGCGTGCTGGGCGGTACTTGGATATTAGGTCAGTGATGTAGTTCGGGGCAGTATGGTGGACAGCTTTGTACGTCAGCGTTAGGATTTTGAATTTGATCCGTTGCGCAATCGGAAGCCAGTGGAGGGATTGGCAGAGGGGGGTGGCGGAGACAGAGCGGTTGGAAAGGTGAATGAGTCTGGCAGCCGTATTCAGGATCGACTGAAGCGGGGATAGCCAGCGGCGAGGCAGGCCAGTGAGGAGGGAGTTGCATGAATGGAATCTCAGCCTTTTCTGTGTCCGTGGGCAGTTTCCTAATAAAAAACTAGGAGAGCATGCTTCAGAATTCCTAAAGATGTTAGACTATATCAGTGGACATGTGCCTGGTAACATCAATAAAAAGCTCAGGGGACTGATTGACACCTGGAGAGAACTCAACTCGATTAAACGCCAGTATACTTTTTACTTTCATCCCCACAAAACATTCTCAAGAATAGACCACATCTTCATGACTGCTAGTTCCTCTCCTTGGCTAGTGGGTTCCGAAATCATTCCCATACCCTGGTCGGACCACAGCGCGGTACTTGCATCCATTGCCTCTTTGGCACCCTCACCTCCTGACTCCTCCTGGGTCATTAATGATAACCTGCTAGCTCACCCTTCGCATTGCTCAGATATTGAAACTGCTCTTAAAGACTACCTATCTTTAAATAAGGCCCCAGATAGCTCCCCCCTCCTTCTTTGGGAAGCGCATAAACCGGTGTTGCATGGGTTCTGCATTAGCAAAGCATCCTTTCTAAACAAAGAGAAAAGACAGCAACGCTACCACCTTGAACAGGCTTATAACCAATCTCATCAAGCCTTCCAGGCGACCCCCTCCCCTGCTAACCGAAAAGCCCTACAGCAGTCAAGATTAGCTCTTGACCTTCTCCTTACGGACCAGGCGGAACTATCGCTATGCAGATTCCGTCATAAATATTATACAAAAGCTAATAAACCTGGCTCCATAGACTTGATCAGATTACCAAGCCTATCCGATTACGCATCTCTCCTGGCAACTTCACTAGCAATCCGGAACACATCCTACAAGTCTTCCACATACATCTCTCACAACTCTATTCTCCCTCTACAGCGTTCGACTCATCTCATGCTGACACTCTTTTAGCGCCCCCTCCCTACTGAAACTATCAGATCACCAGCTATCAGCCCTAGAGCAATTGATTACCCCAACTGAAACTTTAAACGCTATTAAAAATCTAAAGTTGCGCAAACACCCAGGCCCAGATGGCTTCTCTGCAACCTATTATAAACAATTTGCCCATCTCCTCTCGCCTATCCTTACAAATGCCTTCAATGCAATCCTATCAGGCCGCACCTTCAACCCCGAAACAGTAACAGCCAACATTTCTATGATCCCGAAACCAAATTCTGATGACACACAATGGTCCAACTATAGGCCAATCTCCCTCCTCAATATACAGTTGCAAGAAAAAGTATGTGAACCCCTTGGGAGTACGTGGAGTTTTGCATGAAATGGGCATAAAATGTGCTCTGAACGTCATCTAAGTCACAACAATAGAAGAACACAGTCTGCTGAACATAATACTACACAAACATTAGATGTTGCCATGGTTTACTTGCACATAACATGTAAACATTCACAGTGCAGGGAGGAAAAAGTATGTGAGGCCCTAGCTTAATGACTTCTCCCAGAGCTAATTGGAGCCAGGAGTGAGCCAACCTTGACTCCAATCAGTGTGATGATATTGGATGTGTTGCTGACAGCTGTCCTGCCCTTAAAAAACACACACCTGTTTTGGGTTTACTGGTTTCAAGAAGCACTGTCGGATGTGAACCATGCCTCGCAGAAAAGAGCTCTCAGAAGACCTACGATCAAGAATTGTTGACTTGCATGAAGCTGGAAAGGGTTACAAAAGTATCTCCAAAAGCCTTGATGTTCATGTGTCCACGGTAAGACAGACTGTCTACAAATGGAGAAAGATTAGCACTGTTGCTACTCTCCCTAGGCGTGGTCATTCTGTAAAAATGACTGCAAGAGCACAGCGCAGAATGCTGCATGAGGTAAAGAAGAATCCCAGAGTGTCAGTTTAAGACCTACAGAAATCTCTGGCACATGCTAACATTTTTGTTGACACATCTACAATCAGGAAAACATTAAACAAGAATGGAGTACATGGGAGGACACCACGGAGGAAGCCATTGCTGTCCAAAGAGAATATTGCAGCACGTTTGAAGTTTAAAAAAGAGCACCTGGATGTTCCACAGCACTACTGGCAAAATATACTGTGGACAGATGAAACCAAGATTGAGTTGTTTGGGAAGAACACACAACACTATGTGTGGAGAAAAAAAGGCACCGCACACCAACATCAAAACCTCATCCCCACTGTAAAACATGGCGGAGGGAGCATCATGGTTTGGGGCTGCTTTGCTGCCTCAGGGCCTGGACGGATTGTTGTCATTGATGGGAAAATGAATTCCAGAGTTTATCAAGACATTTTGCAGTAAAAAGTACGACCATCTGTCCGCCAACTGAAGCTCTGCAGAGGATGGGTGATGCAACAGGACAATGACCCAAAGCATACAAGTAATTCAACAAAACAATGGCTGCAACAGCACAGAATACGCCTTCTGGAGTGGCCCAGTCAGAGTCCTGACCTCAACCCGATTGAAATGCTGTGGCATGACCTTAAGAGAGCGATTCACACCAGACATCCCCAGAATATTGCTACACTGAAACAGTTTTGTGAAGAGGAGTGGTCCAAAATGACTCCAGATCGTTGTGCAGGTCTGATCTGCAACTACAGGAAACGTTTGGTTGAGGTTATTGCTGCCAAAGGAGGGTCAACCAGTTATTAAGTCCAAAGGTTCACATACTTTTTCCTCCCTGCACTGTGAATGTTTACATGTTATATGCAATTAAACCATGGCAACATCTAATGTTTGTGTAGTATTATGTTCAGCAGACTGTGTTCTTCTATTGTTGTGACTTAGATGACGGTCAGAGCACATTTTATGCCCAATTCATGCAAAACTCCACGTAATCCCAAGGGGTTCACATACTTTTTCTTGCAACTGTAGATATCAAGCTGCTAGCAAAAATTCTGTCTACTCGCCTCAACTCAAACATAGGATCCCTAATACATAATGACCAGGTGGGCTTCATCCCCACACGACAAGCTGGAGATAACGTCAGACGCAAAACCCTTCTAGCACATATAGCTCGAACTCGTAATATTCTGACCTGCTTCCTATCCTTAGACATCAGAAAAGCTTTTGACACAGTATTGTGACCATACTTACACTATATTCTATGCCATTGGGGCTTTGGCCCCCACTTCCTAACATGGATCTTTTCCTTATACCGCGAACCCTCAGCCAGAATTAGATACCTGGGACACCGATCAGCCCAGTTCCCAATCTCCTGTGGAACCCGTCAAGGTTGCCCTCTATTGCCCCTACTTTTAGTCCTGGCCATAGAACCATTGGCCCTCCTGATAAGAGCTAATCCAGATGTCCATGGAATAGAGATAGGTGGTTCCCACCACAAACTGTGCCTTTTTGGCTCCTCGAAGGGTTTGGCTCCATTTCTGGCCTTCACATTAACCCTTTAGAAACCAATAGTACTTAACATATCCCTTCCTCCCTGAGATCTGTCCCACCTGAAATAGATTCTTCCATTCTCCTGGTCACAGCTTTCTATCCCTTTCCTCGGTATAAAGCTGACCTCCAATCTATTGGATCTATATGCAGCTAACTATGCACCCATGCTAACCCATCTCATAACCCTCATGACCAAATGGTCCTCTCTACCCCTGGCCTGGCTGGGTAAAATATCTGTCGTTAAGATGTCAGTACTCCCCAAAATCCTGTATTTATTCAGAGTTCTCCCAATCCCAGTACCCGCACACTACCTCCGCATTCTACAGCGTCGTATATTCACCTATGTCTGGGGCCCTACTCGCCCCCGCATATCCCGCTCAACCTTTTACCAATCTAAGCTTAGAGGTGGCCTTGGCCTCCCAGACATTAGCAAATACTACCAGGCAGCGCACCTTGCACAACTCCCTAAGTACCATGCAACCCACGAAACTCCCCAATGAGTTGTCCTTGAATCCATAGAATGTGACCCCCTTTCTACAGCTAACCTTTTAAGTCTCCGACCCGTAGACCATCACTCAATATCAAACCCTATCACTTCCCACTACATGTCACTATGGGATAAACTGAAATCCCGCTATCTCTTACAATCACCACATATTCCGTTGCTGTCATACCTCCAAAATCTGGCTTTCCCTCCTGCTTGGTCATCACCACTCTCTTTCAGACAGTGGACCTCTGCCAATCTTCTCCGGGCCCACCACTTCCTGATCAGGAATAAATTCAAATCCTTTGCTTCATTGCGTGAGACACATGGCCTACCAGCCTCAGAAATATTCAGATACCTGCAACTACAACACTTTTACGCTCCATACACTATAACAGCCTGCCCGGCCATCTCTATGTCTCCCTTTGAACGATCATGTCACAAAGACCCGCACAGGTGAGGCCTCATCTCATGTCTATACTCCCTCCTCACAGCCCCTGATACAGCGCCCTCCCCCTCCCATATGTCTGCAGATGGGAGATGGACCTTGGTCGCCAAATGGACTCCTCGGATTGGGATCTTATATGGTCTAATATCAAATCATGATCACAAAATATAGCAGCCCTGGAAACTAACTATAAAGTCTTAACTCACTGGTACCTGGTCACAGCGAGAATTGCCAAATACACTCCAAACTACTCCCCTGACTGTTTTAGAGGTTGTGCGATGGCAGGTACACACTTCTACATCTGCTGGACATTCCCGATAACCCAAACCTTTTGGGCTGGCATTTTCAGCATCTTGTCTAGACTTAGCGCTAAAACACTCAAGCCTGACCCGATCACAGCCCTCCTTAACCAATGCCCCCCTGGCATCACTAAACCACAATTCAAACTTTTCTTGCAGGTAACTACGGCAGCTAAACAGATCATAGCCAAATCCTGGAAATCTCCCTCTCTAAGCATCATAGCAGTACATAACAAGGTTACACATCCACTATGCTATGATCCACGCTAAAGTGGAAGCCAGAATACTGGACACTGTCCCCAAATTCCTGAATATATGGAAACCATGGGTAAAATGCTTCCTCCCGTCAAACGTTGACGACTTGATATTCCCGTACACTATGTGCTGCCTCGATACCAGGTCGACCTACATTGGATTAAATCTTAAGCATCACTTTATAACTCTTGGAGTCACTTACCTCCCTCCGCCATCCCCATTCAGATCCCCCTATTAGTACCCTTCTCTCTTACCCTTAACACACCATCCCCATTGGGAAACATGGTGGTGGCAGCATCATGTTGTGGGGATGATTTTCTTCAGCAGGGACAGGGAAGCTGGTCAGAGTTGATGAGAAGATGGATGGAGTCAAATACAGGGCAATCTTAAAAGAAAACCTGTTTGAGTCTGCAAAAGACTTGAGACTGGGGCAGAGGTTCACCTTACAGCAGGACAATGACCCTAAACATACAGCCAGAACTACAATGAAATGGGTAAAAGCATATTCATGTGTTAGAATGGCCCAGTCAAAGTCCAGACCTTGAGTATCTGTGGCTATTTTGCAAAGAATAATGGGCAAAAATGTCACTCTCTAGATGTGCAAGCTGGTACAGACATATCCAAAAAAGACTTGCAGCTGTATTTGCAGTGAAAGGTTGTTCTACAAAGTATTGACTCAGGGGGGGCTGAATACAAATGCATGCCACACTTTTCAGATATTTGTAACAAATTTTGAAAACCATTCATCATTTTCCTCCACTTCAGTTGTGTTAAAAAATAATAATAGCAGTCAGACATCACTAACCTGATCAATCACTGTTTTTGGTAGAAATTATATTTCTACATGGCAAATAATGTACTAGCAGGTGTAGTAGAGTAATAGAAATCCAACAGACCCAACAGTCATGACATGCATGCTGCTGATTCTGTGTAATTGAATCACTAATTGAAAGGGGCATGTTCAAAATAATCGCAGTGTGGAGTTCTATTAGTGAGGTCATTCATTCTTTGAAAAACAGGTGACAGTTATTGCCCTTATTTAAGGAAGGAAGGCAGCAAATGTTGTACATGCTGGTTACTGTGCATTTCTCTCTGAAATTCTGAGGAAAATGGGTCGTTCCAGGCATTGTTCAGAAGAACAGCATACCTTGATTAAAAAGTTGATTGGAGAGGGGAAAACATAGAAAGAAGTGCAGAAAATGATAGGCTGCTCAGCTAAAATGATCGCAAATGCTTTAAAATGGCAACCAAAACCTGAAAGACGTGGAAGAAAGCGAAAAACTACCATTCGAATGGATAGAAGTATAGCCAAAATGGCAAGGACTCAGCCAACAATCAGCTCCAGGAAGATCAAAGAAGGTCTAAAGTTACCTGTGAGTACTGTTACAACTACAAGACGCCTATGTGAAGCCAAGCTATCTGCAAGAATCCCCCGCAAAGTCCCACTGTTGAAAAAAAGACGTGCTGAAGAGGTTACAATTTGTCAAAGAGCACATTGACTGGCCTAAAGAGAAATGGCTCAACATTCTGTGGACTGATGAAAGTAAGATTGTTCTTTTTGGGTCTAGTGGCCGGAGACAGTTTGTCAGACGACCCCCAAACACTGAATTCAAGCCACAGTACACGGTGAAGACAGTGAAGCATGGTTGCGCAAGCATCATGATATGGGGATGTTTCTCATACTACGGTGTTGGGCCTATTTATTGCATACCAGGGATCATGGATCAGTTTGAATACATCAGAATACTTGAAGAGGTCATGCTGCCTAATGCTGAAGAGGAAATGCCCTTGAAATGGGTGTTCCAACAAGACGACCCCAAACACACCAGTAAATGTGCAACATCTTGGTTCCAGACCAACAAGATTGACGTTATGGAGTGGCCAGCCCAATCCCCAGATCTTAATCCAATAGAAAACTTGTGGGGTGACATCAAAAATGCAGTTTCTGAGGCAAAACCGAGAAATATAGAAGAACTGTGGAATGTAGTCCAATCATCCTGGGCTGGAATACTTGTTCACAGGTGCCAGAAGTTGGTTGATTCCACGCAACACAGATGTACAGCAGTTCTCAGAAACAGTGCTTATACAACTAAATATTAATTAAGTGATTCAAAGGAAAGCAAAATCTTCAAACATTTTTCAGTTTATATAGTGAATGTTTGAGTTTGTAAAGAAGAATACAAACACTGCTATTTTTTGAACTGTCCAATATTCACTTTTCTTCAATTTCTTTAGAGGAACAACACAAATTTGATATATTTTTCTTCATATTTTGATTTTGAATCGAATGTGTAGTGTTCCCAATGCATTTGTGTGTATGGAAATAAAAGCTAGTAGGATTTTGAACTTTATTCACTTTTTTCAACACACTGCTACTATTTTGAACACAACTGTGTGTGTGTGTATATATATATATATATATATATATATATATATATATATATATATATACATATACATTTTTTTTTCTGTCTTACTGCTGGAACTCCAGCAGACAGATCTCCCAAAGTCCTTTCTGTGATGGACTAAGATTATATCCGTAAAAACAGAAGTGTCATTCCATCAAAGATCAAAAAAATAATAGTTTTTAGGCATGTGAAAAAGCAGTAAAGTAAGGATGCTTTACAAAATAATGAAAGAAAGTTTTTTTTAAAAAAAATTAACATCCTACAAAGTGCATAAACATATAAAACCTAAAACAAAACCATATTTAGTGTGTTCACCCTTTGCTTTTAAAATGTCATAAATTTCCCCAGGGTACACTTGTACACAGTTAAGGATTTTGCTGGTATATAGTCCAGTGCCTGATTAAACAATTTAACCAAACAGGTGGTAATGATTTACATGATAAAATGGAGATTAAAACACAATAGAATCAGATGTGTAAGAAGAATGAGAATGGGTGAGGAAATGCCATTTTCTGCTAGCAAGGTCACTAAAGACCTTCAATGTAAAAGAAAAAATCATACACAATGATAAGACTGAGTGCGGCAACAAGATACAGGTTGCATTACCAAGGTCCTTCACAGGCATACATTTTAAGGAATACAGATGTATACATATATGCTATCTAATTTCTTCTGAAAGAGACATCATGTTAACTTTCCTTCACAATTAGAAATTGTTCAGTGGCACCATCGTATCAAACTTGGCAAAAACCAGGATACTGGTACTCCCAACAGTGAAGCATGGTGGAGGTTTCTTGAAGATGTGGAGTTGCTTTTCTGCACATGGAGCTAGGGATTTGGTCAGCATTAATAGTCTCCTCAATGCTTAAAAGTACAGGCAGATATTATCCAACATGAGATACCATCAGGAAGGTGGGTGATTGAGCCCAGATTAATGCTACTGTAAGACAATGACCACAAACATACAGCCAAAATCATAATGAACTATGTTCACTGAAAAAACAACATGGAGTCCTGAAAGAGATGGTAAGCCCCCACAAAGAGCCCTGATCTCAACATTGCCAAGTCTTTCTGGGAGTACATGAAGAGACCAAAGCAACTCGGACAGCCCAGATCATCAGAAGAACTCTGGACAGTTCTCCTAAATGTTTAGAACAACCTACCTGCCAAGTTCCATAAAACTATGTGCAAGTGTACCTAGAAGATTTGATACTTTGCTTTGAAGGCAAAGGGCCGACACACCGAATATTGATTTTAATTGTGTATTTTTTTGTTTATGCTCTTAGTGAGCTGTTTATTGATAATTAAAAATTGTCTTTTGCATTCATTTTTTAAAGCATCCTCATTTTCCGTCATTTTTTCACAAGTGCCTAAAACCTTTGCACAGTACTGTATATTCCTTCTTGCTCAAAAACAATTAGCATTTTTAATGTATTTGATAAACAGTTCCACAATCATGACATTTTTGTTTTAATATGTAAAATTTGTACATGTAATAATGTTACTGTCAATAAACAAGACATAGTATTATGACATCATATCTCTAGTTGTGTCTATTATTCATACGCTGTGAGTACTGATTGAAAAAATAAATAAAGCGGTTATTTATAGGCTATATATACCACTTCTATGATTTAGAATGTCATGTGCTAATATGTCCTTCAGAGTGTATTTCTGACCTATTATAAAGTCATAATAAAAGAAGAAAAATATATTGCAGTGGAGAACCTCGTACAAGGTGCAGGATACAGCATGTTTGTGCCTGTTTTTCTTTACTAGAACATATGGAGAACCTACTCAAGTTTGTAAATCAGTAGCTGTTGACTGAAATTTCAACCATGTCAAGAGTGTAGCAATCTCCCAGATCTCCAGGGCAGCTGTGAAGAACTCTCAGGTGAATTAACCATGCTCCACTCCATCTAAAATGAAGGTCCTGAATTGTGGAAGCTGTTCCCAAAAATATCAAGCATAGGAAAAAGGACTAGTCACCAATATTTCATGTGGTCTCTCTAGGGCTGATCTTTTCCCCATTATTAACTTACCATGCCTTGTTCTGCACAGTGTCTCCATTTAGGGGAAGTCATCCTGATGGAAGCAGGGCTTACTTCCTCACTTCAGAGATGTCCTGCTGATGCCCTGTCATCTGATAACTGGTTGGGTAATAATGAATCAGCAGAAGAGATGGAGGAAGCACAGATCCAATGAATAAATGACACATAAGCTTCATTGCTTGCACTGCTGGTCCTGAGATACAGCTTTCTCCCCAGTACGTCCTCAGGAGAACAACAAACAGCACAGTAATGACATCACCAAATCTCACTCCACATCTCATGAAACTAGCAATCGGAGGCAGCAATTCCTTTGATTCATGCTGCAGATGTACCATATTATGTTTAAAGCACAGGAGTGCCTAGGCAAAAGAACTACAGTTGTGGCCAAAATTATTCAACCCCCACTGAAATTGAGTGTTTTGGCCAGTTTGACATTGCTTTTGATCATTCAGTCATCTTGCTTACATTTACATTAAAGAGGCACTTGTAGGTCAGACAAATATAACATAACAGTTATAATGAAATAACCACAAATGTCTTTTCTGTGCTCACAGCATTATCAGTTTTATTCAACCCCCAAGTGACATTCAATCTTAGTACTTAGTACAGCATCCTTTTACAGTTATAACAGCTTTTAAACGTGAAGCATAGCTTGACACAAGTGTCTTGCAGCGATCTACGGGTATCTTCGCCCATTCTTCATGGGCAAAGGCCTCCAGTTCAGTCACATTCTTAGGCTTGCGCACTGCAACTGCTTTCTTTAAGTCCCACCAGAGGTTCTCAATCGGATTTAAGTCTGGTGACTGCGATGGCCACTCCAAAATGTTCCAGCCTTTCCTCTGCAACCATGCTCTAGTGGACTTGGAGGTATGCTTGGGATCATTGTCCTGTTGAAAGGTCCAACGTCTCCCAAGCCTCAGGTGTGTGACGGACTGCATCACGTTTCCATCCAATATCTCCTGGTACTGAAGAGAATTCATGGTACCTTGCACACGCTGAAGCTTCCCTGTACCTGCAGAAGCAAAACAGCCCCAAAGCATGATTGACCCTCCACCATGCTTCACAGTAGGCAAGGTGTTCTTTTCATCATAGGCCTTGTTCTTCCTCCTCCAAACATAGCGTTGATCCATGGGCCCAAACAGTTCTAATTTTGTTTCATCAGTCCACAGAACACTATCCCACAACTTTTGTGGTTTGTCCACATGGCTTTTGGCATACTGCAGTCGACTCTTCTTATTCTTTGGAGACAGCAAGGGGGTACGCCTGGGAGTTCTGGCACGGAGGCCTTCATTACGCAGTGTGCGTCTTATTGTCTGGGCTGAAACTTCTGTACCCACATCTGACAAATCTTTTCTCAGTTCCTCAGCAGTCACACGGGGACTTCTCTCCACTCTACGCTTCAGGTAGCGCACAGCAGTCGAAGTCAGCATCTTCTTTCTGCCACGACCAGGTAGCGTTTCAACAGTGCCCTTTGCCTTGAATTTGCGAATGATGCTTCCTAAGGTGTCTCTTGGTATGTTTAACATCTTTGCAATCTTCTTATAGCCATTGCCCTTCCTGTGAAGAGAAATCACCTCTTCTCTTGTCTTCCTGGACCATTCTCTTGCCTTCACCATGTTTGTAACCACACCAGTAAATGTCTAGAAGGAGCTGAGTATCACAGTCATTTTAAAGCTGCCTAATTGGTGCTTATTATGCTTGATTGCTGCTCGGTGACATCCACAGGTGTTTTCAATACCTGATGGAAAGCACCTGTATGAACCTCTGTTCTTCAGAGTGGTAGTCTTTAAGGGGTTGAATAATTGTGGCAATGAAGAAACCACATAAGAACCATTTACTACTGTATTACATAAACAATTGATGTCATTTTAGTTGCATTTGGGTAGTTACAACGTCCTTGTAGGATTTGATTCTGAATACAATTCCAAATGTACACTATAGTCCCTAAACCCCTTTACAGCATTGGGGGTTGAATAATTTTGGCCACAACTGTACATTTCAGAGGAATTAAAGACAAAAGGAAATCTCAGGGAAGTGCTTAGGTACAGTTAACATCTCTAGATATCCCCTTTAAGATAGCACATTGTCGCTTTTTGATTTCAGGTTAAACTGGTTGTAAACCCTTCCATATACCTGTGAATGGCCTCAGGTGATACACAGAGATTAAACAAATCCTCCTATAACTTGTACCTGTCTACCTGCAGTCTTCTCTTCTCTAAATCCCTTCAAAGTGCTGAATTTACAGCTTTTCTGAGAGTTCAGAGAAAAGTGGGCGAAGAGCTGAGGTTGCATTCTGCAGAACTCAGTGAGGAGAGTTCTGAGAACTGATTGTAGGGAAGAGACCCCACTCAATCCCCCCCCCCCCCCTCCACACAGCTCACAGGAACAGAGCTGAGGCTGCCACTCTGCTGGAGCCTCCCCCCCCAATAACCAGTTTTCTCTTGGTGTCAGGAAAACTTGTCAGAAGTGAAACATGCTGATAGCAGAGGAATGAAGCAACAGACAGAAATTACACTTAGTGCTCTTAATTGAGACAAGTACACACTATAGAAGGATATGCTTTGTTCATATTACATACCTGAGGTTTAATACCACCTTAATTTTAAATAATGCAATGTGATATGCTGTCTATAAAGAAGAAAGGGTGCATTATAAGGACACCTACCCTGACACAATATTAACCACTTGCCTACAGGGCACTTATACCCCCTTCCTGCCCAGGCCAATTTTCAGCTTCCAGCTCTGTCGCACTTTGACAATTGCGCAGTCATGCAACATTATACCCATAGGAAATTTTTATAATTTTTTTCTCACAAGTAGAGCTTTCTTTTGGTGGTATTTACTTGCCGACGGGTGTTTTACTTTTTGCGCTAAAAACAAAAAAAGAGCGAAAAAAAAGTTTCTTTGTTTCTATTATAAAATTTTGCAAACAGGTCATTTTTCTCCTTCACTGATGTGCGTTGATGAGGCTGCACTGATAGGCAGCACTGATGGGCACTGATAGGCAGCACTAATGAGGTGGCACGGATAGGTGGCACTGATGATGGGTACTTATAGTCGGCACTGATAGGTGGCACTGACAGGCAGCACTGCTGGGCACTGACTGGCAGCACTGCTGGGCTGCACTGATGGGCACAGGTGGGTGGCACTTCTAGGCACAAGTAGGTGGCACTGCTGGGCGGCACTGCTGGGTACTTGTGGGTGGCACTGCTGGGCACCGATCATCAGTGCCCTGATGATCGGTGCTGATCCCTGCTCTGACAACTGCCGGTTCTCGGCAGTACTTTCCTCACTCTGACTGCGTAAGGAAAATGCAGCCGAGAACCGGCAATCGCATTTCCTGGTGATCAGCGTGTTATTGGACACGGCTGATCACGTGGTAAAAGGCCGCTGTGATTGGCCTTTTACCACAACACGTGATCAGCTGTGTCCGTAGGACACAGCGATCACGGAGATCGCCGGGTGCGCGCCCCCGAAGGCATGCAGGGAAGCGCGTTCTGGGAGGACGTCATATGGCACCCTCCCAGAACTGGCCGGCCACAGTGCAGCGTTCATTCGGCAATCTGCGGTCAGCAACTAGTTAAAATGAACATATAGTATAATCAAATGTTACCTTTTATGTTTTGATTACAATATTATTAGTATGGATAAATTAAGCTTAAGAGAAGAACTGAAAGGTGAAGCTCAGCCAAAGCTCATTTAAAGTCCACTGTCAGCTGACATTAGTCAGCTGGTCCAGGCTGGGGAAAGATAGCAACCATATGGTCGGGATCCACCCAGGAGCCTGGACTGGTACCTGACTCAGTCTTCCTGTGAGAGCCTGAGCTAGCTTCTTCCACCCCCTCCATGGCCCAACTCTCCAGTGAGCGCTTGGGAGGCAGAGCAGACAGTGGTGACTGACAGTCACCACTCTCTGCTCAGAGGGGCCTGGAGAACTGAGCAATAAGCGGTGTCTGATCACTCAGTTCTTGCCCTTAGAGCCAGCAGGGGACAGATACAGTGTTGGATCGATGCTGCATCCACCTAGGCAAGTATCATTTTTTTTTTTTTAAATCTCCTTGAATACGTCTCTTTTCCTGCACAAAATGCATCCAATTATATAACCAAACATTTAGGAATTTAGTCATGTGATCTTTGCTGATGAGAAAGGAAAGAGTTTTGACTAGCTGATTCTCCACTTCAGACCACCAAATTATGATCTTAAGGGGTTTTTTTTCCTTTTTAAAAATTGATCATGATAGACTTTACATTTTTTTGCAATCATTGTGGCTGTCAGAAGCAGTTTCTTACAACTGAGAATGAAAAAAAAATACAAAGTGTTTTCTGCTTATATATGTGCATTGCCACATGTAAAATGCTATTTTACTTTTATACTAAACATTCATGTTTTTGGATATTTAAGATATACAGTAAGATGTAATCCTACCCTACACGGACATGTGAATTTTAAATTAATTTTCTTTGTCATTTCTTTTCCTTGCAGAAAACCTACAGAGACTTTAGGCTACAGGGAGTGCTCGATGGCACGCTAAATAATAAGACATATGAGACAGTTCACAACCGTTTAACTATGGAAGAGGCTACGGTAGCAGTTTCTGATAGAGGAGGACTCCAGGGGATTTCTATGAAGGACAGTGATGATGAAGAAGAATGACATAAATATTTATATGTTTGCAACATGCTCCATGTATTTTTACCTGTTCTGTATAGAAATGTTTTACTTCACACAAAGTCCCAACAGACTGCTTATACAAACCCTTTTAAAATATATGTGCCAAGGAGTTAAAGAAATGGTACTGTGAATACAAAGTATGGATCTAATTTCGTGCAGGTTTAATATAAGAATTATTTTCTTTTATATGGATTTCCCAGAAACACCCCCACCACTTAACATAGTGTGTTATTATTACTGTTTGATTATATTTGTATAGAATTTCTCAACAATGCAATGACCTGCATTTTTTTTGTAGTGTTCACAATAAATGTTAATAATTTCCATATCCTATTGGACATTACCTCCAGAAGTACCTTGTTCTTATGTCCAGCCAGCGTATGACATTTCATTAGTGTTTCTGCTCTCATTGTAAAGACTTGCAGAGACTCGTGAAAATATGCACATTTTAAGTCTACAGTTTCATGGATCTGTTGGGATTATTTTTTTGTCTCTATACAATGTTTAATAAAGTTTGATAATATGTTTACAGACAAATGTGGCATTTCTTTGTTTTATGTTCATATATAGGATATGGAAGGCATTTGATGTATAATAGTTAAGACAGTCCTTTAGGGCTAGTAACAGGTCAGATTATAAGATTTGTCTCCTTGTCACTGCAAATTATAACGGTCATCTTGTAGCTGTCTTCTGACTGAAGAACACTCTTGCTGATGATTCAAACTGCACCATTGTAAATGAAAATTGACAAAGGAATATTAAGAATTAGTATACTTAAAATACAAGTTAGTTATTCAAAGAAGCTGCTAATATCATTCATATTATACAGGATTTATATAGTGCCTACAGTTTGCACAGCACTTTACAAAATAAAGGTAGATGTGATAGTTACAATGCAAGAGGTTAAAGAGGGCATATTGTTCAAGAATATGTTTTAAACATTACAATTATATGTAAAAAAAACTATCATACATGGTACTAAATCTACATTTTTGTGAAGATATGTGCAGCTTGGTATACAAAGTTATCAAGCATTCTAAACTAAAGGAGATTTACCAGAGACTGCCTACGGTGTAATTTAATAGCATTATTATTAGGATGTCTTATAAGAATCTCCCCCAGTTACCCCTCGTTACCTTTTAATGTCATCTCTTACTATATTGACTAACTCATATTTCAGTTATTATTATTAGACATTTAGATTAATACACCTTCAGTGTTTTACAATTAATATTACATTCTTGGTAACAGTACCCTTAATTGTGCTCCTTACAGTATATGTACTGTAAAACATATTTGCCACCTTTCCAATTTTATCATTTTATCAGTGCTTGCAGCTATTTTATGTGAAAATGATAAACGTGCCATTACATCTACAATTGCCATTACATACCCCTGTTCCATTACACAAATTTCCAAGCAGTAAATAAATACAGATGTGTGCTCATTGTCAAAAGGATCAGTGGTTGAATAAAACCCTAGACCAGGGGTGTCAAACTGGTGGCCCTCCAGCTGTTGCAAAACTACAAGTCCCATCATGCCTCTGCCTTTGGGAGTCATGCTTGTAACTGTCAATCTTGCAATGCCTCATGGGACTTGTAGTTTGGCAACAGCTGGAGGGCTGCCAGTTTGACACCTGTGCCCTAGACTAAGGAAGATGCATAATATAAAGGGTAACTCCGCTTTTGTGGGGAAAAAAGCAAATAAAAAATATAGTATATACCATTACTACACAAGACAAATTGT
Source organism: Staurois parvus (assembly GCF_062004578.1). Taxonomy (NCBI): domain Eukaryota; kingdom Metazoa; phylum Chordata; class Amphibia; order Anura; family Ranidae; genus Staurois; species Staurois parvus. The sequence continues at coordinate 7,122,400 of NW_028317916.1, read as the reverse complement.
AATTTAAGGTTATTAAAAGATACTTTTCCTTTTCAATCTGTGGTGCTGTAATTTGTACACATTTGTGCAAAACTTCCCCAGAAATATATTTGCCTGCTTGTGTGATTGCCTCACTGATTTTCCCAGGGCCTGCACTAAGATACAAGTCAGATTTTAGGCATCATCTGCAACAAAAATGTCATTTTCTGTGAGATACTCCCAAGGGGTTAATCACTTCTAAAGGGATACAGGAACTGCTACTTGTATCATCAGAACGCTGAAAGTGCATCAACTGATTAGTAATCAAAAGTCACTCCCATTCAGAGTCCGTATCCATAGCACAAACAGCATTTTCTTAAGAGCAGAATTGGGTAGAAATCTGTAACAAAGTTTGTGTTAAAATCCCTGCAATGTACATTGATCCACAGAGGGGATTGTTTTTTCTCAACAAAAGTGGAGTTACTCTTTAAGTGATTTTGAACATGAACAGATAGTTTCTTCAAGGCATGAACCTGGGAACGGAGTCTAAGTAATTCCCTATGCCTCAGGAACCGCTGAAGATGAGTTTTGACATTATCTAAATATACTCAAGCAGAAGACTACCTACCAGATAATAGATGCTCAGTAAAGTCATAAATTAAAGACTAGTGGCAGATGGGCAGGAATTTATGTGCTAAAGCTGGGTCTGAAAACAAGCTGGGCAATGCCAGTGGGATTGAAATGTAGCCACGGGGAAGATAGAAAGATATGCTGAGATCAGCAGAGACAATCAACAGCCTGAGCTAGCCAACTGGGAGCCCAAAGCAGGAAAAGTTATACAGTTGTGTCCAAAATTATTCAACCCCCACTGAAATTGAGTGTTTTGGCCAGTTTGACATTGCTTTTGATCATTCAGTCATCTTGCTTACATTTACATTAAAGAGGCACTTGTAGGTCAGACAAATATAACATAACAGTTATAATGAAATAACCACAAATGTCTTTTCTGTGCTCACAGCATTATCAGTTTTATTCAACCCCCAAGTGACATTCAATCTTAGTACTTAGTACAGCATCCTTTTACAGTTATAACAGCTTTTAAACGTGAAGCATAGCTTGACACAAGTGTCTTGCAGCGATCTACGGGTATCTTCGCCCATTCTTCATGGGCAAAGGCCTCCAGTTCAGTCACATTCTTAGGCTTGCGCACTGCAACTGCTTTCTTTAAGTCCCACCAGAGGTTCTCAATCGGATTTAAGTCTGGTGACTGCGATGGCCACTCCAAAATGTTCCAGCCTTTCCTCTGCAACCATGCTCTAGTGGACTTGGAGGTATGCTTGGGATCATTGTCCTGTTGAAAGGTCCAACGTCTCCCAAGCCTCAGGTGTGTGACGGACTGCATCACGTTTCCATCCAATATCTCCTGGTACTGAAGAGAATTCATGGTACCTTGCACACGCTGAAGCTTCCCTGTACCTGCAGAAGCAAAACAGCCCCAAAGCATGATTGACCCTCCACCATGCTTCACAGTAGGCAAGGTGTTCTTTTCATCATAGGCCTTGTTCTTCCTCCTCCAAACATAGCGTTGATCCATGGGCCCAAACAGTTCTAATTTTGTTTCATCAGTCCACAGAACACTATCCCACAACTTTTGTGGTTTGTCCACATGGCTTTTGGCATACTGCAGTCGACTCTTCTTATTCTTTGGAGACAGCAAGGGGGTACGCCTGGGAGTTCTGGCACGGAGGCCTTCATTACGCAGTGTGCGTCTTATTGTCTGGGCTGAAACTTCTGTACCCACATCTGACAAATCTTTTCTCAGTTCCTCAGCAGTCACACGGGGACTTCTCTCCACTCTACGCTTCAGGTAGCGCACAGCAGTCGAAGTCAGCATCTTCTTTCTGCCACGACCAGGTAGCGTTTCAACAGTGCCCTTTGCCTTGAATTTGCGAATGATGCTTCCTAAGGTGTCTCTTGGTATGTTTAACATCTTTGCAATCTTCTTATAGCCATTGCCCTTCCTGTGAAGAGAAATCACCTCTTCTCTTGTCTTCCTGGACCATTCTCTTGCCTTCACCATGTTTGTAACCACACCAGTAAATGTCTAGAAGGAGCTGAGTATCACAGTCATTTTAAAGCTGCCTAATTGGTGCTTATTATGCTTGATTGCTGCTCGGTGACATCCACAGGTGTTTTCAATACCTGATGGAAAGCACCTGTATGAACCTCTGTTCTTCAGAGTGGTAGTCTTTAAGGGGTTGAATAATTGTGGCAATGAAGAAACCACATAAGAACCATTTACTACTGTATTACATAAACAATTGATGTCATTTTAGTTGCATTTGGGTAGTTACAACGTCCTTGTAGGATTTGATTCTGAATACAATTCCAAATGTACACTATAGTCCCTAAACCCCTTTACAGCATTGGGGGTTGAATAATTTTGGACACAACTGTAGGTCAGATTGAGCTGAGTCATAATTTGTCCCAATGAGGATGCAAACAAATCGGGATTCAGTTAAGAATACTGAGCACTGGGTGTTAGGCAGAACTGCTTTTAAAAACTTTTGGTGCACTTGGGCATCCTTTAAGAGGCATATGTGATTCTAACACAGGTGAAGGCAATGGCAAGCCAGCAAACGGCTGCACACGCTTCAGCCACAGGCAAATCACAGCCAACTTTAAAGGTCCTTGATTCATTATGCTGTACAAGTGGTCAAGATGTCAACGTCTATTCAACAATAGTGGTGTACAGAGGGGCATCTCTGACTGCATTACATATCAAAGCTTGACAATGATAGCTTGCTGTTTGTGAATTTAAATGTGTGCCTAAGGAGACTGCAGGAGGGTGCCCCTAGGTGCCTACACACACTTGCAGCAGCCTCACTGTTGGGCAATTCTAAAATGCAATCCACCAATACAAATTGGTAGCGTAGAAGCTTGCCAGTAAGCCCCTTCTTTTACACAATCTTATTGACCCATTACAATGATAGTCTGCCTCACTATCCAGGAGGACTAGGGCAGGCAAACGTTGGCACCAACACTATCAGAACATGTCAAATCTTTGCCTGTCAGAACAGCCTAAAATTCTGCCAGATAGGAAGGTTTGGGAAGCACTAGCAAATATATGCACTTCATACCTGCAACAGTCTGATCCCTTTCCTGCCATTGACAAAGTCCCTTCCATATTTCCTATTTTTGTACAGGATTCTTCTTTTCAACAATAAAAATTCAGATTTGTTGACCTGGTGCTGGCACATAGAGTTAATCACATGCTTCCGCAGACCCATAACTGGGTAGTTCCTTTAGTTTATTACCTGAATTTAGCTGTGTGGAGCAAAGGTAATATACACTGGTGAGGAGCAGGACATTGAAGACAACCTGTTGCTGATGGTAAAAGCAAAAACATAATCACATAAAAACACATTTACACTAGCTCAAAAACTGACCAACGGGAAACACAGGAATTTGTATTTTAAGAAGCAACCAATAACTAACCTTAATTAAATAAAAACTGCAATCTGTTTTCAGCACACCACTTTAACTTGTGTTCTTGAATATACTGTGAAATGTTTCAAAGATTTTGGCAACATTTTTAAAAAAATCACGCTATAGAAGAATTAGTGATGCAAGGGTTTAGGAGTTGTAGATTGTTACTTAAAATTGTATTGAGAAATGAATAGACAGGTAATATTCAATATTGTGCAATACAATATTTTATAAATTGGGTGGATTTAAAACCCAGTTCCAGGCAACCCTTTTTACATTTTAACAGCAAATTCTTTATACTGTCTTTCTGTGTGGTTACTGGAAAGGAAGTATGAGGAATCTTTTAAAACCATCTTTCATAACCTCTCTTAGTTTTATGTTCTACTGTCCCTTGAATGTTACAGTTAGTGTATAATTTATCATGGACAGCCAGTAAGGATATCGCCTATATCATATTCATTTTTTGCTGATTATAGGTAATTATATTATTTTTTTAGTGGCTTGAAACTTCTTGCCTGTCTTTTTCCTTCTATTATGGGATATTTGGAGTCTATTTCCTCCTCCCCTCCCCCACTGCCAACTTCTTGGGTTGTCCATGTGACCATCTGTGTACCTCTGAAGAATGATGCCCCAATAGAGAGAAATCAGGATGCCATGATGGATATTGTTGTTTTTAAGATGCTCTGACTAGCAAATGTCTTTCAAACCTCTTGTAAGTATGGGAAAAATATTGTTATTACTGATTGTAATGAAACATTAATTTTTCATTGTATTTGATATGATACTAATATATTGTGCATCCATTTAGAAAGCTCCCCTCCTTTCCCCCCCTGAAAAAGATCTTGAATTGAAATGATCGAAGTGCATTGGGGTCTTTATATGCATTTCAATTACATCTGTTCCCATATGGGGGATTATGTTCAATAATTCTGCCAGAGCAATTATAGGGGTTTTAGTATATGTGATGATTTTAAGAGTTTCTGTGCTTAATAAAGTATATTTTTGGCAGCGAAGTATTTGTGGTATATTTTAATTGCATTAAAGTCCCAAGGGGGTAATACTTTCTTCTGTATGATGTTGACAGAACTTTAGAGGAATTCTTGTTTAAAGATAACAACCATAGAAAAGAGGCTGTAAAAAATATCTTAATCATACATTAGGGAACACAGGAATTGTATTCATAAACCATGAGTTATATGCCAGTACCTTAAGGTGATTGGACACTGGCAAAAGCTTTGCTGGGAACACCCCCAGTGCACCCTCCTCATGGGACTCCATATTTCTGCTAGGGTCCTTAGGTAATGGACCTCTTCACACCAATTTTACACCATTTTTTGTATTTTACTCAAATACTTTGACTCTTCTAGGTCCAATGGCTTATTGTCTCAGGGCTTACTAGGATTTTTTTGGATCAGTTACCGTTGATGTACATCTTGTGCATCTGGACCTTGCAGCAGTGCCGCAAGCTTGTAATGTTTGCTTTCGGCACTGAGTCCTATATTCTGCGCTCAACTTGACACATGGTTCAACAATGAATGTAGTCCATTCCTATGGCACCCAGACCCTGAAGACCCCTTCAGAAGTATGCCCAATTTGATGGGCGAAGCTTGGTCCCCTCTAAGAACCTGCAACCATGGGTAAGGTAAGACTGGGTTTTCCTGTATTTATGACTGCTCCTGTTTTTACCTTTTTTAAATTTGCAGTTTTTCCCACACAGCATTGCTGTGTGGATGGCCATTTCTGTAGAGAATGCGAAAAGCATGACGGCTGATCTCCCTACTGCCTGCCCTTCCAAAGAACCAGCCACAGCTACACTCAAATACCCTCTCATTCTACATCCATTACATGAGTACCCAATAGGGCATCCCATAATTTTGCAGCAGCTAAGAAAAAAGGTCTAATGGTCTTATTGCAGTATTAAAGGGTTAATTTAGTAAAAACAGCCTTTCTCAATGCATATAAACAATATAGACTTTATTCAGTGCTGATTATTACAGTAGTAATTTGATGAAATACTTACTAAAATTCAACCCCAGTGCATAAATGTTAACACAGAAAATATCGATACCATTAAGGTAATTACTGTATAAACACAATAGATGCTAACATTAGTTCATATTGTGGCAAAGAAAGCCCTAAGCAAACATTCATTTGTAGTGTTAAACCATTCACCTTACTGAACAAAGTCCCCAGGGTCGTAAAAGCTCATAATATAATTCAGCTCTGCATTTCAACCACTTAACTGTTTTAAAGACCAAAAGTGTAAGGGGTTACAGCCTAGATTGTAAGTCATCTAATTCTAAAAAAGCCATAACTGTTGTATTGAGTATTTGCCTCCTTATCTGTAAAATACCTAAATAAACTCATAAGTGAATACTTATGTAAATCACACACAATCGCTTTGCAGCCTGAAATGAAGACAGACACAGTTTTTGTTTTATCCAGCTGTATTTACTCAATGCAACTTATAACATCCAAGTGAAAGATATAACACCAACATGTCAGCAAAAAAAAATTACTGAGTTGGAAAAAGGATTTCCCCTTCCGCTAAAAGGGACTTGTAAACTAAATCAGGTGTAGCTACTCACCTTCTCAATGGCAAATAAAGCCATTTGATTTTCAGCTGTGATTTTGATTAGCTCAGACTGAAAAGAGCTTTCCTGGAGCATTTCAGTCCCTGGTATTGCAACTGAAGCAAACAATCAACTATGGGTTGCAAGGCAATGTCAAAAGATCTCCGAGATAAAGTTGTGGACAGGCACAAGTCAGGAGATGGATACAAAAAAAAAATTCAAAGGCTTTATCAATGCCTAGAAGCACAGTGAAGTCTAATATTAAGAAGTGGAAGGTATTTGATACAACACAGACCCACCCTGCATCAGGAATTTGCTCCAAAATGGAGGAAAGAGCCAGAAGGAAACTGGTCAGAGAGGCTACCAGGAGGCCTACAGCAACTCTGAAGCAGTTGCAGGAATTTATGACAAAGAGTGGTCACTGTGCATGTGACAACAAAATCAAGAAAAAAGCCACTCAAGAAAGGCCACATACAGGCACGACTGAGCTTTGGCAAGACGCACCTTGAAGATTCTGTGGCAGAAAAAAATGTTCTGGTCAGATGAGACTAAAATTGAATTATTTGGCCTCAACACTAAACAGTATGTCTGTCAGAAATCGAATACAGCTCACCATCCTAATAACACCATTCACACAGTAAAGCATGGAGGTGGCAATTTCCTGTTTTGGGGGTTTCTCTGCAGCAGAGATTAGAACACTTGTCAGGATAGAAGGAAAATGGATGGGCCACAATATCAAAATTCTTGAGGAAAATCTGCTGCCCTCTGCCAGAAAGTTGTCAATGGGAAGAAGGTTTACCTTCCAACATGACAATGACCAAAAGCACACAGCAAAAATGACCACACAGTGGTTGAAGGAGGAAAATGAGAATTCCTTGCATGGCCTAGTCAGAGCCCAAACTTAAACCCCATTGAACATCTGTGGAATGACTTGAAGACTGCAGTCCACAAATGGCCATCATCAAATTTAACTGAACTTGAGCAGTTCTGCAAAGAAAAGTGGGCAAATATTGCAAAGTCTAAATGTACAAAGTTAGTAGAGACATATCCTAACAGAATAAAGGCTGTAATTAAAGCAAAAGGAGGTGCAACAAAATACTGACACAAGAGGTGATCCTTTTTTCCAACTCTTTTCCAAAACAGCGATTCTATTTTTGATTTTTTTTTTTCCTGACATGTTGGTGTTATATCTTTCACTCGGATATTATAAGTTAAATGACATGAATGGTAGGAAAACAAAGGTCCATTACATTTCCCTGATAAAAGTGTTCAGTAATACATGCAAAAAGGCCAACTTACTTTTATTTCTTTTTTTCAGGAATGAGTAGAACTCTTAAAGCTGAACACCAAGCAGATAAACACAATCAAATCCACTAACATGCATTTGTTTTTAAATTCATCTAGCATAATTACTTGAAACTACATATTTTTATTAGCTTTCTATATTCTCCTGCACAGCAGACAATGAACGGAAGCAGTGCTTTAAGTCAGTTAGGCTCCATTGTATTGCACAGTGCTGTCAATTTGTGGAAGCATGCTGATAGGAGGAGAGAGCAGAGTGTTGGCCTAATCAGTGTTGTGCACTGATGTTCCTTTAGCATTTTGGGAATGGGTTATTAACTAAAATGAAAAGTGATTTCATCAACTTGGCCATACAGACTGGCACGACTGTGTAAATCAAGGAAAATCTGTCAAAGAGTAGAAAATCGTTTCACAATAAAACAGTGAACATACTGTATGTATCACCCTCCTAGGTTGCTAGGGGGAGCTAGATCCTAATTATTAGGCAGATGCTGAGTAGCAGCCTGGTACAACAGTCAGAGGGAGGTCAAATTGTTGTCAGGGCTGGGAGGCTCTACAGACCAGCCCCTCTGGAATTTCCCCCTGCTCTAGAGCTTTGGAGGGAGGTCTAGAGGTAGGAGGTGGATCTTTGGAGTGGCTTATTTGTACACTTAGGAGATCCTGGCCAATCCCCAACAGGAGCCTTGGCAAGGGGCCAGGACAACCATTAAAAGTGACAGAGCCTGCTCAACAGCAGGAGAATTTGGGTGGAAGACAGAGAGGATGTGAGGCTGGAGGCAGGAGCCTGTGAGGGGGCCCAGATGGAGAGGGGTTCACCTACAGGCAGAGGAGCTTGGAAGGAGGAAAACGTGGGACTTCACTGGTTCCCTGAGAGAGGACCACCTGTGTGGCAGGGAAGGAGCAGCCCAGCTATAAGGCTTAGTAGCAGCCTCCGGCAGAACAGATGGGGGCTTAAGTGAGTAAACTTCACCCCCTGGGCCAGTGAAGGGAAAGGAGCACTCTAGTGGTGAACTGGATTTGCTATCTTACCTGGGACTGTTTCTCACTGCATGACAGGCACCAGATCCACTGACCAGGGATTTGCCCAGTACAGCTGGATGAGGAAAGAAGTCATCTGGGGTCTGAGGTGGTAGTACAGGAGATGCTGGCTAGCTCTCCAGAACAGGAAACTTTGCTGTAAAGACTTGTACATAGTTGCTAAGGAGTTTGTCCTCAGTTGCCATTCCCTTGGGTATCCCATACACCCTGTTACCCCATCCAAGTTCTAAACCCCCTAGTAAAACTTCAAAACAAAGCTCGAGGACTGGTTACTGTTTCCTACTGCAAATCTGAGTGAAGGAAATGTGTGTTCCCTGGCTGTGTGGGGATATAGGGGGATCCAAAACTACTGCAACTCCTAAGGGGGTAGTGCTACACATATATGTATCTTATTTTTTCTCTTCTTTTTTAGGGAATCTACTGTAGTAGAAGAAATGTCACAAACACAGAAAACTGGAAAGGTCATTGACCCTTTTGTCAGACAGTTTAATTTGGAAAGTCTGAATTGGATGTTGAATGTTGTGTACACACTATACGAAAACTGAATGATCTTTCCTTGTACAGACTTTTTTTTCCAATTTTCTCATAGTGTGTACCCCACATAAGTTTTTGTCGAGACCAGAATGTAGACAGATTTGAAACTATGAAAGACCTTCACCTGTTTGCTCACAAGTTCACTCTTTGAGTGTTACACCATAAAGACAATATGGCCCAAGATGACCTCCAGGATTTTGATAGGTAGTTTTTTTCCATAAGAGTTTCAAAGGGCTTTTTGGGACCTTATTAGCCTCTTGGAGGAAAGTGAACTAAAGGACAAAATTGTTACTAATATTTGGACCATTTCCTTTTGGAGGTACAGGAATCTGATGGCCCAGATTTATGTGTTGATTTATTCAAAAATAAATCAAATACATTTGCATACCAATCAAGGAGATTACATCTATGTGATTTGCAATTAGCATCACTCTAATCTAAACCATATTCAAATGGAGGCTTTGAAAAGGCTAAAAAAGAACAAAGATGTCACCATAAAACCACCTGCCAAGGGGAAAAATGTGGTTGTCCTGCATAGTCAACAATATGAAACCATGTGTTGCAAAATCTTACAGAATAAAGACCTGTTTATATTTCACTGATTATGAATTCTAATAGGGAATTCTATACAATACGATATTGGATTTAAGGTTTTGCAATGACATAATTCCCAAAGACACCAGTTCCTAAAACTGCTACTTTCTATGCCCTCCCTTAAGATCCACAAGGACATAACCACCACCTGGCAGTTTCATTGTCCCAGGAGAGGGCAGATTGGCAGAAAAAGCCATCCAAGTAGTAGATGCACATTTGAGGCCTCGTGTCTCCAGTCATATATAAAGGACACTATCCACTATAGAAAATGTGCAATACCCTTGGGCACCATACACACTATGAACTACATTTGTAGCAACATACGCCATAACAAAGGCCTGCAGACTATCATTATGGTGATTCTTCAGAGAAGCAAAGATCAGTGGCCATATAATCAATATATCTTGGAAGTTCTGGAATTCATCCTTCATCATATCATATTAAGTTTGGGTGGCTCCCATTTCCTCCAGACACAGAGAGTGGCTATAGACGCATTCTGTGCTCTTTCTTATGCCAACTTGTATCTGGCGGAATGGGAGCATCAATTTTTTGCTGAAAAAGTGTTACTACCTCTCATGGATCATGTAATATCATGCCATAGTTTCGATGATATATCCCTTGCATGGGATGGCTTAAAGATTTTGTCACACCAGTTTCTATTGCATATAAACTCTATAAATTTCAGTTTGAAATTTACTATGGCACATGATGCCATGGGATTGCATGGTGATCCATGCAAGGCTTGTGACTGTTCCTTTTATACAGGGCAGACACAAATTTTGGAAGCGCATACATGATCATACCTATGTTATAAGGACCGGCAGCCTTAGCTCTCCCGTTGATAGACATGTAGCATTCCATCATAACTACAAAGTTCCACATGCTAGATTTATTGGCTTAGACAGAGTGCACCATGATCCATGGGGAGGTGACTGGAATAGGTGATTACTGCAAGTGGAAATGAGATGGATCTTCTGCTTTCAGGCCACTCTGGCACCTGGGCTGAATGACACTACTAATTTTACACCCTTTCCAGAACAACATACTGTATCCTAATGGAAGTCTCCCTCAATGATGCAATAGTCTAAGATACCCTAAATTTGGATCATTTGTGTTTTTTACCCTTTTTTGGCAAATGCATCTCACTATGATGACATATATTTCATGCATGTATTTCTTTATTTTAATAGATATGCAATCTTAATATTGTTATAAACACATTCTGTTTGTTTTTTATACTGTCTGATATTGCACTATTTCTATGTCATGCATCTATGTATTTTTGTCTCAAAGCTAAATAGAGCAAGAACCTCACAACAGGATATACCACCTTTACAAGAAGACCTTGATAAAATAGAGGGGTAGGAGGGAGAGAACCTCTGGGGAAATTGAGGATGGAAAAGGATCTTGGGGTCTAGCAGATTGCAAGCTCAGAAAAAGCATGCAATGCCAAGTGGCAGCAAGTAAGACTAGCAGACTCACAGCAAATTAAAAAGGGTATTCACTCAAGAGATAAAACTATAATTTTACCACTTTACAAAACTCTGGTTTGACTACATCTAGAATATTTCATCCAGTTCTGTTCACCAGTCCTCAGGAAGGATGTACTGGAACTGGAGAAAGCCTGGAGAAAGGCAACAAAGCTAATAAGGGGACTGAAGGACCTCAGCTCTGAGGAGCAACAAGAATCATTAAACGTATTCTCCTTGAAGATAAAACACTTTAAGTGGAGTTCCATCCATAAGGGGAAGCTCCACTTGTCTGCCTCCCCCTCTCCTCTGCTGTCACATTTGCCACCTTTTGGGGGGGAGCATGTACCTGGTTTTGACAGGTACCCGTGGTGAACTGACCTGGAAGTTTGGCCCTCCCCTCCTTCCCCCCGAAGCCTTCTGGGACACTTCACAGGTCCTAAAAGACTGTGGCCCGTGCAGCACACTTTATGCATGCGTAGTAGAAAACTGTCTGTGAAGCTGCAAGGCTCCACTGCTTGTTTCTCGTTAGTCAAGATGGCGGCGTCTGCACCCAATACCCAATTGAAGAATCGGCTCAGCTGAGTACACCACTGGATGTCTGGACAGGTAAGTGCCCTAATATTAAAAATAAGCAGCTACAGTATTTGTAGCTGCAGTGCTGACTTTTATTTTTTTTTTTTAAGGGGGGAAGTTGAATTCCTTTTTAAGAGGAGATATGATCGCAATTCACAAATATCCAAATAGTGATTCTATAACTGGCAGAAAAAAATTCAGTCTCAGGTCACTTAAGAAGACATACATCCACTGAATGAATTAGGGTGATAACTGGTTCAATGTTAAACTGAGTAAGGAGATTTTTACTCAATTTTTTTACATGAAGGAACCTTTGGCTTCAAGAACACACAAGGCTGCTCCTGTCTTTGATAGTCCCTCCTATGCTTGTGTGATCTTATGCTGTTCCTATTGTACATACAGAACTCATACCTCCTTCCTTCTTCTACCCTACACATGCTAAAGAATCTTTTATTGATACCTTTTATCATGTCACCTTTTCACATGTTTTGTGCCACTAGCAATTTTTCTCATCCTAATTTATAAGCATTTTTTATTTGCCCATTCCCATTCTTTGTTCACATGTATTTCCATGCATAGCTTTTTATTTCTCAATTTTCCATTATTTACCTTTAAGTTTTTGGCACCTGGGCATAAATGAAATTACATTTTTTTAAATTCAAGATTGATAATTTCATATTTCTTTTATCAGGGTGTTGTAATATTGTTATTTTTATTTATTTCAATATTTATAAATATTTGTGCATATTTATTTTTATGTTATGGGTTATTGGGATGTATTCCTGTAATTTGTATTCATTCACTATTCATCATGCCCTTGTGTTATTAGCTTGCAGTAACTATTTTTATTGGTTTTGTCCCCTGGCATTTGAAGTCCCACAGCCAATTGTTGTTGTTTGATTTCCTCCTCCCCCAGCAGCATCACAGCCCTGCAGAGCTGTTTGACAAAGGGGATGGAGCCCATGAAACGCATCATGGCCTGCCTATTCCCTACATCTTATACATCTTGCTGTTCTTTCAGGTAAACGCTGTGGTTTGTGGCTGTACACGCCACTCGTCTGCCTCCTTTTTTTTTTTAGCTTGGGACCAGCATCCAATCATTTTCTGTTGCTGTTTTCATTCCCACAGTGCTGCCTGTACTACCCTTGTCTCTTTGCATTCCAAACTGCCACCTGCACTACCCTAGTCTGTTTATCCAGTGCCATAGTGATAATCCCTCCACGCTGGACTTTATGTTTTTGAAATGTAAGTGTGCTTTGTTTAACCACTTGTCCTCCAGAGGATTTACCCCCTTCCTGACCAGGCCATTTTTTGCGATACGGCACTGCATTACTTTAACAATTGCGCAGTCATGCAATGCTGTACATAAATTAAATTTATGTCCTTTTTTACCCATAAATAGATTTCTTTCTGTGGTATTTGATCAACTCAGCATATTTTATTTTCTGCGCTATAAACAAAAAAAACACACACTTTTGAAAAAAACACATTTTTGACTTTTTGCTATAAAACATATCCAATAAAAAAATGTAAAAAATTAAATTTCCTCATAAATTTTGGCCAAAATGTATTCTGCTACATGAAAAAAAATCCCAATATGCGTAACTTAATTGGTTTACATGAACGTTATAGAGTCTACAAATGGCGGTGTATATACTTGAATTTGTATTTTTTATTTTTTTATACTAGTAATGGAGGCAATCAGTGACTTATAGAGGGACTGCGGAGGGCATTCTGACACTGGGTGGGAATTAACTGCCACTGACATCCCTAGCTTTACTGTCACTGACACTGTACTAATGACACTGGGCAGGAAGTGGTTAACATCTGGGGTGATCAAAGGGTTAACTGTGTGTGTTTCCTATTATGTGCTGTGTGCTGTGTTATAGTGGAGACAGGCTCCTTTGTATTTCTCTGCTGTGCAGGGAAATACAAAGCAGCGCGTCCTTACTGACAGGAGAGATATCTGTGTTGTTTACACACAGGTCTCTCCCCTGTCAGCTTTCCCCAGTGATCACCAAGTGCCGGCAGGGAATCAATGGATGGAACCTGATGACTGACATCTCTGGCTGCCTAGGGCGGCACACGTGACCCCTACCCAAAAATGCAAATCACATATTTATTTGTGATTTTGTGCAGCCCTGCCTCCTAGTAGCAGTACATCTACTCAGGGGCGGACTGACAACTCATGGGGCCCCCGGGCAATAGGGGATCATGGGGCCCCTGTGTTCTTGCCCAAACTCAAAAAAGCCTATGAAAAAGGTACCAGGGGCATCTCATGGGGCCCCCTACTGACCCCGGGCCCTCGGCAGTGTCCGAGTTTCCAAATGGTCAGTCCGCCCCTGCATCTACTATAGGGCAGCGGGCAAGCGATTAAAGAAATGTTGATGATTTTACTCCACTAACTCCAGCACCTGTTGTGCCTTCTTTCCACTTTAGACATATAGTTCAGACTACCATATAGTTCAATTTTGAAGGAGTCAAGATTTGTCTGGAAGCAAAGATACATACATTCATACATTTTTGTCCACAGCTCCCTAGAGTGCCGTTTGCAATAAGTCAATAAGGATCTAAATTGTTGGGGAGGGGGATAGATATGTCTATCGACTATACAACAGGTGCCACTGTCAAAATAAAATGTAGGGTCCTCTGTCCACCTTATTTGTGTAGATGGAGGGATCTGTTGATTTTTGTTTTCAGCCCACTGGCTAAATGAAAAAAACTTGTATTGCCAACTTAAGGGGCATGTGCACCTACAGTAAAGGTATAACCAAAGGTCTATTTTTCGGGGGAATTTGGATAGCGCAATAAGGTTTGGTTTGCTCTGTATGTCCCCAGTAGGGAGATTCATTCTTTAATTGCCCTGAGCACTAAGTGTCATTTATGTTGGCTGCCTCATTCCTTGGCTATATGCATGAATATCTTCTGACAAGTTTTCCTGACACCAAGAGGTAAAAAGGTGACAGGGGAGGGAGCTCGAGCACACAGCCTGTGATTGACAGCCTCTGCTCTTTTCCTGTGTGCTGTGTAAGAGGTGGGGGTGTCACTTCCTTAAAATCAGTACTTAGCTCCTCTCACTGAGCTCTTGCTTTCTGACAACTCAAAGAACAGAGGTATACCGCTCAGGCAAACAATCCAGATCAATCCACAACAGGTGCAGGCTCTGGCTCACCACTACACACGATGCAACAGAAAGAAGGGTCAGCCGCACACCGGAGGATTGATGAGTATAGTGTATATTTATAGATCCATGGGACAAACAAAACACCAGGACATATATACAGGACCTGTTAATTCCTGTATTCATGTCCTGGTGTTCTGTATGTCCTATGGATCTATAAATATACACTATATTCATCAATCCTCCGGTGTTTCGTCCTGTTTCTGACAACTCAGACAAGCCATATAAATTCTGGACTTTAAACTGATATTGAAAAGAGACGGCAGATAAACAGGTACATGTTATATAGGAGGATTTATTTCAAATCCCTGTATCAAAATCCCAGTTACTTCACTTCGTTTATGTATGGGTTTCAACATTTTAAATGAACAATTTGAAATTGGAACACATGCACATAGATTTCATGTCATTGTATAGTGCTTTTTCAATTGGTATCATTGGTTGATTTTATTTAATCACTTGCCACCCCACTGATGTACATTTCCTGCAGTGGACAGGCACAGGCAGGCACTTCCAGAGGTCAAGTGGTTACCATTTTTATACAGTTTTATATTAATAAAATAAATGTCATCACTGCAGCACCTGAAAAGTCATTTTAGAACATTTCTATTGGGGTTATTTACTAAAACTGGAGAGTGCAAGATCTGGTGCAGTTCTGCATAGAAATCAATCAGCTTCCAGGTTTTATTGCCAAAATTTAATCAAACAAACTGCATTTAGAAACTACAAACCGTAAACAGTGCAGCGCTGAAAAATGACAAAACGTTTGGAATAACCATAAATTGAAAATTATAAAGATGATATAAATAAATCATTATTTGTGATCTAAATGTAAGTGAATGGAGCGCTGTGGATGGCGCAGTAAAAAGAAAATAAGTGCGATTGTGAAAGTCTTATAACAAGGAGTGTTCATAGAATGGTGAAAGCTTGACACAATCGGGTCCGCGTACAGTGTTGAAAAGGGTCTTGTTGTGCAGATGGTGTCAAATTATTTCAAGCGATGTTCCGTGTGGTTTTATTCATGCGGGAGATTAATAAAAACGTGCACTCGATAGGCATAATCAAAGCGCAATTTGCTGAACGGTGTACTTCAATTGGGAATCAGCAGGAAGCCCCCTTTAAACAGACCAGGCAGACAGCATGGGAAAGGATCCCTCTTCTGGGCATGAGACTCCTCTGCAACTGCAAATCCGCTGGGGTCCTGGGGAGCATTAACTCGAGGCTCATGTCCTCTCTGTGGTCCACCAACAAAAAGTCAAAAAACCATCCGATGACCACTCGTATTCTGCCTAGACATCGATATTTATCATTCTTTTATGGATTTCTCACTCTCCCTTGTTTTTTCCTTTCTTACTTCTGGTAAAGGTTGATATTTGTCTGTACTTTTCTCGGACTGATTGGAAGTGGGAGAGTCTGGCTTCATTATTGGCACCTGTTGTTTCTTTAGGTTTGTGAATTTAGAAGCTAATTGGCTACCATGCACAGCTGCATCAGACTCTGGGTGCACCAGTTTTAGTAAATCTTCCATTATGTGTTGTTGTTTTGATAAGTAAAACTGAAATTAAAGTCACACTTCTAGATGGTGTCTTTTTTTTGTAGAATAGGACATTTCAGATAGGATCTATTAATTATTGGTTTGTGACCATAACACAAGTTGCAATCATTCACAACAAACACTAAAAGTTACAGGGGACAAAAGTTATTGACAAAATGATGGAAACACCAGGTAAAAGAACAAAATCGTTACCTAATATAGTGTTGGACTGCCTTTGGCATCCAAGGCAGCCTGAATTCTCCTGGGAATTAACAAATATAAGTCTTGAATGGTGGATAATGGAACCTGATACCACTCTTCATAAAAAAATCGTTCCAGTTCCTGCAGACATGCCGAAGGCAGAAAATGAGTCTGAACCTTATTCTCCAAAACTGACCGTAGTGGCTCTAAGATATTGTGATCCGGTGACTGCGGCACCCAGGAAGGTGCGAGACTTCATCTGCATGCTCGTCAAACCATTATTTGACAACACCAGCTGTGTGAATCAGAGCATTATCATCCTGATAAATAACACTGTCTTCAGGAAACAATGTCTACACCAGGGGTACAAAATTCAAATTCACGTAGAACCAGTTGGTAACATTTTATTTTCGCAGAGGTTCAAATCCCATTTTTCTTCTATGACTTAGGTCCTTCACATCACAGCACCTTTACATCACAGCCCCCTTTACATCAGTGTCAGTCCCCCCTCACCCATCACAGCCCCCCTTACCATCATGACCCCCTTCACATCACAGCCCCTGAACATTACAGCTTCCCTTGCAATGACAGACCCCCCCCCCTTACATCACAGTTCCCCTTGCAATCACAACTCACCACATCACAGCTCCCCTCCTGACATCACAGCCCCCTTTCAATCACAGCCCTCCTCCTCACATCACAGGCCTTTCATATCGCAGGTCCCTCTTCTCACATCACATCCCCCTTCTCACATCGCAGCCACCCCATATCACAGCTCCGCCCTCACATCACAGCCCTCCATATCACAGCTCCCCTCACATCACAGCCTCCCCCTCTCACATCACAGCCTCCCATATCACAGCTCCTCCCTCTCACATCATAGCCCACCCATCTCACAGCTCCCTCTCTCACATCACAGCCCCTCATATCAAGGCTCCCCCCTCTAACATCACAGCCCCCATATCCCATCACAGTCCCTCATATCACAGCTCCCCCTCTCACATCACAGCCCCCCATATCACAGCTCCCCCTTCTCACATCACAGCCCCCGCATATCACAGCTTCCCCTACTCACATCACAGCCCCCCATATCACAGCTCCCCCTTCTCACATCACAGCCCCCACATATCACAGCTTCCCCTACTCACATCACAGCCCTCCATATCACAGCTCCCACTTCTCATATCACAGCCCCCAATATCCCAGCTTCTCTCTGTCACATCACAGGGCCCCAGTATAACAGCTCCCCCTTCTCACAGCTCCCCATATCACAGCCCCCACTCTCAAAGCCCCCCATACTACAGTTCCCCCTCTCACATCACACATCCCCCCCTCTCACAGCCCCCCTCCACTTAAAATCAGGATGGACGCTTCTTCTGAATGTACTCGCCTGCTGCCGCAGCTGAACTCACTGCAGGGAGGACAGTACGAGGAATGGTAGGGTGGACTCCTGTTTTGAATGTACTCACCACTTCTGAACTCACTGCAGGGAAGACTCTTCTGGTTAAAAACAGAGTGACCCACTTGTTAATATGAAAGTTTGGGCAGCTCCCCCTGTAGACCTGCAGCATCTCCTCCCTGCTGTGAGTTCGGCAGTGGCGGCAGGCAAATACATTCAAAAGAGGAGTCCATCCTGCCATTCCTCTCGCCCTCCTCCCTGTGGTGAGTTCGGTGGCAGAAGGCGAGCACATTTAGAGTAGGAGTCCACCCTGCCATTCCTCCTGCCCTCTTCCCTGCTGTGACTTCACCAGCAGCGGTGGCAGAAGGCCATTACATACAGAAGAGGAATCTACCCTGCCATTCCTCCCGCCCTCTACAATGCTGTGAATTTTAATAGCTGCAATGGGGGGAGGAGAGGAGTCCACAGGCTGATAATTGGTTCAGCCACAGTCCGGACAGGACTGTCACTCTGTACTTGTCAGGAACGTGGTCTGCCAATTAGTGACACCTGTCCTACACCATGGGGTGCATACGGTTGGCCAAAATTTGTACATAGTCACTGGCAGTGAAAAGTACACCTTTCAAGGGGATGATGGGGCCTGCAGAATATCAAGATATGGCTGTCCAAATCATAATTGCACACCACCATGCTTTACTCTTGGCATAAGGCAGTCCTGTTCATAAGCTTGGGATGGTGTTTGCCAAACGTAAACACATCCAGTGGTTGGGAACAGTGTGAAGTCCAATTCATCGGACCAGATTACATTCTTCCATTGTTCAATAGTCCATAATTTATGGGTGTTGCACCACTCTCTCCTTTTCTGAGCATTAGTATCAGTCACTAGTGGTTTGGCAACTGCAGCTCGTCCATGAATGTTTTGCTTATGGAGTTCCCTCTGCACAGTTGTTGTGGACATGCGCTTTGGAAGACGGAGATTGAGCTCTGCAGTCACTTTTGCAGCAGTTGTTTTGTTATTCTAGGTCACAATCCTGCGCAATGTCCTCTTGTCTCTTTCGACCAGTTGACCATGTTGATCACGCTTATGCTTATCAGACAATGTTATCCCGTAAACTGTATATGCCGTCATAACCTTTGATACTATACCTTGCGACACCACAAATAAATTGGCAGAATGAGCCACAGAGGCACCAGCTAAGTGGGCACCAACAAACTCAGTAAGCTCTGACATGACTCCTTATTGCTAGCAGTGCACACAATGAATGACGAAAGTGAGGCTTCCCACCTGTTAGCTACATGTCTGATCACACAGCAGAAGCAAAATAATGTTACATCACTTTCACTTTCAACATAAAACATCTTGTCACTTTCACACCTGCAAATCATGTAGTGGTTCCATATTTCTGTCCAACCTCTGTGTGTTTATGTACTGAATGTTTTTTGGGAAAAAAAAATATCCATATGCATGAAAAACCAAATCTGTTCAGGCCACCTACATTCAAGCCACAGTCTTTTGTTATACTGTATTACTAGTTTGTGTCAGAAATACTCATTTAGATTTTGTAGCCTATGAAGTTTGGTATTTAACATTGGCTTAGTGTGTTCTTTTACTTTTCAGTCATCATGAAAGCCAGGAAGAACCAACAGCCCTGAATCTTCCTTATCAACCTAGTTCTACTTTTGTTGTTTTAAAACACTCCTTAGTTGACAGCATAAATCCGGCTAAGTAGTCACTTCATAACTTATTGATAATAACGTATGGTTGATGAACAATGCACTGCATAATATATCCACCTGGCAGTACTAGGGTCGTTGGTTCAAATCCCAACCACGGCACCACCTGCCTGGAGTTTGCATGTTCTCCCTGTGCCTGCGTGGGTTTCCTTCGGGTACTCTGGTTTCCTCTGACACTCCAAAGGCATGCTGGTAGGTTAATTGGATCCTGTCTAAATTGTCACTAGTATATATGAATGTAAATTAGGGACCTTAGATTGTACGCCCTTTAGGGTTAGGGACTGATGTGAATGTACAATATATATATTTAAAGCACTGCGTAAATTGACAGCGCTATATAAGAACCTGTAATAAATAAAAATAAGGTACAAGTGTTCCTGTCCAACTGGTGCTATAAGAGCTTGTACAAAGATACAGTATTCCCAGTATGTGATTATGGTAATTAAATGTTATACAGGTGTAATATTTGTGGTCTGTGGCAAGCAGCATAATGCTGTTCACACTAATGTGATGAATATTTGCCATCTTTCTGCTTTTTGGTAACTTAACACCTCCTCAATAAAGGTGAAAATGTGATGATTCTTAATTTTAATTATCTGCCATTTAGATTTTAATTAGGTGTTAGATTGTCTAAATAGATTTTAATTTACACATTATCATTATATAGTACTTAGTATGTCAAATGATTTACGTGTATGTACATCAGTTAAATAGAAAGTCAAGAGTGTACGGGGCGATGATGACAAATTATGATCATGAAGATATGCAATTATCTTTCATTCACCATCAATCATTGTTTTGGAGTGGTTTTGAATAGCTATCATCCTCCTTCTGCTGTCAATGTTAACGTGAAAGTGTATGTCAAACTGCAAAGGCATATTCAGGATCTCCATATGACAATTCCAATCTTTTTTCCTATAATAATATTTCAAATACTACAGTTGTGTCCAAAATTATTCAACCCCCACTGAAATTGAGTGTTTTGGCCAGTTTGACATTGCTTTTGATCATTCAGTCATCTTGCTTACATTTACATTAAAGAGGCACTTGTAGGTCAGACAAATATAACATAACAGTTATAATGAAATAACCACAAATGTCTTTTCTGTGCTCACAGCATTATCAGTTTTATTCAACCCCCAAGTGACATTCAATCTTAGTACTTAGTACAGCATCCTTTTACAGTTATAACAGCTTTTAAACGTGAAGCATAGCTTGACACAAGTGTCTTGCAGCGATCTACGGGTATCTTCGCCCATTCTTCATGGGCAAAGGCCTCCAGTTCAGTCACATTCTTAGGCTTGCGCACTGCAACTGCTTTCTTTAAGTCCCACCAGAGGTTCTCAATCGGATTTAAGTCTGGTGACTGCGATGGCCACTCCAAAATGTTCCAGCCTTTCCTCTGCAACCATGCTCTAGTGGACTTGGAGGTATGCTTGGGATCATTGTCCTGTTGAAAGGTCCAACGTCTCCCAAGCCTCAGGTGTGTGACGGACTGCATCACGTTTCCATCCAATATCTCCTGGTACTGAAGAGAATTCATGGTACCTTGCACACGCTGAAGCTTCCCTGTACCTGCAGAAGCAAAACAGCCCCAAAGCATGATTGACCCTCCACCATGCTTCACAGTAGGCAAGGTGTTCTTTTCATCATAGGCCTTGTTCTTCCTCCTCCAAACATAGCGTTGATCCATGGGCCCAAACAGTTCTAATTTTGTTTCATCAGTCCACAGAACACTATCCCACAACTTTTGTGGTTTGTCCACATGGCTTTTGGCATACTGCAGTCGACTCTTCTTATTCTTTGGAGACAGCAAGGGGGTACGCCTGGGAGTTCTGGCACGGAGGCCTTCATTACGCAGTGTGCGTCTTATTGTCTGGGCTGAAACTTCTGTACCCACATCTGACAAATCTTTTCTCAGTTCCTCAGCAGTCACACGGGGACTTCTCTCCACTCTACGCTTCAGGTAGCGCACAGCAGTCGAAGTCAGCATCTTCTTTCTGCCACGACCAGGTAGCGTTTCAACAGTGCCCTTTGCCTTGAATTTGCGAATGATGCTTCCTAAGGTGTCTCTTGGTATGTTTAACATCTTTGCAATCTTCTTATAGCCATTGCCCTTCCTGTGAAGAGAAATCACCTCTTCTCTTGTCTTCCTGGACCATTCTCTTGCCTTCACCATGTTTGTAACCACACCAGTAAATGTCTAGAAGGAGCTGAGTATCACAGTCATTTTAAAGCTGCCTAATTGGTGCTTATTATGCTTGATTGCTGCTCGGTGACATCCACAGGTGTTTTCAATACCTGATGGAAAGCACCTGTATGAACCTCTGTTCTTCAGAGTGGTAGTCTTTAAGGGGTTGAATAATTGTGGCAATGAAGAAACCACATAAGAACCATTTACTACTGTATTACATAAACAATTGATGTCATTTTAGTTGCATTTGGGTAGTTACAACGTCCTTGTAGGATTTGATTCTGAATACAATTCCAAATGTACACTATAGTCCCTAAACCCCTTTACAGCATTGGGGGTTGAATAATTTTGGACACAACTGTACATATGGGTGCCAACATATGGCATATGGATTAAATTACTGTGCATACACACTACCTCAGTTGCTTAAAACCCTTCAGTGTGAAGAAGCTGTGGAGTTGCTGAACCATCTCATACTAAAAATGTTTACTTGATAGGCCAATTCCACTTGAGTCACTAACGTTCAGCATTTTATTGGAATCAAAGGAAAGGATGGAGCCAGGTGCAGAGAGAGAGGCGAGGATACAGCCAGATGGAGCCAGGTGCACAAGCAAGAGGAGGGGATGCAGCCAGATGGAGGGGAGGATAAAGCCAGGTGTACAAAGGAGTTGAGGGGATGCAGCCATGTCCCCTAGCAGCACTCACCTGGTAGAGCTCTTTTTCCTTCCATGCTCTGCTATGAGTCACAGCCTATGATGGATGAGGAGATCCCACAGCAAAGGCTCAGACAGCGAGGTAATATGCTCCACTATCACCCTCCACAGCCAGCTCTGTCTGCCGGCTCATCATGTGACCCAGTTTGGCCAATCAGAGGCGGCACCCACGCTGAGCACGCACAGCTCCCAATCTCGGGTTGCTAATGGATGGAAAGCAGCATAGGTGGAGCACAGTCAGTGGCAATGCAAGTGTCAAGGTCCTACCTTTTCCCAGAGGTTATGCTGCTCCATGTGCTGGCATCCATCTTGGGTTTCTGCAGAGCATGGTGGGAGTCTTTTATGCCTTCAGGCCTCTGCAGTCCATCCCCCAGAGGAGTGTGGTTGATCACATATAAGCCTGTTGTCCGCACGTGCTCTTTGCATTCGTGTCTTGTATGTTCGTGTTGCAACAAGCTCTGTTTCTACTCTCGTGGCTCTCCTAGAAACTGACTCGGCTTTTGACTAGACTATTCTCTGCATTATCCATTTATCTGACCTCCCGTTGCTGAACCCGGCTTGTGACCTGTTATTCTTGTCTACCGTTCTGTACTGTCTGTCCCGTTGTTATCGACCCAGCCTGCCCGATTATGCTATTGTCTTATCTGGTTCCTACCAGCTACACGCCATTGGCGGCGGCCATTACCGCAGCTAGAGTGTCTCGGGGGCCGCGACCTGGTCCCTGGCTGTGTCAAGTCCATCCCCACCATCAGGGGCCCTGGTGAAGGGCAGCCTGGGACTTAGACTCCACGCCCTGAGGGACTCCGATCTGTGGGTGGTGGTTGTCGTCAGTCGGTGCGCGACCCTGCCATTAGGCCTGCCTGTCCATTTCACAGCTCCTGCCCTGACAGCAAGGAGAGTGACAGCACATTTGGGAGTCAGGGTGCAGAGCAAATCCGGGCTTTTCTGCACCCCTCCAGATCTTGTGCACAGGGCAACCGCCCAGGCTGCCTCCCCCCCATGCTACACCACTGGTGCAGGTGCAAGTGCAAGTGAATTGCTCACTCATCTGATTCCTATGGCCAACAACATAGCCAAAAAGCATTAAATATCACAATCCAGGATGTGGGACCACTGTATTCAATCCAACCATGGATGTCCCTATATACCCAAGACAAAAAATGAAAATGGAAAGCCCAGATAGAGATCTGATATTGTAGTACATTTTATTCAATCACAAAATATAAAAAAATTAAATATTGTACTCACATAGTTAGGGTTCAATAGGGAGCACCAGCATAGACAGCTCACTAATAGGGACCTCAGACAAGCACCACCGCACGTAACTACAGAGTCACCGTTCGTTCCATGGGAACTGGATGTGACGTCAGGCCTGGAAACGGAAGTGATGTCACCGACTCAACCTCAAGAAGCCTTAGCTTGGCATTAGAAACCTTGGCATCACCTAATTATATCTTTAAGAATACGGCGATTGGGAATTTTCTACAAGACATTTTAGGACTTTATATTGATTATATTGCATTTATGTATTTGTCGAATATTTTTGATTGATGGTAGTTAGTTTTATGTCATTTCAAGGTATTATAATTATTTTGTTTAAAGGGCTAGCGCTTACCTTATATATTTTTCCACACAGACAATATGGTTGCTGAAAGGCCACACTTTCAATTAAAAAATAGCTGGGTTATATAGCCCTTTGAATTATTGTCTATTTGGACTCAGATCTGGGAAAAAGACCATGCACCATCAATGTCCCTTATTTTTGACAGGGAACCTGCAGAGCCTTTAGCCTAAAGTTCACCATTAAAGAATTCCCTGGATCATGGGGATTTGCCACGAACCTGAACCTCATCCTTAGTCAAATCTAATTCTGTTTAACACAGACCACATGTCTATCCATTTAAAAGCAGCAGTCAAAGAACCGGAGAATCACTGGCTGTGTTTTTAAACAAACATAGCTTTTTACTATTTCCAAAGAGTTTAGATGAGGTCAGGTGACAGTATTGTAACCCCTCCTGATTTTCTGAGAAAATGGGTACAGAAAATGGTAGGGGCAAATGCAGGGGCGGACTGACCATTCGGAAACTCGGGCACTGCCCAAGGGCCCAGGGTCAGTAGGGGGCCCCATGAGATGCCCCTGGTACCTTTTTCATAGGCTTTTTTGAGTTTGGCCAAGGACACAGGGGCCCCATGATCCCCTATTGCCCGGGGGCCCCATGAGTTTTCAGTCCGCCCCTGGGCAAATGGTTCAATTTATTCCTTGCTGCTGTTTATATATTCATAGGAGGTGTAAATCAAGAGTAATGAGGGGTGGTGGCAGCCACGACAAGCCATGCTGGAAGTGTTTAGGTGCCTTCTCCACAACGACAATGCTGAAATATGCCAACAAAAGACATCTTGCTGATGCCATCAGGTATTATGTTAGGGATGAGAAAGAAGAATGGGTGATGGCACTGTTATAAATTCAGCAGTATACTTCTAGAGTTCTCATCCTTTCTAGGAAGCGGTAGGATTAACAGGCATGCAACAAGAGATTACCGTATTTTTCGCTCCATAAGACGCACTTTTTTCCCCCAAAAAAGGGGGGGAAATGTCAGTGCGTCTTATGGAGCGAATATAGAGGCGCCGGTCCGGTATTTCCACCGCCGCCGTGTCAGAATACCGGGCCGGCCGCTCAGCTCTGCAGTGGGACCTTACCTGTCCCTCTATCCAGCGGCCTGCTGTCTTCCCGGCTTCTGTAGTGTGCGTGACAGCCGGGTCCCAAGTGTGCATGCGGAAGAAGCAGTGCTCTTTGTGAATGGTAAGGCGGTACCTGGGACACATGACAGATCCCAGAAGCCGCCGGACCAATCACAAAGCGCAGCGCTTCTCGCGCATGCGCACTGGGCATCCGGCTGTCCGACGAGCGCCCACACTACAGAAGCCGGGAAGACAGCGCGCGGCTGGATAGAGGAACAGGTAAGATAAAAAAAAAAAACTCTGCGGAAGAGCGGGTACCTGTCAAATTCAGGTACCCGCTCCCCCTCCCTCCCCAAAGGTCAGCAGTCATCTCCTGTACTGTCCGCAGTCTCTGGTCATCCCTGTGCTGTCCGCAGTCTCTGGTCATCCCTGTGCTGTCTGCAGTCTCTGGTCATCCCTGTGCTGTCCGCAGTCTCTGGTCATCTCTACTATGTCTGCAGTCCATTAGTTCAGAATTTTTTTTTTCCTGTTTTCTGCCTCTAAAACCTAGGGTGCGTCTTATGGTCAGGTGCGTCTTATGGAGCGAAAAATACGGTAATAGGAAACACAGATGTGATGGTCTTGTGCACACTTTTACAGGCTGTCACGGATCCAACCCATGCGCACACGCTCACAGCGATTAGCTAACCGAGGCATGCACGTCCGACCGTGACTTGGGCTAAGAGGGAATGAGGGGGACTTACATGAATATATAAGACCGGCCGTGATATACTTTCACAGCCTGCACTACCTCTGGCCACCGCTAGAGGGAGACTCCAATCCAGCTGGCTGACCACACAAACAGGCAGATACGAATCTTATATACAATCTGGTGCTCGCTAAGGGTTGGGGAGCAGTCTAGCAATTGGCACACCCTTCTAGGATTCCTCCAGCTATCCTACAAGCTAGAACCCTGATGTTAATCACTCTTCCACTGTCCACACACCACCGCACCAGACACACAACAAATGGTAGCTTGCCACCACCCAACAGTTTGTCTGCAGACTGGTCTGCTGGGCCACCACACACACACAGATTTCCGTCTGGCAGACCTGCTACCTTACAATCTGCATGCAATCTGCCAACACGCAGTGCAATTGCATACAGATTGGCAAAGAACTTGACCGAGCATATAAAGACACTGCAATACAATACAATCTCTCCGGAGATATAAGCCCGAGCTTAGTACACAGAAGTCACTTATTAATTTTATGATTTAATATCCCGAAAGTGGGCAGTGCATAAAATATGTACAAAGAAAAAACAAATACAGAAAATGCAAGAAGACACACAATTGGCTATAAAATAAAAGGGAATAAAAACAGAAATAAAACTTTTACCAAGAGTTATCCTGCAACTGGAGCAAGTTAGAGAAAGTCCGCGATTCGCCAGTCAATAGAACCGGCTCCGTATGAATCACCCGGTCCATATCTCAGGTCCTCAATTTATGGGAATATGGACGTAGGCTGGACATTAGCCCTTGGCCAATCAACTCTGGGGGGTGTTCCTGTACCAGCCCACAGGACATTCTGAGTACTGAAATGCCCAAAGTAGATTGGACTAGGAACGCTTTGAATCACCAAGTCAGGGATTGAATTTCCGACACCAGCGCATCAGTCCGATCATGACAGTACCAATCATTGTTCAGCTGTCACAATCAGGCACTATATAATCGTTTTCTGCATTTCTCTGGGATTCTACATAGGCTACAAATACAGTTTTACATGCAGATGTAGCCTACAGTGTGTCCAATCAGAAGGAAGTATTTTCATTTCTCTGCAACTAATATTTTTGCTTTTATGAGAGATTAAATATATTCCTTTGATCTGCTGATATATGTCAAAGCTCCAAGACACATCATCGCCTTCTCTTGGTCTCCCGCTGCTTCCGAAGCCGAAAAGTCTGACTACGTATTTGACAAGTCTTATTGGCATCTAGTGTCACCTTCAGTTTAGAAGCTGCTCTGTCCTTGCAGATGCTAATTGGTGACTATATGTCTCTGGCTGAATTCTGAATACATTTTTAATAACATGGAATGAAACTAAATCTACAATGATATGTTTCTACAGATCACATCTCAACTACTTGAATCTTACTTTTACGTTACACAGACATTTGCCATTTTTTTTCAGCCTGTAATAGCATTTCTGTTAGCCTATGTGTCCATGCACACATAGGCGTTTACAGCCATTGTATAAGAGGAGAGTTTTAGGGACAGCAAAAAAAAACCCATCAAAAGCACATTCAGCAAAGGAGCTAAAGAGCACAAAAAAATTGAACCTGTTTAAACATGTCAAAATCACCTAAATGTTAGATGTGTTTAAGCAGTAATGCATTCTAATAGATGGAATAAATTAATATTCTGGCCATTGGAATTCATTAACGCTCAAATGCTTGATGTACCTACAGTAAATACGTCTAAAAGCATGTGCAGTGCATGGTTTTACGCATGTTTTTAAGCAGGAGTTCTGACATTCAGGAAGGCTAAACAGATGCCTGGTGTGCATGAGGCCTACATATACAGCCTTCAGTAATACATTATAAATGTTTGCATTTTCCTGCATATGTATTTTAATATAAAGAACACAAATTAAAGGGCATCCCACCTATTCATTTCCTGTGGCTATTGCATTACAATGTGTTTGACATATTAATTTTTTGACAGATAAATATAACACAAATGGGCATTAACATTGTCATAATAGTTGCGTTTACAGTAAGAAGGGGGGAATGAAGTTCTTCCTTGAGTAAAACGGAAAAAATGAAATCTATGCAGGATGAATCTTGATACTAAGTTCAGACCATTTTCAAGACTAATAAGCAAATTATTGTAAAAAAAAAACATGCAAAGCCAGCCACTGCAATTAGGGACATTTATAAAAAGCAAAGGAAAGAACCCTTATAACACCGAGAGGGTTCTTTTAATGCTACTTTAAGGGCAATATGGGAAAAATCCTTTAAGTTGCATGCTTGCGAGATGCCTTTAACCTCTATGTAGCGGTATAGGACTGCATGACTTTCAAGAACAACATTACTTATGTTATTATTTTTTAATTATTTATATTTAGATGTATTTATATTTTTTATTTTTATATTTTCTGTGTATTGATGGGGTTGATAGGGCTGCACACAGCAAAGGCTAGGCATATCTGCAATTCTTCAGTTGTATTTTTTTATATATATGTAGCGCAAGGGCAAGCAGCAGCAAATGGAAGGGAAATCCTAGGCCTACTTTTCCTTCTCCAAATCAAGGTTTATATTTTCTTGGGGAGGTAATTTTAATTTTCTATTGTTGGGGACTTTTTTATATTTTAGGAATGCAGAGCGCAACTGTTGCTGTCACAGGCAAAGCTTCCCTTTGCGTGCAGCACATCTTTGCATACTCGCGCGGTAAAGCACAACATATTTTCACCTCCTCCCCTCCCTCTTTAAAGTGGAATTTAATTTATTCAATCAACATTACTATTTTCAAACCTTATGCTGCTAGTCTTAGTAAATAGATGAGCAAATATATTTATTTGTTTTATCCTTTTTTTTATTTCTTCAGCTCATTCCTAGTTTCTTGCCAAATTACGTCATACATTCTTTCATCTGCAGGAAGGGAGGACCTTTCTCAGCTAAGTACACCCTCCTGCTTGTATGCCTGAGCTAAGGTCACAAACAAATAAAAAGTTCCCAGCACATGTACCAGCTAGCCTACAAACAAGCTAAATTGGTACTGTCTAACAATTCACATTAAAACAGAGGGTTTTGCACACATTTGCAAATATACTGTATGTGGAAGCTGCAGTAACCATGTCAAGGCTCCTCTGTATACTATGATCATAACTATATTTTTGAGAGTATCCAAGACAACGCATATATATAGCAAAGGATAAATTAAGGGCTGGTCTGTCTGGAGGGAGCATGCTCATCTTTAAAGGCACAGGGACACATTGGACGCCCAGCAAGAGCACAATGGCAGCTGAAGGCATCAAATACGTCCCCACACCAATCAGCGAACAAGCTATACAAAAAAATGACAAGCACCCCAGTTTATAACTAGCCTTTACAGTAAGATGCACCTGGAAGGGCAATGCAGTGGATGTAATGCCTGACCTAAGGGCAGAAGGAAGTAAATAAGACGTGAATCATCTGCCCTCACTCAAGATGACTGTGACTAAAAATGCTGTTTTTAAAGTGACTTCGGGCATCACCATATAGTCAGGGCATATTTTTATTTTAGTGTAGACACTATACAGCCACAGCATGCGCAGAAGATAGTGAAGTGGCTGACAAAGCAATTATCTTCATACTTCTCCCAAGCACAGAGCAGACACTCACCTGCAAGTTCTGCTAATGTGCCCTTTTCCTCCTCTACTCTTTAACAAGTGCAGAGCAGCCACTTGCCTGCTTATTCGGCTGATACATTCTTTATTTCCTCCTCCTGTGTAGCAGGTGCTGCCAAGCCCGACTTTCCCCCCAGCCAGGCAGCAGAGCTATGACAGGAGGGAGACAGAACTGTACTGCACTCCCGCTCTCCCCCACTGAGCCCCCTTTTGTTTCCTGCTGTCACACAGGGGACCACAGTGGCTGTGAGAGGAACAGACTGCGGACTTCCAAAGCCCCCCTCCCCCCACCCCCACCCAGTAGCACACAGACCAGCCATACAGGGACACAAGGAGAGAGAGAGCGCAACTGTGGGCTTTTCTCCCCCCCACCCCATACTGTTATGCAGGGGAATGGAGCGGTGCTTACTAGGATTGCCGCCCACTCTGTCCCCTCCCCATTGGCCATGGAAGGGGGACCAATCACAGAGGGGATAGGACTGGTGCACCATGGGACATGTAGTCCCAGAAAGCCATCGGCTCTGGAGTGTGGAGTGCGCTAACTGCCGGAGGACAACACCAGCCCACTGAGGAGTGAGAAGGGAGGCAAAGAGAACCTGCTGATCCCTGACCTTTCCGCATTGTCCAGAGGTCTAATCACACAGCAGGTGACTGGACAGAATGCTGCAGTTTCCTCCAGCTGCTACTGCTTGACCACACATTCCACAGGCCGAATCACAGTTGTGTAGCCACCATCATCAATTGACCCCTTCAAAGTTACCTTTTCCTTTCGTGGCAATAGTCTTACAGTCTAGAGAGGAGCTGCCCTGCATCTACAATCACTTCTACCAGCTTAATATCTTATTGCTTTAGATCTACTAGTGGCCAGTGTCTTTGAGGGGCATTACACCAGTCAATTGCTGCTTTCAGGGAGAGTCCTTATCTTCCTTTTCTTTGTTTCATTGTTCTTCAGAGAACCATTGTTCACACACCTCCCCTCATTGTGCACCAACTGGACCCCATCACGTGTGCAGAAGACTCTTCACCGCCACCGTATTTAAGAGAATATTGGTTTTTTGAGGGGTAAAGAGCTCTTTTCTTATTTCAGGCTACCTCCCTGCCATCAGGTCCTGAGGGTCCGAAGTGAGCTAGTCTACCAGTTTGATAGTTCTTATTGCTTATTGGGGACTATAAAGCCACCTCAAGTTGAAGGTATTAGGGTAGTTTCCGAAAAGCAGGCCTGCTATCACTAAGACTCTGTGATAGATGTTGTCTTTTTCTTGTTTGAGGTTGATGCAAGTAACAGCTGTGTAACCAAGCCTCATTGACGTTTGCTATAAACATCATACCAGTTTACTCCAATCCATGTGTGAGTTTACTTTCTGGTAGTGATTTATTCAACTAGGTGTGCCTGAGGGGCTGAGGGTGTTCTTGGAGTCAAGGCTCAGAACAGTGAACCCAAAACTAACAAGTGGCACCTTCAGGGGTAGCACTACACCTCTGTTCCTCAAGGGCACATTAGCTGCCACTTACCTCCTCTTCCTCTGCTACTGAAAGGTGAATTTGCAGCCACATGTCTGCATTTGCTTCCAATGCATCCTTTTTCTCCTTCGCTTCCTCTTCTTCTGCTGATCTGCTGATTCAGCCATAACCTCACTGGCTATGAGAAACTGACGGAACTGGAGGACACTGTTATCTCCGGAGCCAGTGCATATAGCTTTGGAGAGTATGTGGGCCTTTTTGAATGGATCTCCTACTGGAGCAGCAGAAAACAAATATCCCCAAACCAACACCATGCTCAATGTCTTAATGACAACTTGGCAACGTATAGCTTTGCAGCTGCTGTCATTCCAGCTCACAGAATTGCCCTTCTAGCAAATGCCACACCCCAGTGGCAGGTACCCACCCACCATTATTTTGTCCCAAAGACCTTTTTTGTCCACCACCAGCATGTGGAATGCAATGGGGCAGAGGGGCTGAATAGGGAAACATATGGCAATATACTACCCAGCCTTCCACAAAGCAAAGGGAATGGCAATACAAACTGGTGACTACTGGCAAAAAGGAAGTCCTAGGCCTCAATGCCACCTTGTGATTATGCTAAACCAGAAAGGGGTGCAAAACCAGAAAGGAGTGTCTTAGCTGATGGCTTTATTGCAAAATAAAGTCATTAATTAAGACACTTGTCACAGATGTGATGGCTAAATGGAATTTCACCTTGTAGATGAGATGAAGGAATGGCTCTAATGGGTTCAAAGGAGGCTTCAGAAAGACAGAGAGGACCAGATTTAGTTCCCTTTGAGTCACAGGAGAACAAACAAAGGGAGCTGCATGGGAGACTTTCAATACAGAGGTCTTAATCAAAGAGTCTCTGAAACAAGATAGAAAGTGCAGAAACCTGACCTGACTTGGTTTTCACCCAGCCTTTTCCCACCCACTATCACTATTTTTTAAACAGTGTTTACAGACTTACAGATTTTATAAGTTTTATTATTTCTTATTTTTTTCTTTTATGACCATGGCTGCTCTATCCAAGCAAATATGAGCAGGGTTGGCAAGGCTGTAACTAGAACACTTACAAGCAATCTAATCCATGAACTACTGGGTGTCAAGGGTGTACAATTAGAGGTGATACAATATGCACTGGGGGTACTAGTCTGCTTTGCTGCACGTCATTTCAGGGAGGGCCTTCTGTGCTGCAGGGACTGAGGGAAGGTTCGTGTCTGAGAAGCTGAGTTTTAATAAAATGAATCAGACCTGGATTACAAAGGACTACCAAAACCTCTACAGATGTTACTGATAACATTCAGACATTTATATACTTTTAACTCAAAAAAGACCAAGCAATTTTGTGGTTCATTGGGATATGGCTTGGGGTTACAGTACACCTGATGTGAAGGTATGCAGAGTTTTGAATGCTCAGTGCTTTTCATTTTTGTTTCAAAGGATGCAGTGAGGTGCCGTGAAAAAAGGCAGCCCTTGAACAGGCTGGATGCATTCTAATCACCACAAGCTAAATATTGTAATTCAAAAAAAGTGAAAGTATCCTAATTTAAAATAGAAGTATGGGCTTAAATATGTATACTCACCTAGGTGGATGCAGCTCTGCACTGAGAACTTAACAATCAAATACCGCTGATCACTCAGTTCTCCCAATCCACTCTGAGCAGAGAGCTGTAACTGTCAATCACTGGCTCTCTGCTCTGCCCCTCCAGCGCTCACTGTAGTGACAAGCTGTCAAAGGGGCAGGAGTGGTTCACTCAGGCTTTCAATGGATCACTGAGAGGCCAAGCTAGGTGCCAGTCCAGGCTTCTGGGTTGATCCCAACCAACCCAAGCCTGGCCCGGCTCTGTGACGTCAGCCAGCAGTGGCTTTAGCCTGCTGTTGGCTGAAAATGGGTCACGGGTTCAGAACAAACTGCTATACTTCTCTTTTAATTTTAAAAATATTTTTGTTTGCACAGATCTATGCACAGCAGCAGGGCACATAAGAAAATGCAATTCACTGCAATTCAAATAACTAAAGTATAAGGTCTTTGATAACGCCCTGGAGGGGGGAGAAACGTGTCAGACAGACTTGCTTCCAGTTTCCTATGTTGAGCGTGTGATGTCATGTCAAGTTCTGCCAGTTTGGTTTACTTTCTGGAATCCGTTTTGCACTGGGAGGTCTGTTTTGGAGGATTTTGTCAATTGGCCACTTATTTTGAGTTGTAATGTGAGTAGATTGAGCACTATTTTATTCAATTGGAGGTCTTTGCAGTGTTGCACTGTTGGTCCTCCTTTGTCTTCCTATGTAACACATCGTTATGAGGGGAAATCCCGTTTGAAATTGGATGTAAGGAAGCTCTTGTATATGGAGAAGGCTATGGAGAGGAAATTGTCCCTGGGAATTGGAGGATAATATTGTATCCATAAAGTGCAATAAATTCTTATCTCTGGTGAGTGCGGAACACATCAATATTCACAGAAAGGTGTGAATCCGTGGAGTCTTTTCTCTGTATTACTTATTCTAAAAAAAATTTTGCGCACCATTTGCATGTTTAAAGGGAACTTTCTTTGTTTTCGGTTTCATCACTTTTTGTATTTGGACACAAATGTTATATTTTTTTCATTTTGGTGGTTTTGGACATTAATTTTATAACCACAGAATTTATTATGATTTGTGTATAATTATTTTTGATTCATTTCATGTTTTGCGCTGTTTTATTGTTTCACTTTAACTCAAGTATAGTGTGTTAAAGTAGTTGTAAACCCAACCACTAAAATCTCACATAAGCTTTATCAAGATAATAACACTTGATAACATCACTTTTTTGGTAGCTTTTATATAAATAATGGTTGGCAATACTTATATAAAGGTACTTGTTTGGACACTTTGGGGGAGATTTACTAAAACTGGTGCTTTCAGAATTTGGTGCAGCTGTGCAGGGTAGCCAATCAGCTTCTAACCTCAGCTTGTTCAATTTAACTTTGGCAATAAAACCTGGAAGCTGATTGGTTTCCTGGCAGAAGTGAGCCTGATTTTGAATTTTCCAGCTTTAGTAAGTAAACCCCTTTGTGTTATGGTGTGACATCGCTCTGCCCCTGCCTCCCACAATTTTCTGGCTGTAAGTCACCCTGTCACCTGCACGCTGAAAGAAAACTTCTATGCTGATGCACATTGCCCAGGCACATTTCACTGTTGTCAAAAATAAATAAATAAAATAAAAAATAAGAAATAATTGCAAGCAGCTACAATTAGGAAATATGTCCTGTGACACATGCAGCCTGTTATCACTGTAGTGCATGTAGACAGGAACAGGCAGTAAGAGCCTGTAGAATATTAACAGGTTGTTAAGCACCCCACCCCTCACCCCATAAGACCCCTACCCTATGAGAGTAAGAGGGGTTAGTCTCTCCCACAGCCTCTGCCACTTTTAAAATCGGTGCTGCTGTGCGGGGCTCTGTCTGCGCAGCTGTGTCATTCATACACAGTGATCCATGAATATTATAATGCAGTACAAGTCCCATCTGCCACAATGGGTCCACAGACCCAAAGGCATAAAAACTGCAATAGCAAACAGGTGTATACACAGAGGTGTACCAAGATGGCGGAAGCGTGGTTGTTGGAAGCGTGGTGATGTCATTTCCGGTGCGGAAGGCAGCCGCCATCTTGGTACACCTCCGTGTATAGACCTGTTTGCTATTGCAGTTTTTATGCCTTTGGGTCTGTGGACCCTGTGTTTTGTATGTGAGTAAGAACTTTGCTGTATCTTATCCAATAAATGCCTTTATTTTTCTACACTATGGGAAGTTCTCTGATTTAATTTTCCATGTGGGGGCCACTTATAAGACGATTGTTTTGGCCATCTCCATGAGGGGACATCACCACTGCTGGTACGCTGAGAGGACTGCCCTGATCTAAGCCAAAGGGATATACAGGAATAGCATTGTTTTTGAGTGTATGTTGAAGCCATATGACCCCTTGTGGGCCGCAGCTTGGAGGTGAGCGCGCATGCTAGCTGGTGGTGTATTACTTGTTGTAGTGGTCACTGCATGTGTCACAACGTTTTGAAGTTACACAGATTATTAGGACTGTGCACGGCAACATTTTTTTTGCTCACTTTGTTTTCACATAGTTGATGCACGTGTTATGATCTCATTGTCATTATCCATTTTTGGTCACATATTTTTATTAATTGCTTATTGTGTCACGATTATATGTCTATGCTATGTGATTTATTCTTTTATGTTTGATATATATGATCACATTTATATTTCATCTATTTTATTTTTATTTTTTTTTCACTCAAAATTAATAATTTTATTGCTTGTTCTTTAGTTATTGGGTAGCATAGCATAATTTTTGTTATTCATCTTTTTGACACTATTGGTAGTAGAGATAGGTGCTAGCAGCCATTCAGGTTTGTTGAGGGTATTGGCAGCGCAGGAGGTTTTTCTCATTGATTCACTAAAGAAGTTTAGAATCTTCACTGAAAAAATTGTGATAATACTCTCTAACTTATGTGAAACACAAATTCCTGATCACTTTGTGTACCCGGTGATGTGCAGATGCTTTTCACGTGATTTAAGTGAGTAGTGTCACTATTTTTTCAGTAGAGATTTTCAATTTCTAAAGTTAAGCAACCTCATTGCCTTCAGGTGATGCTTGTTTGGTTAAGGATTTCTGTATTATTTATGCATTGCCAGAGTTGTATCATAGGGGACTTCATAATTACATGTAGCATGCTAACGTTTGTATGGAATTTTATTCTATGCCTCTTTAGGATGCCAGTGTACCAGTTGTTGATCATATTTATATGAGATCATACAGCAGAAACAGTGATCTTTGGAAACTGTAAACAAAAGTCATAGTAATTTGCTAATCTGTATACTTCATCTCACAGTGAATGTATTGTATGTACTGTATTTACAAACCTGGTCAAGTATAATATGCCAAACAGCTAAAAAAAAAGGCCATAAAAGAACAAAGAAAATTGTACCAAAAGGTTAGCGTTCACAGTTCGTTGACCCTTTATAAGCAGCTCCAGAGGATGGTACTGCTCCAGTGTATGACTAGAGCTGGAAAAACAATAACTGTTCATGTTTAGTTGGGAAGAAAAAAAAACAGTTGTTGCTTCAGGTGTGGAAACTGCTTTATCACTAAAGCCAAACCACATAAGCAAAGTGCAATATTTATCTACCAGGCTGCAAACGTTTCTCCATCTTGTGAACTGGGTCAGCATTGTGATACTGCAAATGATCCACAAAATTATGTTCAAATTATGTTTATTTGAGGGTTTGATAGTCTATCAATATTTGCCTATCAAATGTTTTACCTGTAGACTGCAAGGGCATTTGTTATGTCACCTCTTTTCTTTTCCAGGTCACGGATGACAACTGATAGGCAACTGAAGTGAGGTTACAACCAGGGGTGGACTGACCATTTGGAAACTCGGGCACTGCCCGAGGGCCCGGGGTCAGTAGGGGGCCCCATGAGATGCCCCTGGTACCTTTTTCATAGGCTTTTTTGAGTTTGGGCAAGGACACGGGGCCCATGATCCCCTATTGCCCGGGGGCCCCATGAGTTGTCAGTCCACCCCTGGTTACAACTCAACAGACAGCAATGAGGTCTGTAGACAGGTAGGAGTTGGGGCAGGAGAGTTTCAGGGTAATTATACAGGTAGGCAAATAGGGCATGTGGCACGCAGGTGAACACAAAAATCTGTGTGAATGTCCCAATTTAGGTGTCCGTTTATGACATAGAGAATAGCTGCGATTCAACGGATCTCAGCTATTCTCTGGTCATTCACAGTTTATAACACTCAGGAGATCATGTCAGCCCTTCACTGGAGATCTGTGTTCTCCCTCCAGATTCTCCAGCCCAGAGCTGGAGAATCGGAGGGACCGCAAACTAAGCAGAGATAATTTACCTCTGTTTAGTAAACTGATCTTTTACTGTAATCTCGCGAAATTATAGTAAAATCAGCCGTTTTCCAGAGTTTGTAGACCGTTCTTCAGCGTTTGGAGACCGTTCTCCTTTCGTTTGGAGAACTGCTTCATAAACTGCATTCACAGGAGAACTGTGTTCTCCGAGAATGCCGGAGAACTGAGCAGCGATCTATTACTGCTGGTTCATAAACGGACACCTATATCCACAACCATAGAAGGACACCAAGGTATCCGTTTAAGAAAAAGAGAAAAACTGAGATCCCGAGGATCACAGCTGATCTCTCAGGTGTGCCAGTTTATGAAGCTGAGGTGAGGAGTGGAGAACATTTTCTTCACTTCTCATCACAGGACACACCCTCCTGTCATTCACGTTTATGGAGATGGCCAGTTTATGAAGGTGAGATCTGAAGATTTCACTGGCCATCACTTTAAAATATCTCCTTCCAAGATTCTCCAGCCCAGAGCTGTAGAATATGGGTGAGAAGCTGCTGTGATGTGAGGAAGAAGGTTTCTTTCTTCCTAATATCAGCAACAGCGGGTTAAAGATTGATATAAATTATAACTATATATGTTTATGTATGCATATTTGTGTTTTATATATAGTGTACAGTATGTGCATATATATATATATATATATATATATATACAGTTGCAAGAAAAAGTATGTGAACCCCTTGGGATTACGTGGAGTTTTGCATGAATTGGGCATAAAATGTGCTCTGAACGTCATCTAAGTCACAACAATAGAAGAACACAGTCTGCTGAACATAATACTACACAAACATTAGATGTTGCCATGGTTTAATTGCACATAACATGTAAACATTCACAGTGCAGGGAGAAAAAAGTATGTGAACCTTTGGACTTAATAACTGGTTGACCCTCCTTTGGCAGCAATAACCTCAACCAAACGTTTCCTGTAGTTGCAGATCAGACCTGCACAACGATCTGGAGTAATTTTGGACCACTCCTCTTCACAAAACTGTTTCAGTGTAGCAATATTCTTGGGATGTCTGGTGTGAATCGCTCTCTTAAGGTCATGCCACAGCATTTCAATCGGGTTGAGGTCAGGACTCTGACTGGGCCACTCCAGAAGGCGTATTCCGTGCTGTTGCAGCCATTGTTTTGTTGAATTACTTGTATGCTTTGGGTCATTGTCCTGTTGCATCACCCATCCTCTGCGGAGCTTCAGTTGGCGGACAGATGGTCATATGCTTTCCTGCAAAATGTCTTGATAAACTCTGGAATTCATTTTCCCATCAATGATAACAATCCATCCAGGCCCTGAGGCAGCAAAGCAGCCCCAAACCATGATGCTCCCTCCGCCATATTTTACAGTGGGGATGAGGTTTTGATGTTGGTGTGCTGTGCCTTTTTTTCTCCACATATAGTGTTGTGTGTTCTTCCCAAACAACTCAATCTTGGTTTCATCTGTCCAGAGTATATTTTGCAAGTAGTGCTGTGGAACATCCAGGTGCAATTTTGCAAACTTCAAACGTGCTGCAATATTCTTTTTGGACAGCAATGGCTTCCTCCGTGGTGTCCTCCCATGTACTCCATTCTTGTTTAATGTTTTCCTTATTGTAGATGTGTCAACAAAAATGTTAGCATGTGCCAGAGATTTCTGTAGGTCTTTAGCTGACACTCTGGGATTCTTCTTTACCTCATGCAGTATTCTGCGCTGTGCTCTTGCAGTCATTTTTACAGGACGACCACGCCTAGGGAGAGTAGCAACAGTACTAAACTTTCTCCATTTGTAGACAGTCTGTCTTACCGTGGACACATGACCATCAAGGCTTTTGGAGATACTTTTGTAACCCTTTCCAGCTTCATGCAAGTCAACAATTCTTGATTGTAGGTCTTCTGAGAGCTCTTTTCTGTGAGGCATGGTTCACATCAGACAGTGCTTCTTGAAACCACTAAACCCAAAACAGGTGTGTGTTTTTTAAGGGCAGGACAGCTGTCAGCAACACATCCAATATCATCACACTGATTGGAGTCAAGGTTGGCTCACTCCTGGCTCCAATTAGCTCTGGGAGAAGTCATTAAGCTAGGACCTCACATACTTTTTCCTCCCTGCACTGTGAATGTTTACATGTTATGTGCAATTAAACCATGGCAACATCTAATGTTTGTGTAGTATTATGTTCAGCAGACTGTGTTCTTTCATTGTTGTGACTTAGATGACATTCAGAGCACATTTTATGCCCAGTTCATGCAAAACTCCACGCAATCCCAAGGGGTTCACATACTTTTTCTTGCAACTGTATATATACAGTATAGTTACAATGTATTGTCGTTTACAATGCATTAACACCTGAGCAATGCAGAATTGTTGGCAGAATTGAACAATTCTTGCCGCAATTCCAAATTGTGCTAAAATTGTATTAAAATACATAGTGCGCTATTGGGTACCATTCATTGTTAATGGCACCCCAAATGCTGTTAGCAGACATGCATATTGCCACACATTTTTTAATTTGACAAATATGCTATCAATGCATCAAAATGCATATTTAAAAAACACACAACACTTCATACCCAAAAAAGGTTCAGTTTGGCTTTTTGGGGCCTTTTTAATACATATTTTAGTAAAGTTTTTAACAAACATGTGGCTGTTTTTTTCAGCACACATTTTTTTAAAAATGTGAGTTGAAATTTTTATGTGCATTTTGGTGCTTTTTAAACATGTGTTTTGGCTCACTTTTACCTCTATTTTTGTGTGTTTTCTGGAAACGCATGCAAAATGCATGTCATGTTTGCGGTGCCATTATTTGTTAATGGCACCCAAAAGTGGCTAGCAGATATGCAGTTTGCCAAAAAATGCATAGAAACCAAATCAAAATACACTTTAAAGAAGTGCCAAAACACGTACTAAGAAAAGTTCCAAAATGTGCGTTACAAACCACAACAAAATGCATGTAAAAATAACCTGTGCCAAAATGTGCATTAAAGTACCTAGGGCTAGGTTCACGCCTATTCAGGTTGCATTTGATCTGTTTCTGCATTGCGTTTTGCGTTGCGTTATTGCACTTGCGTTTTTTACGTGTTTTTGATGCGTTTTTACTTTTTTTTATTGTTCTTGTTGCTAGGCAGATTTAAAACACAAAAATGCACCAAAACACAGCAATATTGCAATACATGCTTTTTTGCAGTGTTTCCATTGAAGTTTATTGAACCAAAAATGCAACTTTTTGCGTTCAAAAAAGTCCCTGACCCTTTCCAAAAAATGTGTGTTTAGAAAAGCGCCAAAATGCACGTAAAAAAAACCCCACATCAAAATGCATGTTAAAAAAATACAGCATGTTAAAAAGCATCAAAATTAATGTAAATAATGCTAAAATGTGCAATAAAAAGGAACCAAAATACAAATTTAAAGAATGTGCCAAAATGTGCGTTAAAAAATACCAGGGGTCAGTGCTTATTTTCATGTAATGGTCTTTTTAACTTTTCCCTGTTTAATCTCAGGTGATCTGTAATCACACAATTATCTCAGGAGATTACATGCAGCCCTCCCCCTTCTACACAGATCTCAGCTGTTTTCAGAGGGAAAACTTCTCTTTTTTCCTTCTCAGAACAAATGTTCTCCGCTTCATAAAAAGGAGGACAGAGGAGAAGATTTTTCCCTGAGAACTGCAGAGAACTGAAATGAGATCTCTGCTTAATAAGGTGTCCGTTTATGACACACAGAATAGCTGCGATTCAACGGATCTCAGCTATTCTCTGGTCATTCACAGTTTATGACACTCAGGAGATCATGTCAGCCCTTCTCTGGAGATCTCTGTTCTCCCTCCAGATTCTCCAGCCCAGAGCTGGAGAATCGGAGGGACCGCAAACTAAGCAGAGATAATTTACCTCTGTTTAGTAAACTGATCTTTTACTGTAATCTGGAGAGATTATAGTAAAATGAGCCGTTTTTCAGAGTTTGTAGACCGTTCTCCAGCGTTTGGAGACCGTTCTCCCTTCGTTCGGAGAACTGCTTCATGAACTGCATTCACAGGAGAACTGTGTTCTCCGAGAATGCCGGAGAACTGAGCAGCGATCTATTGGTTCACAAACGGACACCTTAACGTACACCTGGCTGCTTCTGAGAGGTGAATGGAAGCTTTAAAGGTGTCCGTTTATGACACAGAGAATAGCTGCAATTCAGAGGATCGCAGCTACTCTCTGGTCATTCACAGTTTATGACACTCAGGAGATCAGCGGAGAATATGTTCAGCCCTTCACTGGAGATCTGTGTTCTCCCTTCAGATTCTCCAGCCCAGAGCCCAGACCACAAACCAAGGTGTCCGTTTATGAACCAGCAGTAATAGATCGCTGCTCAGTTCTCCGGCATTCTCAGAGAACACAGTTCTGCATATGTAGATCAGTTCTCCAAACGAAGGGAGAACGGTCTACAAACGCTGGAAAACGGCTGAATATACTATAATCTCGCGAGATTACAGTAAAAAATCAGTTTACTAAGCAGAGGTAAATTATCTCTGCTTAGTTTGCGGTCCCTCCGATTCTCCAGCTCTGAACACAGATCTCCAGTGAAGGGCTAAACATATTCTCCTGGGTGTCATAGCTGTGATCCTCTGAATCGCATCTATTCTGTGTGTCATAAACGGACACCTAAGCAGCGATAATTTACCCCTGTTTAGTAAACTGATCTTTTACTGTAATCTCGCGAGATTATAGTAAAATCAGCCACTTTCCAGCTTTTGTAGACCGTTTTCCAGCGTTTGTAGATCATTCTCCCTTCGCTCGGAGAGCTGATCTATACCGCTTCATAAAAGGCATTCAGAGGCGAACTGTGTTCTCCGAGAATGCCGGAGAACTGAGCAGCGATCTATTACCGCTGTTTCATAAACGGACACCATATATATTAGCAGATTGTAAAATGGAATGCTATCTCGAGAACGTTGTCCAGCAGGAGGGGAGCTTTATTCAAACCTATGCTAAACTAATGCAAAAATCTGAAGAAAAATTAAGGATTTTTGATAAAGCAGAACTGAAGCCACTTAGCTAAATATATGTAAAATATCTTACCTGCCTGCATTTATAATTGGATTCACACCGTCTCATGGCCCAGCATCCCTCCAGCCAAGTCCTGCACTCCCTGAGACCTCTCTGCAGACTATACTATAGTTCAGCAATACAACTAGGTATAGAACCCTCCATTGTATAGCCACTGGTTTTACTTTGATGAAAAAGCAGCATACTGCTTCTTTCATCACTTTGCTCTCTCCTCCTGTCAGGATTATTTCATGCTAGATGAACAGCATTGTGCAGCACAGTAGAGCTTGACCTACAGTGCTGTTCCTTCCCATATAT
Organism: Staurois parvus; assembly: GCF_062004578.1. Lineage (NCBI taxonomy): Eukaryota > Metazoa > Chordata > Amphibia > Anura > Ranidae > Staurois > Staurois parvus. The sequence goes on along the minus strand of NW_028317916.1, from coordinate 7,080,140 downwards.
CTCAATATGTCTGTGCAGAGGATTGCAGAGTATCGAGAAAGATTAAGGGTTTTTTTTACCAGCTATATAAAAACATACAGTTAATAATTTTAATGAATTCATAACTGCAAGAAATAATATTTGTATACCTGTCTAGAGCTCAGTTTTAAGAGTTAACAGTAAGTATGCCTATTCACTAACTAAAAATGCTATATAATTGTATTGTAACAAAAAAAGTCATTTATCTTTCTCTTTATTACCATATACAGTTATGCTGTTTTATATTTTTTTAAGAGAATACAACAAAAACATACTGACCATCTGGAGAAGAATGCTTTCAGCAAAGGAAAGAAGTGAACAACTTCATTAATTGAACTGATAATATATCATTTTAGAGACCAAATATCTCTTTTAAAGTAATTCACACTTTCTCAACTATAAAATCTATAGCCAGACATTACTCTGTGGGGATTTTTGCAATAATTGAGCTTTTTTCCCAGGCTCAGTGATTCCCTACCTGACATTTCTAATTAGAGGCAACTTTACTTACAGCCACTATTACTAGAGAAAGGACAAACCATATGCTGCATTTGACCTTGGCTTATCTTCTGTAACATTTTAATCTCTCTGATAATTATTCTGAGCATCAAAATGAAAGAAGGAAATTTTGTGACTAAAAGAAAAAACAAAAACTGGAAAAAATTGTTACTTGGGAGAAATTATTAAGATGTTGTACCAAAGAGAGAATGGAAGGAAAAAGTGTAAAATAGCATAGTATATTTTAAGAAATACTAAATGATATACAGTATATCTTGGTTTTGTTCTTTCCTAACATTTAAGGCACTTGGCAGTTTCTTGTATTTCACCACTGGCTAGGAGAATTGTGTTAAAGTGTTACTAAACCCAAACATTAAAATCAGTCTGTATATGTAGTAAAGCATGCTTGTTATATTCACTGTGGAACCTAAGGGGATAATCCTCAACATAAAAACATGTTTGGTCCTGAATTCTCTGATCCTCCTTTTCTTCCAGTGTCCCCCTCTTATCTCCTGATAAGACATATTGTGTGAAGACACTCTGCACATGCTCAGTTTGGTGTATATTGCTAGAGAGGTTTTTTTTTCTTGGGAGAGTGCATGTGATCAGCACAGGGCCAATCAGCACTGTTCAGACAAAGGTCAGGGGTTCTGCATCCTCGTAAAGCAGAAAGAAAACTCCTACAAACTTTAACCAGTGCTCTGCTGAACACTGATAGATGTCACAAGACTGCTCTAACTGCTGATGAGAAAAGGTATTTAGCAGTTCATACACTGCTCAAAAAAATTAAAGGAACACTTTGGAAACACATCAGATCTCAATGGGGAAAAATACCATGCTGGATATCTGTCCCGATATGGACTAGGTAATATGTTAGGAACATAAGGGTGCCCCATCGTTTGATGGAAATGAAAATTATCAACCTACAGAGGACTGAATTCAAAAACACCCAGAAAATCAAAGTGAAAAAATTGTAGCAGGCTACTCCATTTTACTGAAATTTTATTGCAGCAACTCAAAATGGTACTCAGTAGTTTGTATGGCCTCCGCGTGCTTGTATACATGCCTGAGAAAGTCATGGCATGTTCCTAATTAGACGATGGACGGTGTCCAGGGGCATTTCCTCCCAGATCTGGACCAGGGCATTACTGAGCTCCCGGACAGTCTGAGGTGCAACCTGGCGGTGTTGGATGGACCAAAACATGATATCCCAGAGGTGTTCTGTTGGATTTAGGTCAGGCGAGCGTGGGGGCCATTCAATTGTATCAACTCCTTCATCCTCCAGGAACTGCCTGCACACTCTAAATGTCATGTACCAGGAGGAGCCCAGGACCCACTGCATCAATGTAGGATCTGACAATGGGGCCAAGGATTTCATCCCGATACCTAATGGCAGTCAGGGTGCCATTGTCTAGCCTGTAGAAGTCTGTGTGTCCCTCCATGGATATGCCTCCACAGACCATCACTGTCCCATCACCAAAAGGTCATACTGAATGGTGTTACAGGCAGCATAGTGTTCTCCACGGCTTCTCCAGACCCTTTCACGTCTCTCACATGTGCTCAGGGTGAACCTGCTCTCATCTGTGAAAAGCACAGAGTGCCAGTGGCGGACCTGTAAATTTTGGTGTTTAATGGCAAATGCCAATTGAGCTCCATGGTGCCGGGCAGTGAGCACAGGGCCCACTAGAGGATGTTGGGCCATCAGGCCACCCTCATGAAGTCTGTTTCTGATTGTTTGTTCAGAGACATTCACACCAGTTCATTTCATTTTGTAGGGCTCTGGCAGTGCTCATCATGTTTCTCCTTGCACAAAGGAGCAGATACCAGTCCTACTGATGGGTTAACGACCTTCTACGGTCCTGTCCACTCAATGTATTGAATAATCTTTAGCAACACCTTTAGTAAATCAGACCAACTATGTGTGGCACAGGAGGAGTCCACTAGGTATAATTAGAAATTTTAACCTATAATGGTGTATTGGCAACAATTTGTCAAAGATGTGCTAGATACCAGCAGCATTACATTCATACTTTCTACTATCTCCACCCTCCCCCAGTCCAAATGCCCATTTCCCAATTATTTTGAGAATATTCTTGGATTCACACAGTGGAAATCAATATAGCATATAGTAAGCTGTCCACAATTTTTTTAACCTACTGATTTTAGCCTATCTTTCTTGATAGTTGGAAATTGTGTGATAAATTGCATCCACTTATATACAACCTCTTAAGGCCTCATGCACACAGGGAGTTTTTGCAGACACTTTTAGAGACGTCAGGCATTTTTTTTGTTTTTTTGTTACTGTTTCGAAATGGCCCTCTGTGTTATCCTATGTGTCCATGCACACATAGACTTTTTGTAACCTTTAGTAGCAGTAGTGTTTACCAGCAGAAAAAAAACCCAGAGAAAATGATTGCCGCGGCTAAACGCATTTAGCGCAAATTCATTTCAATGGCCAGAATAAATTATCTGGCAAATTAACCTCCCTAGCGGTATTCCCGAGTGTAGCTTGGGGTAAAATGTCAGTGCCAAAAGCGGTAACCCTGAGCTACACTCGGGCTTACCATGCGGGGCTGCATAGGGAGTCCCTGCAGAGCTTACCTTGTCCTGCGCTCCCGCGATGTGTCCCCTGCAGCGTCCCCGGCCATCTCCTCCAGCCGATGCCGGCATCCGGCTTCTGTGTTCCGGTCCCTGTGACGTCGGGACGTACGGGAGCCGCCGCCGCCGGCAGCGGGAAATTTGAAAATTTTAAAAAATGTCATTTTTTTCAAAACAAAATTTTCATAGTAAAACATTGCTGTTTCAACCCATTTCACATACATTTTGTCCCTAGTGCTTTGTCCTGTGCCCTGCCTGCATTTTGTCTATTCTTTCTGCCTGGAAACTGAGAAACGTCCATGGCGTCCAAAAAGCGTCCCTTTAGGTCAAAAGCGGGTTTGGATCAGCTAGAGAACAGCGATAGTAAATCAGAACCACTTGCAGAATTGAGTGATAATGATTCGTGGGGAAATTCGTCAGTAGACACTGAAAACAATTTTGCGACTTTGCTCAGCAATGTACGAACTTGGCGCTATATTTCAAATTTAAGTGTTTTTGGTTTGATTATATTATTGAATTAAATGTATTATTATTATTTTTTATGATTATTTATTAAATTATAATTTATGATTTCGTGTTTCAAATTTTACCATACCCGGGATGTTTAATAGACTCTTGTTTGGACAGATTTCAGTGAGTTATTCCTAAAATTACAGCCTACAATAAAAAAACTACATATTTCCATGAAAAATAATGGTACCGCTTTCAGCACCAAAAATCTGAAATAATCATACCGCCAGGGAGGTTAATGAATTAACACTCAAGCGCTTGACACATGTAAACATGCCCTAATGCATGTAAAAGCTTTAGATACTTTTACAAGCATCAGGCATTTTTTTCTGCAAAAATGCTGCTGCCAGGACGACAGCTTCTAGGAGAGTTTTTTTTAATGTCCTGTGTGCATGAGGCCTACATATTATTTTTTGCCCTCAGCATGAGGTGCCACCTGGTACCATGCTAATGAGGGAAGGGCGTTTTCCTCACAACTCTAGCTCAGTGGCTGTGGGGGAGGGGGGAGTCTGTGGGTGGAGGGCTTATTAAAATCTAGAAGACCCTTTAACCAGTGGTGTATTTAGGTTTTGTGCTGCCCTAGGCAACACAAAAATTTGCGCCCCCCCCACGTAGAGAGAGCCCGACACTGACCAAGAACACCCCTGCCCCCACCCGAGACAGCCTTCCACTACTACTGCCCCCCATACTCCACCCACCATCCCCCATGGTGAGAGAGAGAAAGACACTCACCTTCACAGCTCTGGACATCCCCAGGAATGAGAGTAGGGCTATGGGTACAATGTCATGAAACCCGCAGCCTCTTTTGGAACCCACCAGGTCCCCATGCCATGTGTGTCCTTTCTTCCATCCCTTCTTCTGAGGGACAGTGCTGCCCCCCCTGAAAAATGCCGCCCTAGGCAAATACCTTGTTTGCCTTGTGGTAAATAGACCCCTGCCTTTAACAAGAAGGGGGCACTCAGATACAGCCCCCTTTATGATAATGAGTAAAGGGCATATTACCCCTACTTATTGACAAAAAATCTAAACAGTAAATAAAGACACCAAACTTTTTAAGTTTATTTAAAAAAAAAAAGTCCTAAGATGTAAATCTTTTGTCAATTATGTCATCCAGCAATGTAGAGCCACATCAATCATGATGAACAATGGTTTTCTGAAAGAAAAAAAATCCTGCCAATCGATGCACATGTCTGATTCCATCACTGATTGGTATCAAATGACATCTCTGAGGCCCCACATTTAATAAGAAACTAAGGTGCAGTGTTTCCTGCATGACATTATAGACTGTATCTGGCCCCAGAAATATTTTGTCAATGTCACTGTGCAAATATGGCCAAGAGGCCATATTTGGCCAGTGAGGTAACGCTATCCTCAGTAATATTCAGTGATGTCATGTTATCCTCAGTAAATGAATGAGGGTGACATAATTGTTTTTTAAGGATGCAGTGGATTCTGGCACCCGCTGTTTCCGAAGAATCATTGACAGAAAGGAAACTGTCATCATGAATAGCAGCTGTAGAAATACCACTACAATATATGATTTTTGGCTCCCACCATATGGGCCAAAAGTCTGGCTTTCAAATGAACACCCAAAATTCAGTCAAAACTTGTGTTTTGACCTTGAGCTAAACCCTACTGATTGTCTTTTGTGTGGTGAAATATGTGGTGAAAGTTTGGAGATCATAAGTGAATGTAGGGTAATATTTCAAAACGCACCTATAGAAATCCTTTTCAGATGCACATAATTAAGCTGATTTACTAAAGGAGTTGATAATTTTCACATTATTGTATAACTAAACTGAATATTAAATCAGCCATGGACAGATCAAAATTCAGCTGGTTTGGCAGGATCTATCTATGGGTAGGCTGGTTGTACAGACGTTGATCTATTGATTGTCTTCAGTATAACCAGCCTATTGGGTTTTTTTTTATATGATCACTGCCGTTAGTTATAGCCGCCGACAGTGATCATTGTATTCTGACAGCTGGGAAACCTACTTTGATGGGAGAATCAAGCTATTTTCTTTCCTTCAATCCATGGAAAAGGAAAGAAAATGGCATAATCTATGGCCAGCCTAATACAATTTGTTGGGTGAAGATTCATTACTCATTTAGTAAAAATTAATGTAAATTACTGCAATCATACAGGTTCCCTTTAAATCAGTCTTTTTTAACTATTTTCCAGTAGCATCCAGTTGCCAAGTATCATCTGGAATGTTACATTTTTATGTGGAAGTTGTGTCTGTGTTTTCAAAGTAACTCTATAAAATAACAAAATTAAATCACACAAATTCCATTAAATATATAAAGCAGCAAACACAAAAGGAGGATATCCTCTCTCTTTAACATACATATAAATAATTGGTGTTGCGCTATTAAATAAATCAATCACAGTGATATTATTATTATTATTATACAGTATTTATATAGCGCTAAAAGGTTTGCTCAGCGCTGTACATTATAGTGGGGGACAGAACATGAGACAATACAGTAACAAAACAAAACACGAGGGGTTCAAGGGCCCTGCTCTTTCGAGCTTACAATCTAGGAGATATAAATAACAAATGTAAATAATTAAATTCATCAATTGATCGTAAGTTCATAAACCATAAATTACCTATACAAATATTTCAATAATTCAGATATGTACAATTGTGCACACTAAATCAACAATAAATAAAGTCCCAGAATAACAATAGATGAGTCCCAATAATGAATAATGTGCAAAAATTCCTTAAAGGGATATAGACAGTCCCACTCTGTGATAAGTGACCGCAATTCTTCCTTCTTTCTTCTTCTAGAAAACGCCCTGGAAGATGTCTGATTATGATGAAATGCGTCGGGCGGAGCCTCCCCTGTGGCATCATCAAGTAGCAGCTGCTACTACATTTGCTGTTGATGGTTTTATTCAATGCTGATACATTTTTACTTTATTGTAAGGGCATTTCTTGCTTTTAATAAATGGTTTGAGAATAATCTGCAATATGAGCGACACCTTTTTTTATCTTCCAATGAATAATACATGTACTGGTTGATCAGGTCGGTGTGTGGAGAGGCTGAGGATCCATTCAGTTTGGCCTTGAAGTTTATTATTAAAACGCATGCTGTCCTCCTATAATTAAGAGGTCAAGCCATCTGTTAGCCTCCGTTTTTCACGGTGTTGTTGTGTCACGTGGGTGTTCGAGCAAACTGGAAGGAAGAATCGAGGTCACTTATCACAGAGTGGGACTGTTTATATCTCTTTAAGGGATTTTTTTCACATTATTTATTATTGGGACTCACATTGGAGCATTTTATATATTGTTGATTAAGTGTGCACGATTGTACATATATGAATCATTGAAATATTTTTATTGTTAATGTATGGTTTATGAATTTATGAGCATTTGATGTATATATTTGATTATTTACACTTGTTATTTATTTATTTAGATCACTGTAATTGGTTTATTTAATAGCGCAACATCAATTATTTATTTTTTTAAAGTAACTGCTTGTGATTGTACACCTCTCTATCTTTATGATTTGCCCTAGAATTCTACTAACATATACTGTATGCTAATAGTTTATTTCCAGATTTTTGATAGTTGATAGGATTATCAAGTACTAATGTTCTACCACTGAGCTATTTCAAATTCAGCTGGTATGAACTATGGATGAAAGAATTTCTACAGTTTTTTTTCTTTTTATACCTTTTTTTAGCCTTTTTTCTGTTTAACTACTTTGGTGTGTTAAAGGTTCTCTGTACACCAGCATGTTTAAAGAGGGCATCAGCAAATGGATGAAGAGTAAGGGGATGGGTGGAACATTCTGTGTTAGTGAGGGGGTGTTGTCACTAAAGATGTTTTTAGAACCTTATATGCTGATGTTATAGCCTGTTGTTTAAGGAACAATGATATTTACAGATATTTAAACTGAGCTGGCCATACACGTCTAGATTTTCAGATGAGAAAGTTGTATGAAAATTCTTTGCACATTCGATGAATGGACGAATATTGTTCAAAAATTGTCTTTTGCTTTTAACATTCAATTTTAAAATCAATGTAATTTCTGAATGATAACCACATACAGTGGCTGAAAATTTTTTGATAGAGAAAAGTTTTCCTTCCTGCCCTTTTGAATTTTCTCATCACTGCTGTTGAAAACGAACATCGATTTGACCCCAGTAGTGATTTGAATATCAAACGAATATTGAAATATTGAAAAATCTATACATGAATGACCAGCTTCAATATTAAAGTGTTTCTAAACCCACAACAGCAAAATCAGTCTGTATATGCATTAAAGCATGCATGTTATAGTCACTGTGAAACCTACGGGGTAATCCTCCACATTGGTGTCTGTTTATGAACCAGCGGTAAATAATCGCTGCTCAGTTCTCCTGTGAATGCCTTTTATGAAGCAGTTCTCCAAACGAAGGGAGAACGGTCTCCAAATGCTGGAGAACGGTCTACAAACACTGGAAAATGGCTGATTTTACTATAATCTCACGAGATTGAGATTACAGTAAAAGATCAGTTTACTAAGCAGGGGTAAATTATCGCTGCTTAGTTTTTGGTTCCTCCGATTCTCCAGCTCTGGGCTGGAGAATCTGGAGGGAGAACACAGATCTCCAGTAAAGGGCTGAACATGTTCTCCACTGATCTCCTGAGTGTCATAAACTGTTAATGAGCAGAGAATAGCTGCAATCCTCTAAATCGCAGCTATTCTCTGTGTCATAAATGGACACCATTGTGTAAAAAGGCTGTTTGATCCTGTCTTCTCTGATCCTTCCATTCTTCTACTGTCCCCAGTCTATCTGCTGATAGTAAAGAGATCTAGGAGTCACTCTGTACATGCTCAGTTTAGTGTGTATTGCTAGAGAGGTTTTTTCTTTAGGAGGGTGCATGTGATCAGCACAGGGTCAATCCACTGTCCAGACAGAGGGTCATGGGTTATGCAGCCTCATAGGATAGTCAAAGGAGAATGAAGACTCCTTCTACAAGCTTTAACCAGTGCTAAACTGGACAAGAGTGCTCTATACTGCTGGTGAGAAAAAGGTATTCAACAGTTTATATTTACTAATATAATTGTGTTTCCATGTTTTGTGCACTGTGGGAGATCAGATATATAGTGAATGCAGAGTCATGGGTTTAGTAACACTTTAAAAGAAATGTAATTGTAGAGGGACTGCAAAATAATTTAAAAAAAATAGAAAATGTTTACACTGCCACAACCCCTAAGGGCTGCAAACACATCTCTTCTCATAGGGTGGTGATTTTGTTTTTTACAATTCTGGGCTGTGTTGAGAAAACAACCACTATAATGAAAAATGTTGTATTGTAGTTACTGTATGGGGTTAATACCTGTAATGATAATATTCGCTATACAAATCCCTTTTCTATAATTTTTAGGCTTTTCTATTTTTTCCCAAATTTACAAGTGGACCAAGCTGTCCAGTATATGTGACAGTTACAGGGGTTGAGACAAATAGGGTTGTCACTCCGGACAAGAAAGCAAAAACAATGGATCTAGAAGTAATACAATCATGTTACCTTGGGAACTCAGAAACATACTGCTATGTTACTGCTAGTAGCAAGCTGCATCATACATATACCATAGTTTTACTCGAACATCCTTCCTTGTAAAGCCTGCACAAACTATTGCGCGATATAAGCCCTGTATAACAACTATCCAGCCTGAATCTCGATCAAGATCACCTCTGTCCATCTCCAATAAAGAAAAACTGATTTTGCTTATCATTGTCTGTCAGTGTGTGGCAGTTGTGATCATTTATGGGGAAGGGGGAGGGGGAGAATGGGAGTACTTGTGAATGAAAATGCATAGCAATGGACAGCTGAAAGATTCATCAATAGGTCCTCAGTTGCACACGTTAGTCATTTGTTGGATGAGGTACCATATCTCTATGGAATTATCTGTACAGAATGATGCTGCCTGATCAGGATGGAGCTAAGACAAAGGCACTTCGTTACATAGGAGATGTGTAACAATACAGGGGAAGAAATGGCAATGATATTATGATTAAAATGAAACAATTGTAGCAGCTGACAATGGTGATGAGATGTGCTACAGCTACTAGGATGGAAAGTAACTAACTGCAAACTGATTCCCATTCATGTGTTACAATCTTGGAACAATCTGAAATTCAATTTCCATTTTAAAAAAAAAAAGTTTTAATACTGTTGTAGGTTGCCCTTAACAAAAAATTACAATATTAGTAGTGTCATGCTCAGAAACGAGTAGAAGTGTGTGTTGGGGGGGGGGGCGGCGGGGTGGTTGTATTTCGGCTGCAAAGGTGTCATACATGCACATGTGTAATTTTAGGTGAGGCTATATAATAATAATAATCAGTCCAAAAGTGAGTGGAGAAGAGGTGTATTGTTAGGGTTTGCATACATTTAAATACTACTGCTACTAGTACTACTACTACTACTACTAATAATAATAATAATAATAATAATAATCAGATCAAAAGTGAGCAAAGAAATTTAATGTCAAGGTTTACATATGCTTTAAATACTATTGTTACTGCTGTTACTACTAATACTAATAATAAAATAATAATAATCAAAAGTGAGCAATAATGTTAGGGTTTATATATACTTTAAATACTACTAATAATAATAATATTAATAGTAATAAGCCCAAAAGGGACCAAAGAGAAATTTAATGTTAGGGTTTACATATGCTTTAAATTCTATTACTACTACTACTACTAATAATAATAATAATCAGCCCAAAAAGGAGTAAAGAAATTTAATTTCAAGGTTTACATATGCTTTAAATACTAGTGTTACTGCTGTTACTACTAATATTAATAATCTATAAACTATTACTACTACTAATATTATTATTATTAATAATAATCATCATCCCAAAAGAGAGCAAAGAGAAATTTAATTTTAGGGTTTACATATGCTTTAAATACTATTACTACTACTAATAATAATACATTATTATTGTATTATTATTATTGTATTTATTTCTACATTCTTATGCAACTTTAGCTAATTTTCACACCCATAATCACTAATAAAGTTAGTTAATTTTGGGTAAGAAATGGAAGACCCTAAAGTGAGCAAGACACTTGGAGACCCATTTACAGCCCACAAGCCTGCTAGCCATGAGATGATGTCCTTCTTGACAGTTGCCTCATTTGCAAGGCTCTGAAATAACTGTGCTGGGAATGAGGTAATTGACAACAAGTGGTTAATCCCATGCTTTAAGCGTTGTAAACACTAACCCTAAACAACCTCATTAACTACAAAGGTAAAAATAAAAAAAATATTAATTATCAGCCTGGATATCAATAAAATGTATTGCATACTCTTCAGATCAGGGTCCCTTACAAATATTATGGTAAGCCCTATTTTTTTTATTACGTTCTAATCTTAATTATTTCAAACGAAATCTGCATTTCCTTTTTAGAATAAAAATACAACCAGTCCAGAGAGCACTAAAAGACTGTGCCATACATGACACAGGAGGGCAGGGAATAATAGCGCCATGCAGAATATAGAGCTTTGCTGGAGGAAATCGGCGATTGTTTCTTCAACATATGTTCTGTGATTGCTGCTGAGGATCAGGTAATGAGGAGATAGCGCCTGTTCACAGTATTCTGTCCTTTCTGTGGCACATTGCCCATTTGTGACTAGAAATCTCATAATATCCACCAGGTTCTAAAGACCTGGGCGACCAACCATACCTTTGTGAATCTGATACTTGTAGAAGGCAGCAATTAAAGTATTAACTAAGATCCATCTGCTGCTCAGCTCTTGTAGCCGGCCCTTTCCTTTGTCTGCTGCTGAGCCAAAAAGGCCAGAAAACTAGTGAGACATAAAAGGGAGCTGTTAAAGAAAGACACCTCTTTGTGGTGGGCCCTTCTCAAACAACCAAGGTTGCTTGCTGCCTTTCCTATTATTCTCCACTACTCCAAACCCCAAGAGCTAGCAATTCAGCTTCTGGGCAGGAGCTCAATATAGCAAGCCCGGCTGAACTATATATAGGGATAGGAAATATTCTATACACAGTCCAGTCCCTTAAGATAGAATTCTAATAATAATGATGATAATAATAGAAAAATATTATTATTTCTACTATTATATTCTGTAGGTAAACACAGATATACATCTAATGTATATTTAAAATTATATATTTATGTGCACGTATTTGTCAGAAACACAGAATGTGCCTTTTTTTTTTGGAAGAGGCCAACTATCTGAGTATTGGTGTTTATTTGACTTACAATATTGCTTATTATTATTATTATTACTACTACTACTACTACTAATAATAATAATAATGTAAATGAATAGGCTGTGATCTGCTGTTATTAATAACACATACATATGTGAATGTGCCTCTTTTGGGAAAAGGCCCACTATCTGAGTATTGGTGTTTATTGATGATGATTATTACTATTGGAAATTAATATGGCTGTGATGGGCTATTATTAATAACACACACATAAATATGTAAATTTGCCACTTTTGGAAAAGAAGGTCCACTGGGTATTGGTGTTTATTTGACTTACAATCTTTATTATTATTACTAAGAATAATTATTAATAATAATGATAATTATTTTTTAATGTAAATGAATGTAGCTGGGATGTGGCTGTTATTAATAACACACACATAAATATGTGAATTTGCCTCTTTTGGAAAATATGGCTCACTCTCTGGTGTTTGACTTACAATCTTGATTATTATTAAGAATAATTATTATTAATAATAAAACTTTTTTATGTAAATGAATGTAGCTGTGATGTGGCTATTATTAGTAACACATACAAAAATATATGAATTTGCCTCTTTTGAAAAAAAAAAAAAAGGCCACTATCTGAGTATTGGTGTTCATTTGACTTACAATCTTGTTTATTATTATTATTATTATTATTATTATTATTATTATTATTATTAATAATAATAAAAATACTTTTGTTTAATGTAAATGAATGTAGCTGTGATGGACTGTTATTAATAACACACACATAAATATATGAATTTGCCTCTTTTGAAAAAAAAAAAAAGGCCCACTATCTGAGTATTGGTGTTTATTTTACTTACAATCTTGATTATTATTGTTAATAATAATAATAATACTTTTTTAATGTAAATGAATGTAGCTGTGATGGGCTGTTATTAAAAGCACACACATAAATATGTGAATTTGTCTCTTTTGGAAAAAAAAATCTTGATTATTATTATTAGTATTATTATTATTATTATTATTATTATTATTATTATTAATAATAACTTTTTTTAAAGTAAATGAATGTAGCTGTGATGTGGCTATTATTAATACCACACAGATACACATATATATATATATATATATATACACACACACATGTATACATGTGTGATTGAATTTATTTTTTTAGAATTTTGAGAAAAGTCTCAGCTTTCTGAGGGTTTGGTTTCTGTTAATGTTTTCACTCACAGTCTTAAATGATCTCTGAGCAGCACTTGGTAGTCTGTTGAAGCAGGCTAGCAGCTGCACAGGACAGGCATTGCACCCAAGGCTCCAGCCAACCTGCAATGTGTATTGTAGGTTAACAGATTCCCCTGGCCGGATCTCACACACTGCTCAACAAAGAGCTGCCTTGGCTGCAGCAGAGGGAACTCAGAGCTGCGGGATTTCAATGAAACTTTTCAGCCACTATAGAGCTGGGCTAAATGGCAGCAGCCTCTTTGTGAGATCAGAGCTATGATTAGGGCAGGCAATCTAGCACTTGCAATCCTTCAATGACTCCATAACAGAGTGGAATTATTTGATATGAGACATGTAAGTGTTGTGAAGTGGACACTTTCTCTTTTTCCCAGGGATGTGATCTCCACTTTCAGAAAACTCCTGGTGCCTGCATTGGCGTTATTATGCCTGTGACAGAAGTCAGATGGAAGACAGTGAGATGGCACAGGTTCCTGATTGCTCTCCATGAGAGGGGCAGGTAGGTAGTGTTAACATATAGGTGTATAGAAGGTCAGAGAATGCAGACACACCAGGAGAAATCCACTCTAAGGAGGTTTGTTTGACAAATAGAGAGCGCCACCCTCCCTACCTTTTCCTGATTTAGCCCTGTGCTTTCTGGATGATGTCATGCCAAAGCCAGGAGGAACATTGATCTGAGATCAGTGCTGGCTCTTGAGTGTGCTGAACAGATTGAGCAGAAAGGAAACAAGACTCCCCCTCCCTTCTCTGGGCGGGTGACTACTAATCGCCAATAAAAGTAGCTTATGCTCCCCCCTTTAACAAAAAAAAAAAAAAAAGGGAAAACTTTTTCTGTTGACTGCTGGAAACGAATTGAGCAATTATCTAGTTTACCTTCTCCTCTTGGAAGTTAACGATTGGCGAGATCTTTACTGCGTTATTGACACAACACATCCCATTGAGCAGGCCTGCTAGCAATAAGTAGTGATTGCTTGGGTGTCATTGCTGCTCCATGTAATCTGGAATGGATTGGCACCTGTCCACTGGGCTGCTTGTGGTTGGATTGTACAGCACCATGATGATGAGGAGGACGATGATGATAATCACTGCCCCACTCCCTGCGAATCACTGACAAGAAGGGAAGGTGGCGTCTTGAGAAGAAGACATCTCCTTCAGCAAGCCAAGACATGGACAATAGTGTACAGCACAGAGCTACTAAAATCCTAGCCAGAGAACATCTTTCCAGCAGAGTCAACATGATCAGCACTTCCAAGCCGCTGGCTTTTTCCATTGAGAGGATAATGTCAAGGACTCCAGAGCCCAAATGTCTGCCTGTACCCAGTTTACTGCAGAGCTCAATGCACAAGGGGGAGCAGAAGCAAGCGCTCCATGTCAGCTCGTCCTCCATGCCCTGCATGATCCCCTTTGTACCTGTCACCTATGACCATTGTCCCAAGCTTGGCATCACTGGTGCTGAACTGAGGAAGAGCCACCAAGACTCCTCATCCTCCTTCAGCTGCAATGAGCTGCTAAATTGTGCTGTGACTTTAAAGGGGGATTTTCCCCGAGATGCCTTCCCCCTTCCCCAATACAAACTGGTCCGGCCTCGAGTGGTCAATCACTCTTCCTTCCATGCCATGGGGGCAGCTCTGTGCTACTTCAACAGAGGCGATGCTCCGTGCCACCCCGCTGCCAGTATAAACATCCACCCTGTCGCCTCCTATTTCCTGGGCTCCCAGCTGCACCAGTCTCCCAAGTCCTACCTGGCAGAGAGGAACAAGCTGGTGGTCCCGTCTGTGGAGAAGTACCCATCGGGGGTCTCCTTCAAGGATCTGTCTCCAGCCCAGTTTCAGCACTACATGAAGGAGAGCGCACACTCCCTCTCCGACAAGATCGCCTATAAATCGGCCGCCAAGTACGCCAGCTCTTCCCCGAGCAGCAAGCCAAAAGTTTTCACTTGCGAAGTTTGCGGAAAGGCAAGTACATAGGAGCCGTGAGCGCCCACCATCCCTGTTCTCCCAGCACCCTCCTCCTGCCTTACACATGTCTGTCTTTATCTCCTATTCAAGGTGTTCAATGCTCACTACAACTTAACCCGGCACATGCCGGTACACACCGGGGCCAGACCGTTCGTCTGCAAAATCTGCGGAAAGGGCTTTCGACAGGCTAGTACGCTGTGCCGTCACAAGATCATCCACACACAGGTAAGCGGCTACTGGGAAGAGATGGGGAAAGAGAGGAAGAGAGAATATGTGGATGGGAGAAAGACAATAGATAGGGGACAGCTAGTAAGATAGGACAGTTACAGAAAGAAAGAAAGAAAGAAAGATAGATGACAACTAGGGAAAGATGGAACAATACAGAGGAAAACTACAGAAAGAAAGTGAGGACAACTAGAGGAAGAAAGAAAGGACAACTAAAGAAAGAAAGGACAACTAAAGAAAGAAAGATATAGAGGACAACTAGAGACAAATCGTAAGAGAAAAGAAAGAAAGAAAGAAAGAAAGAAATGACAACCAGAGAAAGATAGAAATAGATAAGTAAGAAAGAAAGAAAGAAAGAAAAAGAACGAACGAACGAAATGACAACCAGAGAAAGATAGAAAGAAAGAAAAAAATAGATAAGAAAGAAAGAAAGAAAGAGAGAGAAATAGAGGACAACTAGAGAAAGATAGAAATAGAGGACAACCAGAGAAACATAGAAAGAGAAAAATAATAATAAAAGAAAGAAATAGAGAACAACCAGAGAAACATAGAAAGAGAATAATAATAATAAAATAAATAAATGGACAACCAGAGAAGCATAGAAATAGATGACAACTAAAGATAGAAAGAAGTAGAAGATAAGCAGCGAAAGACAGAAATAGATGTCAGCTAGAAAAAGATAGAGAGAAAAAGGAAACGAGACAAACGGGTATATAAAAGGTACAGCGAACATGGGATAGAAAACAAACCTAGAGAACAATGATACGATATAAAATAAAAGATATAGAGGTGAGATAAAATGAAAGAAGGATATAACATATAGGACAGATAGATATAGAAATAATATAGAGAGCAGGTGGTAGTAGAGATGTAAAAGAAAAGATACAGCGAACATTGGATAGAAAAAATCCCCACAGAAAAACAAAACAAAACAAAAAACACAGAGGGCAGAGAGAAGAGGTATAAAATAAATCACATAGAGATGAGATAAATGAAGACAATAGACAACAGATGTATGGGAAAATAAGTAAATCTATAAAGTAAAGAAAGTAAAAGATAGGACATAATTAGAGAACAGATGAAATATACACTAAAAGTTGTAGAGAACAGTTAAAAAAATACATAAATAAAAAAGGAGTGGAAGATAAGAAAGGAAATGTAAAGTGTGTCTCTGATATTATGTGGCACTACATTGATCTGAATTGTCCTCCTTGTATTTGATCCCGCACAGGAGAAGCCACATAAGTGTAGCCAATGCGGCAAAGCTTTCAACAGGAGCTCCACGCTGAACACGCACACGAGGATCCACGCAGGATACAAGCCTTTCGTCTGTGAATTCTGTGGCAAGGGCTTCCACCAAAAAGGTACAGTTATCAGAATGTCCACCGACATCTCCATTGTAGCCTGTGTGCTGTCATTTCCCTACCTCATCTGTACTCCTGACATTTGGATGTGATGGTGCTCTTGAAGTAACAATTTTAGGAAATTAGGATGAAGGGGAAAATAGGCAGGTTCAGAATTGGAAAATGATCACTTGAGTTGTGCAGCTGCTGATAAGTGCTTGTGTTCATTGCAGGTAATTACAAGAACCACAAGCTCACTCACAGCGGGGAGAAGCAGTTCAAGTGCAATATCTGTAACAAGGCATTTCATCAGATCTACAACCTGACCTTCCACATGCACACCCACAATGACAAGAAACCCTTCACCTGCCCCACCTGCGGCAAAGGATTCTGCAGGAACTTCGACCTGAAGAAACATGTGCGAAAACTGCATGATAGCAACACTGGAGGGGCCCCTGGGTCAAGTCCAGCTGGGCAGGAGGAGTTGGGAAATCATCCCAGGGACCAGCCTTCCAGAAACCAGAGCCCCAGCCTGCAAAAGGGCATTTACTGACACTTACCTGTGGACACCTTTACCCCCATCTCACTGAACATTTTAATGCACATTCTCTTAAAGAAGAAAAAGATTTAAAATCCAAGTGGACATCTTTGGATCTGAGGTTGGTCTAGGGGCAGTGGAGGGGCTGCCTCTATGGGGAGGGGGCAATCACATGCCAAAAGGGGTTATGGGAAAGAATACAGGGGTAGCCATGGTGCTTCAAGCAGCTTTATCCTCCAAGAACAGGGTTTCCCAGCCTCAGTCTCAAGTCCCCCCCAACAGGTCATGTTTTCAGGATTGTCTTCACCTTGCACAGGCACTTAAAATCATTGTCAATGGCTTGGTATTCATGACAGATTCTATTTCTAGGAGGCAATTCTAAAAACGTGACCTGTTGGGGGTACTTAAGGACTGAGGTTGGGGACCACTGTCCTACAGGATCGCTTCTGGAAAACTACTGGAATCTGTGAAAATAGTTGTTTACAGGGGCTGAAGGCGGCAATGATACTTACAGGTTCTACTTTAGTCACCTTATTGAGTAATAGGCCACCCTGATGAGGACTCTTTTGCCCCCCTTTTCACACCCCCGGTCCTATGTGCTTTGGAATAAAACGTTTACACTGGTTGCTGTCCTGGGGAATGGTTGGTTCCTACCAACTTTTTGCATGCACCTAATATTATTTGAGTATTATGCTCTAATTATTTCTTCAGCAGTTTATTATTGAACTTTTTTGGTGTGTTTTGTAAAGGTTCTATATTGCTGTCATCACAGCTTTGCAGAGTTGAACAGATACTGATTCTGTATATTTGACGTATTTATTTGGATATGTATTATCCTTTAAGGAATGCTGCGCCAATTTATTAATTCTATTTATTGTAAATATATACATACATAAAGGTTTATATCTGTTGTGTGTGTCCGATGCCATCCTATTTTTTTTTTTACTGTTGTTTGGGGTGCAGAGTAACTTCTATATTGATAGAGCGTTTAAACATATGTATAAGTTTTATTCTTGCACGTGAAAAATAAACGGTTTCATTGTGGTTATTAATCAATGGGGAAGTTTCTGTTTGTGGATTGGATTTCCTGAGGAAATACAAGTGCTAGGCTGATTCCTTCAACGTATCATTCATTTATCTTTATTGGGAACCTGAGATATAGGTGAAAATAAATATACAATTGATGCCAGGTCCTTGAATTGGAGGAAGTGTTAATCAGCAATCTGCTACACTCTATTTTTCTTGCCAAAACACTGAAACAAGTGACATCAATTAAGAAGGGTAATTAGTAGGGATTTATCAAAGGCTGTCTGTTATTCTATTAGCTTGCCCCCTTGTTTGGTGCCAGCAGCGCCTTATAACTTCTTTACACTGGATTGGGAAAGGCAGGAGAGTTTATACTACTGTATTGTAATTATTGACAGCTGGAGATCTACTACCAACTAGATGGCCATGCACTGTACAATCTGATTGTACAATCTCCTTAGGATCTGCCGTCAACTATATAGTGCAAGGACCTGTCAGATTTGTTTGGGTTTATCCTTATATTACATAGTTTTGGTAAATCTAAAGGAGACTGAATAGTTTGTACAGTATGTAGTCCTTTATGGACATCAGCCATGCTACACACTAGAACAGGGTTTCTCAACTAGGGTTTCTCCAGAGGGTTCCTTGAGCAATGACACATTTCTGACTTTCAGATACATTTCTAATACCAATGCTCTTTTTAGCTATCTGTAAGGGGGTAATTCTTCCCAATGACACAAGTGTTAGGAGCAGTCTTCCCACTGACCATCACATTATTGTATCATGAGTTTTAGACATAGTAATTTTTTGCAGGGGTTCCCTGAGACCAGAAAGTTATTTCAGGGGTTCCTCTGTGTTGAAAAGGTTGAGAAAGGCTGCAGTAGGCGTTTATTGCAGAATAGGTGTTTATTGAAGTCTAGAGCTCTTGTCCCTGATGACACATTACATTATACAGAGTTGAATGTCATCATAGTCTAGAATAGACTACTTATATCCAGCAGACAGATATAGACAGGCGTAGCTGATGATCTCACTCGACATCTGTACCTTCTCACCACCCTCACAGCTATCGATTTGATTACCTATAATTCACACACCGACCAGATCCTGCCATCAGATCTATTGCTGCAACTTTGTACAGAACTCTACTGCATGTTTCTATCCTCTATGCGTTTAAGAACTCTGAATGATGGATTGTTTTTATTAATGGCCATATATAGTTGTTTTTTTATGATGATTATTATTACAATTATTTAAATTATTTCCAAAAAGACTTGACAGGTCTGGTACAACTTTAGAAAATAAAGCTGAAGTTTAGCTTCCTCACAGGCATCATTTAAATAATGCAATAATCTCAGTGTGCAGGCAGCAATAAAACTTGCAAGTAGAAGATTGTAGAGGCAGAAAATTGAAATGGAGATACATGTAGGAAAAATACTAGGATTATTGGGCGGATTTACTAAGGGTGTTGAGAGTATTCACATAAATAGATTGTGTGAATGATGCCTTCAATTATCCGATCATGTGCAGATGAAATAAGTAGGCTGAAAGTTGTTGGTTTTTTTTTCGTTACATGATTGCATAATTATATATATATATATATATATATACACAAATACATACGCACACACACACATATATATATACACACTAATTATACAGAGATAGATAGTATGGTAAAAAGATTCTCCAGCGTTTTTTTAGAGCCCCAGAGCACGAGGATCAAGCGAAGATGTACTATATGATATGGTAGATGTGAAATGTAAAAATATGACTTTTTGCACAGCTGTATTGATGAAACCTCAATAATTTTGCTGCACACAAACACCAGCTGTATATTCGATGAGGCCCTATTATTGATCAATATGCTGTAGAGCTATGGATAAAAGAAAATGTGAAACAATTCGTTGTATTTGTATTGTTATATTTGATGTGCTACTGATAACAACAAGGCGATCTCCTCTCTAGAGTTAGCAGTTGTTTTTCTTCATTTTTCTGCCAAACTTGTACTAAGGACCAATGATTGCCTGAATGGCTGAGCAAGTTGTGTGTGTGGGCTCTGGCATGGCACGGGTTAAAGGCAGGGTGAGCCACCAGTGTGGAACAGACGGGCTCAGCAGACAGGGACAAAGGGAGGAATATGATCACACATGAAATGGAGACAAAAAAAGGAGAGAGAGATCGTTGCTAATTGCCAATTAATGATGAAGGACTCATTTCCCTCATTGGAGTTTGCTTTAAACCGCTCCAGCTATTAATGTGGGTTTTCTTTCTCCGGCAATTGTCCTTTTTGTGTTCCCCCCACCTGTTCTTAAAACGCACAGCTGGATGTGACTTGTACTTTTCTTCAGGAACGGTGCTCACTTTAATTGGCATAGCCCCAGTCACTGGAGACTGCTTGTGGTCATCACCCCATCATCCCTGCACCTATGGGACTCTCCACTACTGCACTCAGCACCATTCCCACAAGGCGTGTGCCCCTGTAGGGGTGTATATATATATATATATATATATATATATATATATATATCTATATCATGGCGATATCTATATATAGATGTATACAAAGGTACAGAAACACACCTGGGAATTAGGCACACACTTTAGCAGGGCGAACATTGTGGTGCTGGAGAGTCCCATAGGTGCACTGCTAATGGGAGATGACCATAGGCAGACTGGGCTATGCCAATAAAGCCAGAGCTGTTCCTGGAGAGAAGTCATATCCAGGTGTGCGATATATATAGATATCAATGTCTACTCGTGTGTGTCTGTGCCTATATATATATATATATATATATATATATATATATATACAACGATATAAATTGCACACCCAAACACTAGCTCATAAATCCAGATATGTGAATTTTACTAGTGGGCAACCTCATACATATATAATACTGATATATATATATATATATATATATATATATATATATAATTTATTTATTTACAAATAAATCTCAAGTGTTTTAAGGTTTAATTTATCTCCCCCTTCATGTTAAGAACACACAAAGAGATACAATATTTTTTCCATTGGTTACATCTTCTACAGCTCATTTTGCATCAATCCTACAGCTTTGCGAGAATTAAAGCTAAAAATGCTGAAATGCTGAACATTTCTAGCAGAAGAGGGTACACACCAGCGACATTGCAGTTTTATCAGGCCTGTCTATGTAATGGGTGTGCGGCATTCCAGAGTCAGGCAGGCAATGTAGAAAATGTTTTGCTTGTAAAAAGGAGTTTTCATTCTAGTCGCTGGCCTTATACCTTGAACAGTTTATTGTAGGCACAAAAAAAGAAAGTTTTCTCCTATGCACAGATGTGTACACTCACTTGAATGTGCCTTGACAATGGCATACATTAAATATATAATGCATATTCTACAACAATGCACAAAAAACGAATAAAGCAGGAAATCCGTCACCTGCGTTTACGAAAGTTTTAAAAAACGCTTGCTGTTTATTATCTGGTGTTTGTACACATAATAGAACGAAGCCAAGAACTCATGGGTTAAACTCTACTCAAGACACACAATAGACTCACCTTACGTGGGGGGAAAATTATATATATATATATATATATATATATATATATATATATATATAAACACACACACATATATGAAAAAAAATCTATAGGTTAACCACTGTTGCTACCATATAAAAATATCCTCCCCTTTTAATATGATACATTTATGTTTTCTGCCTTTGGCTCATTGGCAGCTTATGTGAAGCACTGCATTTAAAAAAGAAAATCAAAATAAACCAAATAACCATAAAACACACACATCACATTAGGTGACCAACATACACATAAGTATGAGCTCATTGCCCTAGTCAGGATACAATGGGAATTTCTGGATTGAAACGGTCACTTACACTACCTGGACACGTCAATTTAATACAGGGCTATATTATGTTTTATTTAATATAACTGTAGTTATACATTCCAACATTCTGTTTAAATATAGACCGCCATTAAAAATACATAAAATAAATGTGATGCAATTGTTATGACTTTTTGAATGGAGGGGATAGGGTCGATTTTAGGCTGATTTGGGGTATTAGCAGTATCCTTACTCTCATTCTTGTTTGGTTTTAAATTTGAGTTTTGAGTGAAACGTATATGTTCCTAGATTTACCCAATAAATAAATATTGGTATAAATATCTGGATGTGCCCCAAAATAATTTAAATATAATTATCCATTTAAAAAAAAAGCCAGTAAGTAAACTGTAGATACCCATCAGTGTACCCGGTAAATAAATAGATCCATAAATGTGCCCAGGATAGAAATAATAAAACGTATGGAGTATAGAAAAAAGTATGTATATATGAACTTTTATATATATATATATATATATATATATATATATATATATATATATATATACACACACACAAGAAAAATAGTAAATGAGAGAGAGAATGAGAGAGAGAGAGAGGGAGATCTGTATTTGTCTAGTAAATAAATAGTAACATGTATGTTTTACTTATATGTATGTAATAAGAAAGCACGCCCCTGAAATTTTGTATTATATGAAAAACAGAATGTGCATAACCCTAAATTTACCAATTGAATAGTAAAATCTACATCCCCTGAATGATCTAGTAAAAATAAACTGTCAGATGTACGTACCACTGAATCTGCCCAATAAATAAACAGTAAAAATTGTAATTGTTTTTACACCGGAAAACACCCCGCACGTAAATATTACGAAATGTATAACTCTTTATGTAGTAAATAAAAACAGTAAACAAATATACCCTAATGGGATTTAGCACACAATCGAGAAAATGTTGACCCTAATGGGATTTAGCACACAATCGAGAAAATGTTGACCCTAATGGGATTTAGCACACGATCGAGAAAATGTTGGTACCCCTTGATTTACCTGGAAATTAAGTAGTAAAATGTATAAACCCCGGAGTCCACCATGCTTATAAGATATTACAATGTATATAGTACTGTATTTATTTATGAAATGATGACATAAATGAATTGATCAGTCAGTAAATGTTCTACCCATTGATTGACCTAGTAAAAAAACAGCAAGATGCATTTAACCCCCAGCCCACCCAGCACATAAATATTACAATGTATATAGCTGTGTATTAAATAAATAAAGAACTAAATATACCATGAACTGATCAATCAGTAAAATGTCCATGTCACTTGATTTACCTTTATAAATAAATTGCAAAATGTATATATCATCGAATCCATCCAGCACATAAACATTACTATGCATTTATTTTAAAAAAATCCAGTAACATAAGTATACCCTGACCTGATCTAGTACACAATCAGCAAAATGGCAATACCCAGAAAATAAATAGCAAAATGTATATACCCCCAAATGTTGGCAATAAATAAATAAATGGTGAAATGTAATTGGCCCGAAGTGCGCTGCACACTCAGCCATATGGCACAACGTGTTTTACTGTATACTGTTCATAAAAAGTACACAAACATTTGACACTCATTTACTGTAATCAGGAGAGCACGAGGAGGTTTGAAATGTGATCATTATTTAGTAAGTCGATATTCTCTATGGAAGAAAGCATTGCCTTACGGCTACTCCTTGCCTCCATCTCACATCTAATCTATAGGGGTTCTATTATCATGCCAAAATAAAACAGCATGAATACATGCTTAGTGAAAGGATGTGCAGATGTCAACACAAAACAAAAACAATACCAAACAAGGCCTATAGAGATATACATAATGAGCCCACCATAATCCACATTGGGACACATTTACTATGGATTGACACCGCCATACAGGGGCCCATCCGAAAACTCATCCAAACAAGAATTGGATGCAATATATATCCACCAAGTTTGTACACATTTGCAACTGTTGCTTTTCCAAATGCCAATACCTAATACTGTTATCAATCGTACAGGTTCCACCTAGTGGCCAAATAAAAGCTGACATCTGATTTAGAGATCATCGACAGAAAATGCTGCTCATATTTACTGACTTGTTAAAGGGCCACGACTGTAAAATAAATAAATTAATACATCCTACTTTATGGAGTCATCTTTAATTCCTATCATTTATTTTTCAAGTGGCATTATAATATTAAAACCCCACAATAAAAATTAAATATATTGCTGCTTACCAATCCTTAAGGGTCAGTTCACACTACAAAAATGCACGCCTGATGCATTCCAGATACGTTTTTGCTTACAGTTCACGCCACATGAAGTTCTGGTGCAGTTTTGATGCAGTTTGCTATGTTCTAGTATGGTTTTGTACAGAAAAAAATGCAACATGTTCTACTTTTTTTTCTGTACCGGAAACTAAGGGATAGTTTACACTAGATGCAGTCCAGTGCGTTTTTTTCTGCATCAAAAATGCATGTACAGTGTTTTTCATGTATTCCAATGGCCCTAGTTCACAGTAGTGCAGTCAGTTCCAGTCAGTATCTGGTGCAGAAAAAAACATGTTGCATTTTGTTTGTACAGAACCATACTGGAACATAGCAAACTGCATCAAAACTGCACCAGAACTGCGTGTGGTGTGAACTGTAAGCAAAAATGTATCCAGAATGCATCTGGAGAGCATTTCTGTTTTGTGAACTGGCCCTAAATGTGATGGTTGCATTTGTTTACCTTTTTTCACATTATTTTCACCTGGCCATCCAGTACCACTCTTCCTGCCTTACCCTAGGTCAGTGTTTCTCAACTCCAGTCCTCATGGACCCCCAACAGGTCATGTTTTCAGGATTTCCATCATTTTGCACAGGTGATTTGATCAGTTTCACTGCCTTAGTAATTACCACAGCTGTTTCATCTGAGGGAAATCCTGAAAACATGACCTGTTGGGGGTCCATGAGGACTGGAGTTGAGAAACACTGCCCTAGGTGCACACCTAAGCATTTTCCGCAGCGTTTTGCATTTTGCAGAAACACAGTACAGTACATTTAACATGATTTCCTATGGCACACGTTCACATCGCCATGTTTTCATCCTGTGCATTTTTTTAAAAGGGACAGGGATTTTTTTAATGCAAAAAGTTGCATTTTTGGTTCTATAGATTTCAATGGAAATGCTGCAGAAAAGCATGCACTGCATTTTTGCTGCATTTCTGCAGTGTTTTGTGTTTTTAATCTGCCTAGCAACAATAAAAAGAAAAAAAAAAGACCCCCCCAAAAAACACATAAAAAGCACAGCAAAAAGTGAAACACAATGCATAACGCAATGCAGAAATGAGTCAAAAGCAACCTACATAGGTGTGAACCTAGCCTTAGAGTGTCTTCACTCTAGATGGAGGAGCAACAGAGACACCCTTGAACAGCTGCAGTGTTAACCTGTGGAGAGGGTAGCTAGAAGCAGTAGCATATAGATGTGCTTGATTAACAAATTAAAGCTGAGCAGCAGCTAAAGCTTTTTAAGCAGTTACAACAGCAAGGCTCGTTCATACCATGGTGCAGGGACCTCAGGTTTTTTGCACATGTTCTGCAAGGGCACAATGAAATCAATTGTTCTCTATGTGCCCTGTTCACACTACAACACTAGTATCACATGCAGATTTTTTTCTGCGCAGCAATTTGCAGTATGTATAAAACTCATTGAAACATGCATGAAAATGAATGTAAACTGATGTTTCTGCAAGTTAATTCTGCGCATCAGTTTCCATCATTTTTATGCACGTATGGTGTGAATGAGCCCTGAATGAATAAAAGCTGACCATTTTAGGCACCTCTGTCAGTGGTAAATGCATTGTTTTAATCCACCAACTGTCACTTTTGCTGGACAGTTTGGTTTGGTAAAGTGGCTGTAAAGGCTGAAGGTTTTTTTAACCTTCATATATTGTATGCATGAAGGTAAAAAACCTTCTGTGTGCAGCTCTTCCCCAATACTTATGTGAGCTTAGGTGTCCGTTTATGAACCAGCAGTAATAGATTGCTGCTCAGTTCTCCGACATTCTCGGAGAACACAGTT
The DNA here is from genome assembly GCF_062004578.1 of Staurois parvus. Classification (NCBI taxonomy): domain Eukaryota; kingdom Metazoa; phylum Chordata; class Amphibia; order Anura; family Ranidae; genus Staurois; species Staurois parvus. Next base: position 7,054,019 of record NW_028317916.1, on the reverse strand, counting down.
CTCCTGTGAATGCCGTTTATGAAGCATATGTAGATCAGTTCTCCAAATGAAGGGAGAACGGTCTACAAACGCTGGAAAACGGCTGATTTTACTATAATCTCGTGAGATTACAGTAAAAGATCAGTTTACTAAGCAGAGGTAAATTATCTCTGCTTAGTTTGCGGTCCCTCTGATTCTCCAGCTCTGGGCTGGAGAATCTGGAGGGAGAACACAGATCTCCAGTGAAGAGCTGAACATGTTCTCCTGAGTGTTATAAACTGTGAATGACCAGAGAATAGCTGCGATCCTCTGAATCACAGCTATTCTCTGTGTCATAAAAGGACACCTTAATCATGATCCAGTGCATGTCTGTGCACAGGAGCCTTGGCTGTTCCGGGTCTCTCTGTCCTCACTGCTTGAGACACAGCAGCAAAGCCATTGGATTCCACTGCTGTCAATCACAGCCAGCGAGGAGAGAGTGGGTTCGGGGCTGAGCAGCACTCTGGGATTGATTTACAAAAACTGGAGAGGGAAAAGTCTGGTGCAGCTGTGCATATAAACCAATCAGTTTCCAGGTTTTAGGCTGGCCATACATTATACAATTTTCTTGTACAATTTTCCTTTAGATTTACCAAAAAGCATATTTTATGAGGTCAAACCTAAACACTTTCAAATGTATCCAATTAGGCAGGCACTACATAGTTGAAGGTAAATCTAAAAGAAATTGTACAGAAAATTGTATAATATATGGCCAGCCTTATTGTCAAAGCTTAACTGAACAAGCTGAAGTTAGAAGCTGATTGGCTACTAAGCACAGCTGCACCAGATTTTGCACTCTCCAGCTTAAAGCGGAGTTCCAGCTGCAAAAAAAAAAAAAAACTGTAGCTGCTGACTTTGAAAATACAGCCACTTACCTGTCCCTTGGTCCAGCAGTGTCCTCACCACTGCGGGTGTCACCAGCCGTGGTCTCTCCCTGGCACCGGCATCTTTAGTGTGGGCACCCGGCTGTGACAGCTTGCAGCTTCATAGCCGGGTGCCCACTGTGCATGCGCGAGAAGCGCTGTGCTTTGTGAATGGCCCCATAGTCTTCTGGGACCTGTCATGTGTCCCAGAATACTATGGGGAGGGAGGGAGGGGGGAGGACAACTTCTGCTTCTAATTGCCTAGGCAAACGCAGCAGAAGTGGGAGCGGGTACCTGTCAAATTCCGGTACCCACTCCCCCCCGCTCCCCAAAGGTGCCAATCCTTAATGGGGAGCAGGGGACAAAGCATTAAAGCGGATCTTCCCCTTTTGGGTGGAACTGCGCTTTAAGTAAATCAGCCCCTGTGCACCCTATAGACACGCAGCGTGGGGCTTGGGAGCGAGCACGTATGATTATAATTTGCTATGAGGGCACTTGGCAGGGAAGAGGAGCCAGGAGCACCGGAGGGGGACCCAAGAAGAGGAGGATTGGGGCTGCTCTGTGCAAAACCATTGTACAGAGCAGGCATGTATGACATGTTTATTATTTAAAAAAACTAACAAAAAAACCCCAAGGCTTTAATACAAAAAATACAGACTAGCAGATCACCAGGTGAAAATAAAGAAACAAAATAAATAAACAAAAGCATAAAAAAAGTAATAGAATAGGTTAATGGCAATATACTGAATTTTTGCTTTTCTGTTTAGGACCACTTTAACTTGCTGCATTACACCCCCTCCCCACCCCACACTTCACCCTAGCAATCTTGTACTCTGTCTCAACTCTACCATTGACATTTTTGTTGGTCAGGTTGGTCTGCATGTAAATGTGGAGACAATAAATAATAAATGCAAGTGAAATGAGAAAAAAAATACATTTCCATCACTACATATATGAACCTCATACTGTTATCAAATAGAATATTTTTCATAATAGGGGCCCTCTAAGCAATTAAACTTGGTTCACAGTTCAGGCATCACCACTGCTGTAAAATACAGTATACTATAAAGCAGGCTTGAGGCATATATTCTGAATATACTTTCTGAACATTCTTTTCATTTTCTCAACCTTATTGAAAAAGAAACTGTTGCTTTCTGGTGTCATTATTCTTATCACAGTTACTCATAAAAATGTTTTCATCACTGTGGCAAACATATTGCATTCCTACAGAGGCAAACTGAGTGTGACAAGCAATGACTATAAAGTCACAGACAGAATTACAGCAAAATAAAGACACCTTTTCACTGCCATAAAAGAGCTTCTGATTATAATGCTGTTTGCCAACAACTAGTATTTTAGTTCATCGGTGGGCACAATTGGTGATCCCCTTGTTCCCAGTTTGTTATATAATTTATTATAGTCTTTCATGTCATTAGAATGTCCTAAAGTGGTTCTAAAGCCTAAACAAGCTTTAACTTAACTCATTCTCTGCATTAAGGTAAAAATGTTTAGGTAGCAGTATTGCCCCCTCACTCCCCCCTTATACTTACCTGAGTCCTCACTGGATTCAGTGCTGTGCCCATCTGTATTGGCTCTCTCCCCACTCTCAGAGGCTTTGCTGAGGCTCATTCTGCTGTCAATCAAATATTGTGGCAAGGGAGCAGGAGCAGGGCTGTGGCAATGGATGATGCTGTCTGCGTCATCTATTGAAACAGGCAGCAAGGCTCGGAAGCGAGCCTGCATGTGTACCCCTATAGCAAGTGGCTTGCTATGGGGGCACTTGCAGAAGAGGAAGAGCCAGGAGCCCTGGCAGGACACCCTAGAAGAGAAGGTTCTGGCAGCTCTGTGCAATTTCATTGCACAGAGTAGGTAATGATATGTGTTTTTTTCTGAAATGTAAAAAGGGAATCCTACAGCAGTAAGATTGCATTGGTCCCTGCAGATGAAAGTAGAGAGAAACTTAAATGTTGAAATCTCATATTGGACCCTAAGAGACAAAAATGGATGACTGAACCCTTGCTTTAACCCAAAACCCACAGAGCTACCACCTCCTTTAAAGCATAAGTCCCAGAGTATTTCTCCTTTTTGGAGATGTCTCAGTTTCACACCTTATAACATTACTTTTTTAGTCTACCCTACTGTATTATTTATCCTTTTTATTTTCAGGAAAAACAGGGCTTTTGTATAATAGCAGATTTTCATACACATATTTTTAGTTCCTAAGTTTTAATTAGCTAGAAACAGGTAAAAAATGTTAAAGCACCTATAGAATCAGGTAAAAAATGTTAAAGCATATTACAGTTTTTACTATGCCAAAGAAGAACTTCAAGAATTGCTGGCTTATTCCCAACAAGGTGTATGCCATCTGGTGGGCTCATCTCTTTTATTAACTACATTTTTACTGAGTGTTTGGAGTACAGCTATCGCTATACTAAATATGTTATATGTAATTTGCACAAAATATTATCATCAAAGCCTTCGGACTATTTTCTTTTTATGCAGTGTAGCAAAATTGTAAAGCTTAAAGTCGAAGTCTGTTATTTTCAGGAGAGATTTTTGCCACATTAGGAGTACAGAATTATGCTCATAGGGAAACTTTGCACAAACATGGTTAGTGATATGTTAGGATAAACTCAGTTTTGTATGGACAGAAATCAGCATACCAGCATCACTTTCAGTTTGTGATTCCTAAATGCACTACAATCTCTTATGAGTGTTTCATGACACAAGGGTCATCCAGTGTACATTTGTTTGGACCAGGGGATAGGTAGAGGGTTTTATTTTAATGGAGTGATTTATTCATCATATTTTAATTATTTAATTTGTTTTTGCTTTTTAATAAATTTTTTGTCATGGGGTTTTGGATCAGGTCAGGGGATACCTCATTCACCCCCATTGCACCTCTGCAGCAACAAATAATGTATAATAGTGGTCTATGGCTTGCTGCTATGAGAAAGCAATAGACCTTTATTTAAATAATCTGTTGTTGTATGGGTAGGCACAGGGGCGGACTGAGAACTCATGGGGCCCCCGGGCAATAGGGGATCATGGGGCCCCTGTGTCCTTGCCCAAACTCAAAAAAGCCTATGAAAAAGGTACCAGGGGCATCTCATGGGGCCCCCTACTGACCCCGGGCCCTCGGGCAGTGCTCGAGTTTCCAAATGGTCAGTCCGCCCCCTGGGTAGGCAGGTTAGTGTTGGATCTATCAATTTATAGGCAGTTTAAAAGCATTGTGTTGCACTGACTTGCAGCTCTTTCATGCTGGTCCACTGCTGTCAATGACAGCATTAAGGTGTTACTAAATCCCAGACCCTGCATTCACTATATCCCAGGGGCAGAGTGACAACTCATGGGGCCCCCGGGCAATAAGAGATAATGGGGCCCCCTGTGTCTCTGCCTAAACTAAAGCCAAAGCCACACCCACACAACACCCCACCTACATATTGCAGCTCAGCTGCATAGAAAGGGCATTAAAAATAATTTTAAAAATAATAAAACAACGTCATGGGTTCCTCCCTCCATTCATACCAAACCCTTTGGGTCTTGTTTGGGTTTTGAGGGGAACCCTCACACCAAAATTAAGAAAAAATGGAGTGGGGTCCCCCCAAGATCCATACCAGACCCTTATCTGAGCATGCAGCCCAGCAGGTCAGGAAAGGGGAGGGGCGAGCGAGCACCCCCCCGAACCATACCAGGCCACATGCCCTCAACATGGGGGTGCTTTGGGGCGGTTCCCCCCAAAGCACCTTGTCCCTATGTTGATGGGGACAAGGGCCTCTTCCCCACAACCCTGGCCTGAGGTTGTGGGGGTCTGCGGATGGGGAGCTTATCGGAATCTGAAGCCCCCATTAGCAAGGGGGCCTCCAGATCCCAGCCCCCCCCCCATGAGAATGAGTATGGGGTACATGGTACCGCTACCCATTCACAAAAAAAGTGTAGTCTGAAAAAAGACAGGAGACAGTCTTTCAGAAGTCCTTTATTAAAAGAAGAAAAATAAAAGAATGTCCCCTGATGTAGATCCAACGTCAATCACGATGCCCGCCGCCGCCACTACCCGAAAAAAGAAAAAAAAAAGGCTCTGCTCCCGATGCTGGCTCCCAGCTCCGCTGGCTTGCCAGTACTTAAATATGTAAGGGGCGGGCCACCCAGTGACATAACACATGTGGCCCCACTTCCTTGTGACATCATTCACCCAGCATTCCCCGCTTGATGACGCTACAAGGTCATACATGTCACACATTTAAGAACTGTGAAGGAAGCAGAACAGTCAAACGGCCGGGAGCCAGCATCAGGAGCGGGGCTTTTTTTTTCTTTTTTGGGTAGCGGCGGTGGCGGGCATCGTGATTGACTTCAGGGGACATTCTTTTATTTTTCTTCATTTAATAAAGGACTCGTCAAAGACTGTCTCCTGTCTTTTTTCACACTACACCTTTTTTTTTGTGAATGGGTAGTGGTACCATGTACCCCATACTCATTCACGTGGCGGGGGCTGGGATCTGGGGGCCCCCTTGCTAAAGGGGGCTTCCAGATTCCAATAAGCTCCCCACCCGCAGACCCCCACAACCACAGGCTAAGGTTGTGGGGAAGAGGCCCTTGTCCCCATAAACATGGGGACAAGGTACTTTGGGGGGGAGACCGCATCCTACTGCATACTCGGATGTGGTAAGATATCACTTAGTGAATTGTGCCCAGTGAGCCTTTCACCGGGCCCCCTACTGATCCCAGGCCCTCGGGCAATGCTCGAATGGTCAGTCCGTCCCTGCTATATCCTGTCTCCCACAGCACACACAACATGGAAATGCAATTATTTTACTAAATATAAAATGCTAAATACATTTTCTCATCAGCAGTTAGAGAAATCTTGTGACTTCTATCAGTGTTCAGCAGAGCACTGGTTAAAGCTTGTAGAAGTTTTCTTTCTGCTCTAGGAGGATGAGGAACCCATGACCTCTGTCTGGACAGTGCTGATTGGTCCTGTGCTGATCACATGCACTCTCTCAAGAAAGAAAAACCTATCTTGCAATACACACTAAACTGAGCATGAGCAGAATGGCTATGGTTCAGTCTGTCTTATCAAGAGATAAGACGTGGACATTTGAACAAGAGGTGGAGCAAAGAAGTCAGGATCAAACAGTCTTTTTACACAAAGCAGAGGATTAACCCCTTAGGTTCCACCGTGAGTATAACAAGCATGCTTTACTGCAAATACAGACTGATTTTACTGTTGTGGGTTTAGTAACACTTTAAACCCTACCTGGACCCACTGCAGTTACTGAGACTATGAGATATCTTTATACTTCAATCTTCATAATAGCCTTAGATAATTTTATATATTAAGGTGTCTTTTCTCAAATTAGACAAACCAATTTATTTAAAAAACTGAACATTTTTTTAATCTACTTTGGTTAAAGTATAACTAAACACAAAACTTTTATTTTTTAATAGAGTGGAGAGCGATTAGAGCACCTGTCAAGTGTCTACTACTGTCTGCGCCCCCATTAAGGACACTCACCCTCCCTATTTATCTTGCTTGCAGTTTTTTACATGAAAGTGAAACAAAATCCCACATTTTGGGTCGTCACCAGAACAGGAATGTAGTGGTAGTTTCCAAATGGGAACAAAACGGGGATTCTCTAACTTTAGAGGGATTTCCTCCTGTTTTGGCAATGGGACAGGAAGCGAAGGGACATTTTTCTAATGGAACTCAGAAAAAAATTACAGGGGTTATAACTAAGGATGGTTTGGCTCAAACCTAGATTGGCTGTTAGCACGTTAAGGGTCCCCAAACTTTAAAAAAAAAGGGGCTAGTTTACGGTCCTTCACACTTTATGGTGGCATACTGTGGCCAGTGGTAGTAGAAAATGCCCCAACATCAGTGGAAGTAAACAATCTCTCAGACTTGGTGGTCAGTCGGAGCAGAAAAACGTATTAATTGTGTCACATTGTTGGTGTTTGTGAAAGAAAAAGCGCTCACTGGTATCAGTGGGAGGGCTAGTATTCCATCGTTTGTGTCAGTGGAAGGAATAGTGCCCCATCATTGGGTGCCCCACTTTTGCTTTCAGTTCAGGTTTCACTTTGACTAAACATTTGAACAAGGTGGAAGTTCGGGTGGGCAAAAGAGTGAGAGGACTCCATAAAGATGGCAACGGCTATAGACAGAATGGGCTACAGAAATAATAAACTGCAGAAAATCTGGATCATCCTACATCTCTGAGGGCTCATAACCATACCACCCTGAGGGAGAATTATCCTGTGTTCCAGTCCGGACCTATATCTGTGAAGGATATAGGTCCGGACTGGTGAGTGCATAGTTCTTACCTTATCACTGGGAGCACCGCCACTGGATTGGATCATTACACCATATTGTCTTCACCATATAGACTGTCACTGTTATATGCTAATGTTATTGGGGACATTATATACCTATTTTCATTATATAGCGCTGCACTTTCCCATTATATGTTTGTGACAGAGGTTTTTACTTGGTTTCCTTGAGTGTCCAGCTGCTTACCTTAGGGTGCTCACTTTTATTTACTATACCACATTTTAATCTCCAAAAGGTGTCCAAACCTGGACTCCGAATTCTAGATGGGCATTACAATACTGTATAAACACCAAATAACTACTTGCTGACTGCCCTATAGTTTTACTGCTACAGGGCAGCTGCTCTGTTCAGAATCACGTATATATACGTGATTCTGCATTCCCAGGTAGGGGGTGCGCACGCGCGGTGTCCTGCTCATGCTGTTATTGGCACCTGTAGATGTTAATCACCAGATCCCGGCCAGCAATACATGGCCGGGACCTGGTGATTGGCAGAGCAACTGACAGGAGAGAGATCTGTGAGTGTAAACAACACAGATCTCTCTCTAGTCAGTGAAGACATGCAGTTTTATATCTCTCTGAAAAGCAGGGAGGTAAAAGTCAGCACATCCCCTAGTAAAACACAACAAATCACACAGTAAAATCACTACCTAACACACACTTAACCCTTTAATCATCCCAGATCTTAACCCCTTCCTGCCCAGCATCATTAGTACAGTACTTTTGTATTAGCACTGATCACGGTATTAGTGTCACTGGAAATTTCAGTGGCAGTTAGTCAGTTCCCACCCAGTGTGATTTAGTGTCAGAATGCCCACCGTACTATTGCAGTCCCACAATACGTCGCTGGTCACCATCATTACTAGTATAAAAAAATTCCAGTGTATATATTATTGTTTGTAGAAGGTATAATTTTCACGGAAACCAATTATAATACAATTGTTGCAATTTTTTTTACCAGAGACATGTAGCAGAATACATATTGGCCTAAATTTATAAAGAAATTTGATTTAAAAAAAAAAAATATTTTTTATTGGATATGTTTTAAAATTAAAAAATGTTTTTTTTTTTAATTTTCTGTCTATTTTTGTTTATAGCGCAAAAAATAAAAATCCAGTGATGATCAAATACCACCATAAGAAAGTTCTATTTGTGTGAAAAAATGCTATAAATTTAATTTGTGTACAGTGTGTCCATGACCGCGCAATTGTCAGTTAAAGTAGCGCAGTGCCAAAAAAATGGCCTGGTTATTAAGGTGGCTAAATCTTTTAGACAACAAGTGGATAAGCACCAACTATTCCATTATTCCCTTATTTTATGACTAAGCAGATTAAGATAATGAAAAAAAAGTTATATAGCTTAGGTTTAGGTTAAATCTCCATTCTTCTAACCCTAAATCGTGGCCATGTGTCCCCTTCAGGGACCCTAAATTGATTTTAAAGCTTCAGCCATTTTTAATTAAAATAACAAACATGTCATACTTACCCACTCTGTGCAATATGTTTTGCATAGAGCAGCCCTGATCCTCTTCTCAGGTCCACGGCTGGCGCTCCTGGCTCCACCTCTTCAGCCAGTGTCCCCACAGGAAGTTGCTTCCTATGGGTGCAATCATGCTGGCTTGCTCCCGAGCCCCACTACCTGTTTCTATAGACACAGACAGTGGGGTATGGCCCCGCCCACCACTCCCTTGTCACATAGTTTGATTTACAGCAGCAGGAGCCAATGGCTCCCATTGCTCTAGATCTGCCCTATGAGGCGGGACAGAGTCGGGAGAGATGCTGGATCACGATGGGGCTCAGGTAAGTATAAAGGAAAGGAGCTGGAAGGATCCCAGGCACAGGAGGTCTTATACTTTAATGCATAAAATGTATTAAGGTAAAAAAAACCTTAAGGCTTTAGAACCACCTTATAGTAAATAAGTAATTAAAATTTGTGTGCTAACGGCTGCATTCATAGTTTCTGGTGAATAAACTAAATCAAATTACCTCAATAGACCACTATACACAAAATATTGTATTTGTAGAATCAGCAGCCAGTTATAAATATATTTAATAATAGCATAGACACTATATATAGAAACTTTATTAGCACACAAGGTGGAGATCCTAGGATCGGGATATTGGTTTTATTATATATATATATATATATATATATATATATATATATATATATATACAGTCATGGCCGAAATTGTTGGCACCCTTGATATTTCTCCAGGAAATCATGTATTTCTCACGAAACGTATTGCATTAACACATGTTTTGCTATACACATGTTTATTCCCTTTGTGTGTATTGGGACAAAACAAAAAAAGGGAGGAAAGAAAGCAAATTCGACATAATGTCACACAAACCTCCAAAAATGGGCTGGACAAAAGTATTGGCACCCTTTCACAACTGCGGATAAATAAGAATGTTACAAGCATGTGATGCTCCTGTAAACTCACCTGGGGCAAGTAACAGGTGTGGGCAATATAGAAATCACACCTGAAAGCAGATAAAAAGGAGAGACGTTCACTTAACCTTTGCATTGTGTGTCTGTCTGTGCCACACTAAGCATGGACAACAGAAAGAGGAGACGAGAACTGTCTGAGGACCTGAGAACCAAAATTGTGGCAAAATATCAACAATCTCAAGGTTACAAGTCCATCTCCAGAGAACTAGATTTGCCTTTGTCCACAGTGCGCAACATTATCAAGAAGTTTGCAACCCATGGCACTGTAGCTAATCTCCCTGGTCGTGGACGGATGAGGAAAATTGATGAAAGATTGCAACGCAGAATAGTCCGGATGGTGGATAAGCAGCCCCAAACATGTTCCAAAGACATTCAAGCTGTCCTGCAGGCTCAGGGAGCATCAGTGTCAGCGCGAACTATCCGTCGACATTTAAATGAAATGAAACGCTATGGCAGGAGACCCAGGAGGACCCCACTGCTGACACAGAGACATAAAAAAGCAAGACTACAGTTTGCCAAAATGTACTTGAGTAAGCCAAAAGCCTTCTGGGAAAACGTCTTGTGGACAGATGAGACCAAGATAGAGCTTTTCGGTAAAGCACATCATTCTACTGTTTACCGAAAACGGAATGAGGCCTACAAAGAACAAAACACAGTACCTACGGTAAAATATGGTGGAGGTTCAATGATGTTTTGGGGTTGTTTTGCTGCCTCTGGCACTGGGTGCCTTGACTGTGTGCAAGGCATCATGAAATCTGAGGATTACCAAAGGATTTTGGGTCGCACTGTAGGGCCCAGTGTCAGAAAGCTGGGTTTGCGTCCAAGATCCTGGGTCTTCCAGCAGGACAATGACCCCAAACATACGTCAAAAAGCACTCAGAAATGGATGGCAAAGAAGCGCTGGAGAGTTCTGAAGTGGCCAGCAATGAGCCCAGATCTAAATCCCATTGAACACCTGTGGAGAGATCTTAAAATTGCTGTTGGGAAAAGGTGTCCTTCCAATAAGAGAGACCTGGAGCTGTTTGCAAAGGAAGAGTGGTCCAAAATTCCGGGTGAGAGGTGTCAGAAGCTTATTGATGGTTATAGGAAGCGACTGATTTCAGTTATGTTTTCCAAAGGGTGTGCAACCAAATATTAAGTTAAGGGTGCCAATACTTTTGTCCAGCCCATTTTTGGGGTTTTGTGTGACATTATGTCATATTTGCTTTTCTGCCTCTGTTTTATATTTGTTCCAATACATACAAAGGGAATAAACATGTGTATAGCAAAACATGTGTTAATGCAATACCTTTTTTGTGTGAAATACTTGATTTTCAGGAAAAATATCAAGGGTGCCAACAATTTCGGCCATGACTGTATATGTAAAGTGAGTGAACTGAAGAAAAATATAAATCAAATCATTAGATTTTCACTAGTTTTGCACTTGGCTAGTGTCAGTGTCACAACTGGTAGCATGAGGCGATACCTGGACCTACAGAAGTTGCAGAGGCAGTCCAACTCCTCCAGGATCCATATGTGCCATTGCCAGAAGGTTTGCTGTGTCTCCCAGCACAGTTTCAAGAGCATGGAGGAGATTCCAGGAGATAGGTAGGTACTCTAGGAGAGCTGGACAGGGCTGTAGAAGGTCCTTAACCCATCAACTGGACCAATATCTGCTCCTTTGTGCAAGGAGGAACAGGATGAGCACTGCCAGAGCCCTACAAAATGACCTCCAGCAGGCCACTGGTGTGAATGTCAATCAGACAGACTTCATGAGAGTGGCCTGAGGACCCAACGTCCTCTAGTGGACCCTGTGCTCACTGCCCGGCACCATAGAGTTTGATTCGCATTTGCCATTAAACACCAATGGCACCCTGTGCTTTTCACAGATGAGAGCAGGTTCACCCTGAGCACATGTGACAGACGTGAAAGGGTCTGGAGAAGCCTTGGAGAACGTTTTGCTGCCTGTAACATCGTGCAGCATGACCGTTTTGGTGGTGGGTCAGTGATGGTCTGGGGAGGCATATCCATGGAGGGACACACAGACTTCTACAGTCTAGACAATGGCACTCTGACTGCCATTAGGTATTGGGATGAAATCCTTGGACCCATTGTCAGACCCTATGCTGGTGCAGTGGGTCCTGACTTCCTCCTGGTGGATGACAGTGCCCAGCCTCATGTGGTGAGAGTATGCAGGCAGTTTCTGGAGGATGAAGGAATTGATACCATTCAATGGCCCCCCATGCTCGCTTGACTTAAATCCAATAGAACACCTCTGGGATATCATGTTTCAATCCATCCAACACCGCCAGGTTGCACCTCAGACTAGCCAGGAGCTCAGAGATGCCCTGGTCCAGATCTGGGAGGAAATACCCCAGGACACCATCTGTCATCTTATTAGGAGCAATGTTGTCAGGCGTGCATACAAGCACTTGAGAGCCATACAAACTACTGAGTACCATTTCTAGTTGCTGCAATAAAATTTCAGTAAAATGGACTAGCCTGCTGCATCATTTTTTCACTTTGATTTTCAGTGTGTCTTTGAATTCAGTCCTTTTTAGGTTGATAATTGTCATTTCCATCAAACGATGGGGCATCCTTACATTCCTAACACATTACCCAGTCTATATCAGTATAGATATCCAGCATGATATTTTTCCCCATTGAGATCTGATGTGTTTTCAAAGTGTTCCTTAAATTTTTTTTGAGCAGTGTGTGTATATATATACAGGTGCAAGAAAAAGTATGTGAACTCCTTGGGATTATGTGGAGTTTTGCATGAATTGGGCATAAAATGTGCTCTGAATGTCATCTAAGTCACAACAATAGAAGAACACAGTCTGCTGAACATAATACTACACAAACATTAGATGTTGCCATGGTTTAATTGCACATAACATGTAAACATTCACAGTGCAGGGAGGAAAAAGTATGTGAGGCCCTAGCTTAATGACTTCTCCCAGAGCTAATTGGAGCCAGGAGTGAGCCAACCTTGACTCCAATCATTGTGATGATATTGGATGTGTTGCTGACAGCTGTCCTGCCCTTAAAAAACACACACCTGTTTTGGGTTTACTGGTTTCAAGAAGCACTGTCTGATGTGAACCATGCTTCGCAGAAAAGAGCTCTCAGAAGACCTACGATCAAGAATTGTTGACTTGCATGAAGCTGGAAAGGGTTACAAAAGTATCTCCAAAAGCCTTGATGTTCATGTGTCCACGGTAAGACAGACTGTCTACAAATGGAGAAAGTTTAGCACTGTTGCTACTCTCCTTAGGCGTGGTCATCCTGCAAAAATGACTGCAAGAGCACAGCGCAGAATGCTGCATGAGGTAAAGAAGAATTCCAGAGTGTCAGCTAAAGACCTACAGAAATCTCTGGCACATGCTAACATTTTTGTTGACACATCTACAATAAGGAAAACATTAAACAAGAATGGAGTACATAGGAGGACACCACGGAGGAAGGCAAAAAGAATATTGCAGCACGTTTGAAGTTTGCAAAAGAGCACCTGGATGTTCCACAGCACTACTGGCAAAATATACTGTGGACAGATGAAACCAAGATTGAGTTTTTTGGACAGAACACACAACACTATGTGTGGAGAAAAAAAGGCACAGCACACCAACATCAAAACCTCATCCCCACTGTAAAACATGGCGGAGGGAGCATCATGGTTTGGGGCTCCTTTGATGCCTCAGGGCCTGGATGGATTGTTGTCATTGATGGGAAAATGAATTCCAGAGTTTATCAAGACATTTTGCAGGAAAACGTACGACCATCTGTCTGCCAACTGGAGCTCCGCAGAGGATGGGTGATGCAACAGGACAATGACCCAAAGCATACAAGTAATTCAACAAAACAATGGCTGCAACAGCACAGAATACACCTTCTGGAGTGGCCCAGTCAGAGTCCTGACCTCAACCCGATTGAAATGCTGTGGCATGACCTTAAGAGAGCGATTCACACCAGACATCCCAAGAATATTGCTGCACTGAAACAGTTTTGTGAAGAGGAGTGGTCCAAAATTACTCCAGATCATTGTGCAGGTCTGATCTGCAACTACAGGAAATGTTTGGTTTAGGTTTTTGCTGCCAAAGGAGGGTCAACCAGTTATAAAGTCCAAAGGTCCACATACTTTTTCCTCCCTGCACTGTGAATGTTTACATGTTATGTGCAATTAAACCATGGCAACACCTAATGTTTGTGTAGTATTATGTTCAGCAGACTGTGTTCTTCTATTGTTCAGAGCACATTTGACATTCAGAGCACATTTTATGCCCAATTCATGCAAAACTCCACATAATCCCAAGGGGTTCACATACGTTTTCTTGCAACTGTGTATATATATATATATATATATATTCAACTCAGCTAAAGTGCTGCTACAATCAAGGCAAGCACAATTGTGTACATTCCCCTCACACTCCAGTGGAGCACCTTTTAGAGTTTTTTGTCCTCTCCAGCTGCTCACTTTGAGTGGTTTCTTTGAGTCGTGCTTTAGTCATTTACATCCTAAAATCATACTCAGCTTCTCTGGTGCAAGGATTATGAATCCACTATCTCAACTCACCACAGATGTTCACTCCAGCACATCACCTAGCTTCCTCCCCGCTGCTCATGCTCACTGCTCAGCTCTAAGACCCTTACACTAAGTCACCTACGGCCAATCATATTCAGTAAATAAATAAGATAGCTTAGGCTCCATAACACCTTTTTAATAAAAGGGCAAGTGACACTTTTTGGTAAAAGCCTGCTTTATACAGAGTTGAGTTGACTTCTATTCACACCGATACAATTTTCCCTCAATACATTCTGCATTAAAATCAAAGGAAATACATTAAAACGTGCATTGGTGCACATTGAAATGTCTTATCACGCATTTTTAACATGTGCTGCAATGTACCTTGTACTGAATCCCAAAACACATCATAATACACATCAATATGACGTGTGTCATACTGCATTAACATGTGTCATGATGTGCACTGACATGCATCTTAATGCATTCTGAGGCATTTCTATTGATTTTAATGGAAACCTCATCACACAAAAATGCAACAGTATGAATTCAGCCTAAAGGTTCTGCTACACTGGGGTCAATTAACTAAAGAATTATAGACTCTTCACTTTGCAAAGTGAATGCTCACTCAGCTAAGTAAATACGTCAAAGCTGTGTATTTGAATAGCGAATCGTGCAAACATAAATAATAAACAAAGCATGTGATCTTTGCTTGCATGTTATTGAATAATTTCAGTGAAGAGAACTTATTTACTAAATGAACATTCACTTTCCAAACAGTCTGTTTTAGTAAACCATTGCCACTGACTTTGATGAACCTTTTATGAGTCCTTCTAACAAAAGGTAGGTATAATAATGTAGCTTCACTAGATTTTCATTTGCAATGTAACAAATAAAATAATCTATTCTAGCAATGCTGAAAGCAGAACTATATAACAAGCACAACTGAAAATCCTAGTACAAGTTAAAAAAGAACCATCTTCTGCTGCAATATCCACTTTCAGTTTAGATATTTCCCTTGCAGTCATACCTTTCCAGCCTGTGACTGGACACTGAATGGAGAAACAGCCAGTGGTGTATTTAGGTTTTGTGCTGCCCCAGGCGACACAAAAATCAGCGCCCCCCCCCCTGCAGAGAAAGCCTGACATTGACTAACAACACCCCTGCCCCCCACTTGAGAGAGTCTTCCACTAACACTGCCCCCCATACACCAGCCACCATCGCCCACAGGGAGAGAGAAAGACACTCATCTTCACAGCTCCGAACATCCCTGGGAATGAGAGTTGGGATGTGCATACACCATCATGAAACCCACAGCATCTCTTGGAACCCACCAGGTCCCCATGCCATGTGTGTCCCTTCTTCCATCTCTTCTTCTGAGGGGCAGTGCTGCCTCCCTAAAAAATGCCACCCTAGGCAAATACCTTCTTTGCCTTGTGGTAAATACACCTCTGGAAACAGCACTAGGAAGAGCTCATATCTCTGTCACCTTGCTTTCATCTTCCTATCTGCATCCTTCTTGTCAGCACTTGAGCTGCTTGGATCCTTGTTGTCAGGAATGGACTTGCCAATAGTGGTGGGACTCACCTGCCTTGTGGGCTGCAGTACCAGGGCTGGCCAGCGGGTGCTCTCAACAACCAGAGGTTCACTTCGGCAATTAGCCATCACCTGGGGCTGATTGCAGGTGGTGTATTTAAGGGATGGCCAGACCTGCAGTCTGTGCCTTGGTGTGTATTTTTCCATGGGCCCCTGTATCTTGTAACCTGCATTCCTGTTCCTGTTTCTGCCTGACTTGTTGCCGACCCTGCCTGATCCTGACCTCTGCTGACTTCTCCTGTTTGATCCCTGGCTTGTGACCCTGACTACTCTCCGCCTGCTCCTCCTGTACCTACCTGCCCGATAGTTATCGACCCGGCCTGCCTGACTACGTTGTGCTCTATATGTGTATGTACCTGTGTATCTATATCAGTTTAGGTTTGGGTTTGTTTCACCTTGTTGTATGTATTTGTGTTAGCTTGGGGTTTGGTGCACTGCGTTTATGTTTGTATTGTTAGTCTTAATAAATTGTCTTATTTATACCATATCTGAAGCCTGCGGTTCCCTGTGTCAGTTCACACCCCTCGGGTCATACCCGGAGCCCTGACATTTGTGCTGCTTTTTCCTCTCAAATAAAATGAATGATGAAATAATGATTATAAAGCTGCATTCATTTTTGTTTATATATAGAAAGTAAACCAACAAAGTAAATAGATACACTATAGTACTAACTTTTTTTAGACATGCTGCCACCTTGATAATTGTTTAGGCTGATTGAACTGAGCATGCACCTGGCGTGATGTTCGATTGACTATGCTCTGACACTTCACATATGTTCCATAGAAAGGGCTATGAAAAAGATCTTTGCTATCCAGACAGTGCGACAGAAGAATGTTTTCAGTGTGATGAGCCTGCAATGTTATGAGGCCGATGAGCTCAGTGTAATTATAAAAAAATATATAAGCAATACATTGCTAGGTTCCATTTTCAGGCACATTTTTCAGGAGCAATGCACTCCACTACAGCCAGGTACAACAGGAGCCCTATACATTGGTAGGTGGTCCACCTTACGAACAAAGACCAGATGTATTAGATGAATGTCTGCAGTCAGTGGTGGGATTCACGGGTGTCACCATCCCTGATCTGTTTCACCAGGGTTCTCCCTCACCTGTAAAAGTCAATTTCACATTCTCAGCAGTGGGGATGAAGTAGTCTCAGTACTTCGGAAAATGAAATCCACAGGAGCCCAAGGACTTGAGCAGCAGCCCCTCAGATGCCTGTCATGTACCCAGCATCACCATTGTACATATTCCTTCCATATTAAAATTCAATAATACTGTCTACTCTTATATTATGAAGAAACCAGAAATTAACTGACATGTATCTTGACTTTTAAATGTGAAAATATTTCAATGTTACTTATTCTAGCTGTGTCACTTCCGGGACCTGTGCAGGAATGTGTTGTATAAATCCTCTATGCAGAATATTGCTAAACCCTTCAAAATTACATTCATTGACTTACTTAGCCTTTATTATTATTATTATTATTATTATACAGGATTTATATAGCGCCAACAGTTTGCACAGCACTTTACAATGTAAGGGAGACAGTACAATTACAATGCATTTCAGTACAGAAGGAATATGAGGGCCCTGCTCGTGGAGCTTAAAATCTAAAGGAAGGGGGAAGTGATACAAAAGGTTATAGCCAGGGGCAGACTGACAACTCATGGGGCCCCAGGGCAATAGGGGATCATGGGGCCCCTGTGTCCTTGCCCAAACTCAAAAATGCCTATGAAAAAGGTACCAGGGACATGTCATGGGGCCCCCTACTGACCCCGGGCCCTCGGGCAGTGCCCGAGTTTCCAAATGGTCAGTCCGCCCCTGGTGATAGCTGCGGGAGATGATCTGATGGAGGTGATTCAAGTACAGTTCTTAGGTGGGGTAGGTTTCCCTGAATAAGAGAGTTTTCAAAGATCGCCTAAAGGCAGACAGGGTGGGGGCTAACTGGACATACTGTGGTAGGGAGTTCCAGAGGATGGGAGAGGCTCTGGAGAAGTCCTGGAGGCAAGCGTGGGAGGAGGTGATGAGGGAGCTAGAGAGGAAGATATCTTGGGAGGAGTGCAGTGGGCGATATCTGTGGATGAGGTTGGAGATGTAGCTAGGGGCAGTGTTGAGGATGGCTTTGCAAGCTGTGGTTAGAATTTTGAACTTTATACTTTGGGTTACTGGAAGCCATTGAAGGGATTGGCAGAGAGGGGCAGTAGTCACTGATCGGTTGGTAAGGTGTATGAGTCTAGCAGCAGCATTCATAATAGACTGAAGGGGGGCAAGCCTGTGTAATGATAGACCAGTGAAGAGGAAGTTGCAGTAATCAAGGCGTGATAAAACCAAGGCGTGGATAAGTTGTTTTGTGGTGTCATTGGTCAGAAAGGGGCTGATTTTGGAAATGTTCCAGAGGTTTATAGCAACTATGTGATGAAATATATAAAAATATGAGTACAAGGTATTGCATATGTATTGGATTATATTAGGAACATACACTTACCAATATCAACTTTGCAATGATTTATTTACTTATTTCTTAAATGTTTACATTTCTGCATATATAAATGATCTGAAACTGGTCTGAAATGATCAATGACTTCAAATGGCCAATGAAGCCTAGTGTCACATGTCTTTCTGGTTCATACATTTCATTTGATCCAATATCAAAACCCCCAATAAAAGAAAGCTTACATTTCCCTATGATTGTTTTTATAAGTCCTAAAAGTACTTCAAGGAATTTATAATATTAATTAGAACAAGAATGAACATTACATATTAGCTATTTGAAATAAAACTATAATAAATAATATTACAAAAGATATGACATGGACAAAACCATCTCTACAGCAGTGTTTCTCAACCTTTTTTCAGTGAAGGCACCCTTTACAATTATGGACAGTTCCAAGGCACCCTTTGCAATTATTGACAGTCCCAAGGCACCCTGTAAAATTTTGCACAGTCCCAAGGCACCTTGGAAAATTTTGGCCAGTCCCGAGGCACCCCATTCTAAAATGTGAAAAAACAATTCCAATAGTTTAATATAACGCAGCAACATCCACACATGTAGGTCATCCAACATTTGAGTAATTTATTCTTGGTACTGGTACTGAGTAGTATTCCAATGTTTCTCTTCTCCCTCAGTTTTTCTCCATCAGTGAGGTAATGTGACCCCAGCACTGATGGAGAGGGGCAGGGGAGGGTCAAACTAGGATGCTGTGCAGGCAACTGACATCCTCCTTATCAACTGATGATGTAATTGGTTGTCAGGACGCTGGTGGCTAGAAGGTCATAATGCTGCACAATGAAAACCTGTGGCTTTGTGTAACTAAAAGGCAGGTTGTTCCACCTGCTGGCTTGCATACACTTTTTGGGCAATTTTTAGACATTTTGCCAAGGCACCCCTGAAGAAACCTCAAGGCACCCCAGGGCGCCTGGGCACCCTGGTTGAGAAATGCTGCTCTACAGCCATCTACAAAATTGACTAGTAGTGGAACATTCTATGCTCTATGTGTGGCAGGGCACAGAAAAAATACATTTTACATACAAGTTGTGTGTTAATTATAAACTCTATGTTAAAGTGATAGTAAACCCTAAAAAAGCCAAAAAAATGTAAAACAAATGAGCCGTCTTGCAGTGTTATGTGATAATGTGCTAGTGCACCGCATATGGCAAGATGTTCCTGTTAAACGCTACCCTCCAATGCTGCACTTTCACTGATCCACTGGGCCGTGATGATGTCACTCCTGTATATGCACATGGGAATCACTTCACCATGACACACAGTGGGTGTTATGAATGTAGTCTGAGCTGCACATGTGCGACTCAGATCACATTACTGCTGACAGGCAGAGGGAGACATTTATGAGAAAGAGTCTCTTCTGTTATAAAAACCCTAACTATCAGTAGTTTTTGCATATGCCATTTCCCCATTTACAGCTAAATACACAGAGTTCACCTTTACATCTGAATCTACAGACTTCCCCTTTACATCTTGCACAGTTCCCCTTTACATCTGAACTTGCAGAGTTCCCCTTTAAATCTGAATCCACAGAGTTCCCCTTTACATCTGAACTCACAGCGTTCCCCTTACATCTGAGCTTGTAGAGTTCACCTTTAAATCTGAATCTACTGAGTTCCACTATACAGCTGAACTCACAGAGTTCCCTTATATTGTAAGGAGGGACTCTGCAGACTCTGATGTAAGGGAAAACTCTGGGGACTCTGATTTAAGGAAGAATACTGAGAACTCTGATGTAAGGGAGAACTGAGGACTCCGATTTAAGGTTGCATATTTCCTCCACGATGTAGTTGTCAGCTGCTGGGCTTTCCCACCTACTGCCAGGGATTAGAGTCTGGGTGGGGCCGTGGGCACAAACAGGAGGCAAGGGGCAGGAGTAAGAGCTCATCCAGTTTTTGTCTCTTCTCTCCTGTTCATCTGGGGGAGGGGGGGAAAAGGAGATGGGTTGTCAATGATGGCTCTGGGCAGTGTAAGAGAAGGTGTAGTAGACACTCTCTGCTCATAACTGCAGTCAGCAACCCTGCTGTGGATCCACAGTCCAGGCTCTCGGCAAGACACCAGGGCCCAGTCGCAGGTGCGACCTTTGTGACCCTGCTAGTTGTGCCACTGGCTGGATCACAAAAAGAGTAGCCTGTCCTGTGTATGGACACATCATCTTATTCATTTGAATGTGCTGCTATACCTGAGGGAAACATGGGGAAAAGTCCCCAAACCTTGGTTTAAACTGCGTCTGTGTAGAACTGCATGGTGCTGCGGCACCATGCATGTTCATGCAGCTGAAAATGCACCATGTTTTCCAATGCATGAGGGTGCCAATAAGATTAATGACACTCCTTAGATCTGCCGAAGAGTAGGGTGTTTTGCCTGCAGGTTGTGGAACATGTGTGATTAGCATACTTTCCCTTATCTACATGTAAGTGATGCCCATACGGGGATGGGAGGAGAGCACTCGCTAATGCCCCCAGAGGTGGGTTTAAGCTGTTACTTTGGCATTTAAGGCAGCATTAAATCTTAAAAGCAACACTTCCCCACACAGACATTAGTCAACTCCTTGTAATCTTTGGCCCAACTTCTGGAACTCTTGACATTGAATACTACAGACAACAGTTCATCATTACACTTCATAACTCTTCTCCCTCTTTGTGCAGCATTTCTGAGCTGGTGCCATGGAGCCTGCACTGGTCTCCACCTGTCACCTCATCTCAGTGACATTATTCCATATATTTAACTTGAATATTAGGAAGTTTGATTCTGTATTTAACCTGTATTATACTCTCCCTAGGCCTCACTCGACCTTCCCTGATTTCCAGACTGGGTTCCTAGGATGCCCCATGCCTCGTGTTGGGCCCAGCATTGGGGCTCTGGTTGTCAGGGAAGGAGCCCAAGCACAAAAGTTTCCTCCCCACCAGGGCCTTCCATCACTTATGCCAAGTAAAACCGCTTCCCGACCAGCTGGCTGCCCATGTATTTGAGGGTATGAGGGTACAATAATGTAGTCATTGGCAATGGCAATACAGCCTTCCCTGAATAGCTTCACTGTGTGTTAGACATATGTACTGCATCTCCTCTATCTTGTCTTGTCCACGGGTGTGAACCCAGGTCTGTGATATGCCATGCCTGAATGCACCCCTTTAAGATTGCCCTAAAGTGACTTCTGACCAGGCAAAGTTGTAACAACAAGTTCTTTAACTGAAAGTTATTTAACCCCAATGTCACACAAGTATGCGGCCTCACAGAACTGGACTTTTTTCCGTGGGGCCGCATATTTGTGTATCTGTCTTTGTTCTGGAAGTGTGCCACATTGAGCACTCCCAGCACAAGGATCGGGGTGTTACTAACCATACTAACCGTACTAACGATAAGAACAAGGAACTCCCAATTCTGGGTCACCTGATCGCTGTGATAGCCTCTGATTGGCTATCACAGTGATCAGTCACTGTGAAGCTCGCCCCCATGTTTTCTTTCTCTCTGAAAGGAGGGGAGAGATACTTTTTTCTATCCTTGCAGAGAGAAAAAAAAAACAACAGTGTGTAAAAAAGATAAATAAATAAATATAATAAAATAAATATAGACAAGATACCTAAATCAAGGTTTGATCTAGGTTAGTGCCAGGGTTAGGGCTTAGGTCAAAGGTCAGGGTCAAAGGTCAGGATTTGTTTTTAATTGATTAGTATCATTGTCAGTTAGTGTCACTGTCAGTGTTTTAGATAGGACAAAAAAAAAAGGAAAATGCTCACTCTTGCTTCTGGGCTGTACTACGGGTACAAATAACATACACATATGTGGTATAGCCCATGGGCTGGGCTGGGAGTGTGTAGCAGAGGAATTGTTGCAGGAGGACAGTGTGCAAATCAAGGAATGTCCTGCCTGACACTCAGGATTACAGCCACTCAAGTTCATGTGTCTCTCAAAGTCTGGAGCTGCTGAAAGAGAGAGGATTTCTACTACTGTCTAATGCTATCTAGAGGACAATCCAGAAACAGTGAGTACTCTGTGATGAAAGGGGATTTTGATATTGCTGCATTTGCTGTTCATCTCTGGAGAATGGTCATGAGAAAGCCTGCTCTCTAATTCTCAGAGTGACACAGATCTTAGAAAGCCCAAGCTGCTCAGAATTAGCTATTCCTGCTGCTGATTGATGAGAGAACTCTGTCTCTGTTTATTACTGATGATTGTCTCCTCAAAACTTGTGCTGTGGCTGAAGAGTGTGTTTTAGTTCCAAATCCCCACAGAAGCTTGCTGCTTTGAATATACTGAGCAA
Organism: Staurois parvus; assembly: GCF_062004578.1. Lineage (NCBI taxonomy): Eukaryota > Metazoa > Chordata > Amphibia > Anura > Ranidae > Staurois > Staurois parvus. The sequence goes on along the minus strand of NW_028317916.1, from coordinate 7,031,496 downwards.
GTGTCAGTATATCAGGATTTCACCTGTATGGTAAAGACTTTGTTGAAGTGTTGTTTTTTTTCTATTGCAATGTTCACTGGAAGATTCTGCTTAAAGGAGACTGTGCTATCCTGCTACCCCTGGATTACAAATACTCTCCCATGCAGAGAGTGAGCGCTCTTCCATTGATTAAAGGGCCCCAACATTGAGAGACTTTAAGTTTCATCCCACTGGCCAGTGGTTAGGTAGGACATTTCTGCTATAGATAGTACTGCTATAGCAAGTATCAATAAGCTGCTAAATCTCATTAACAGTTATTGTTTCATGTGTCAATGTCACTCTCATATGCCACCCTAGTCAGTGTGATACTAGTCAGTTTTTGGAGTCTTTGGCGAGTGAATTGTGGCTTCTTACTAACTGTGTTATGCAAAGTGCTATCTGTGTTTTATGTACATTACCTGTGTTAAATCAGCTAGTTCTTTTTCAGGGTTTGTCTTCTTCATTAAAACCAATAAAAAATATTCTCAGAGTGTCAAAGTGTTCTGGGTATAATCAGAGTTGTCACCAGATTCAGGTGGGAGCTGAACCTATATATTTAGCCAAGTTCCACCCAAGGGTGTGCTACACAAAAATAAATAAATTAAATATAAAGAGGATGTTATTATATTACAATTTAATATAAATGTACCACCTTCAAGAGCCAGCAGCCAATATTTTGAGCAGTTGCTTACTCTCACTCCCAGCTGTCAACTTGAGTCCACAACAACTGGGAACCAATTTAGAATTTATCTCAATCATTTAATCACTTTGTCAGTTATAACAGACACCAAATGCAGACTGGAGGCTTCACTAAAAAACAAAATAAAAGGAGAAAAGAAAAACCCTTTTAGCCTGCAGATGAACATTGCCACCTTCAGATTGCAGTGACATCTACAGTTCCTTCAGGTATATACTGTGATTGCCAGCATCATAAAACAAGAATAAATAATAATAAAAAAAAGCAAACACCTTAAAGTGATTCTAAAAGCTCAAATGTTTTTACCTTCATGCACTCTATGCATGAAGGCAAAAAAACTTCTGTGTGCAGCATCCCTCCCAGCACCCTCTAATATTCACCCAATCTCCCTCTTGATCCAGCAATGTGCACTGGAGTCTTGGCTATCCCAGGACTTGCTCTCCTTATTGGCTGAGACCGAAGTGGGAGCTCCCGCTTCTGTCAATCACAGCAAATGAGCCAATGAGAAGAAAGAGGGGGCAGGGTCAAGCCGTGGCTCCGTGTGTAAAAGGACACACGGAGTAAGGGGTGCCCCCATAGAAAGCTGCTTGTTGAGGGGGGCAGCTGATAGGAGGGAGGGGCCAGGAGCACCGGAGAGGGTCCTGTGCAGAGGAGGACCCGGGCAGCTCTCTGTAAAACCACTGCACACAGCAGGTAAGTATAGACATATTTGTTATTTTTTCTTAAAAGAAAATAAGCCTTTAGAATCACTTTAATATTTTTACACATTTGTCAACGTATAATAAAGTAAAACAAGGTTTTTTGGTAAATAGTGTTTTAAATAAAAGAGTTTTAGGTCCATAAATTTCATGAAAATCATTTAGGTCTTAAAATCTGTTGTACGGTTTGTGGTTGCGATCGCTGTATGAACCATACATAGCCTCAGCTAAGTATAGTATATAGAATTGTGTTACAGCAGTGGAACAAGAACTTCCCTTCCCACTCACAAAACAGAATCAGTGGAATATGAATGAATACAAAGTTTTTTCTGATTGGCTGAGGCAGAGAAGGGGGCGGGTGACTTCACAATCTTCAACTATGCCAATCAGAGGAAGCTTTGTAATCATTCATAGAATACAAAGCTACCAAAGAAAGGCTTAGCAGCACTCAGCCCCACTCTATTTTGTTTTGGAAGTTCTTGCCCTGCTGTTGGAACACAGCACTGTATACTGTATGCAGCTGAGGCTTCAGACAATTCATGCAGCGCGCCCAATAAGTGAACCTGTTAGTGCCGAAAAATGGTTTGCTTGGGCCAGCTTGTCCCAAACAAAGGGACATTGAGGTGGAAATCAGCTTTAAATCCATATTAAACCCAAAAACAAACATGATATATATTGCAGCTTACCAATCATTATATGTGTTGGCTGCATTGGTTTTCTATTTTTAGTTTTTTTTCCGTTTGCTTTCACCTGGTGATCTGGCCATAACACACCTCCTGTATTAGAGTGCCTACACTCTGAATGAAGGAGCAACAGAGACACCCTTGGAAAACAGCATTGTCAGTAGAGGGGGGGGGGGGGAGTAGATTGACTAGGAGATTTAGATACACTGACAAATATCCATGGCCTGTAGCTGCAGGGTGTTTTAATGGCTGTAGAAAAAAATGTTTGAATCTTATTGAATGCTTTGTATATGCTTTGTAAATGATTACTTTACATAGTGCTCTTCAGATTGACATTACCAAGCTGAAGTCTGTGTGAACTAGGCCTTAAAAACTGAGAAATAGGCAGACATATAACATGCCTGGGATGTGTGACAAGCAGACAATATATCAGTATATTCCAGAGATGCAAACATCAAAACAAGAAATCATCTTATTAGACAAAATTGGACAGAAAACAGTCTTTGCACAGTCTGCTTGAGAAAATCAATAAATGCTTCAAAGTCCTTCACATTGCCACTCCAAATAATAAATACATCATGTATAAAGTGCCTCCAGGTGTGCACATGGGAAGAAAACTGATCAGATGTGTGACTGTACATCTCTGCAAGATAACCTACAAATACGTTTGTGAAGAATGGTATGGACAAACTGCCCATTGCAGTCCTGCTAGTCTGTTGATAGAAACCATTTCCAAATGTGAAAAAGCCACTGTCTGAAACAATCATAAAACAAACTAAGAAAACTAGTGCCAAAACACTGGTAGGCTGTTTCTTCAAAACACAGCAAATTGTCTGAAACTTGGCGCTCATATATAGTAGTTAAATGTCAATGCTGTCTAAAAAAGAGTCAGTGTAACATAAACTGTATCCCTGTGATCTTTCATGGTTTTAGAGCATCAGAATGGCCAAAATTCTGTGTTGGTGGGGCTTAAACCTGAAAGTTTGTAAGTAACATTTCTATTCTGTCTCCAGAGAAAGTTCCAGGCTGACAGGGCTGATCATTGATGATATGTGCTCAGTTTACTTTACACGACAGAACCAGTTTATATTGCCAGCCCAGGGCTGCAGGGCATTCAAAACAACGTGACATTTATATGAAGAGCTCAGATGATCATGTAAGCCTATGCACAAGGAATCCTATTATAAATAAGAAATGCAGTATATAAATCCTTTTGTTTAGTACACTGTGGAGGGACAGGCATTATTGAAGCAATTCAGATCACAATTCCGAGGCTGTCAGCATCAGTTGCAAGCTAAAATGAGCTAGTCTTGTCTAAGAGCAGTTAACACAATTTCCTTCAATACCCTTTACTTTCAGGACTGCAGAACTATGCTCCATCCTTTAAGCCCCCTGCCCAGTATTACTAGAGCCACTGCAGCACTTTCATTGGACAGGGGATATGTTCAGTCGTACTATTATTATTTATTATTACAGGTACTTATACAGCGCCATCAATTTACACAGCGCTTACATATATATTGTACATTCACATCAGTCCCTAACCCTCAAGGGGCGTACAATCTAAAGTCCCTAACTTACATTCATACATATACATACTAGGGCCAATTTAGACAGGAACCAATTACCCTACCAGCAAGTCTGTGGAGTGTGGGAGGAAACTGGAGTACCTGAAGAAAACGAATGCAGGCACAGGGAGAACATGCAAACTCCAGGCAGGTGGTGCCATGGTTGGGATTCAACCCAACGACCTTACTATTTCCAGCTGGAAGTGCTAACCATTTAGCCACTGCTTTCTAAATATAAATGATTAAAAAAGTAGGTGAAATATATGTTCTTGCTGGCTAAATTTGAAATTGACAAAAGTCTGCATTCAGTTGAGGTCAGATGCAAGTAAATAGGAAACATGTCAGATGACTCCATATGACTTTTCTTAAATGGATTGATACCTGACAATTTTGTTAAACACACTTTCTACATTATCACATAACGGAAACTATTTGATGTCAGTACACACACGGTTCTGTTCTGCATTTTTAAACTGGCACAGATGTTGTAAAGTCTTGGAGCTTGGATAATAGCTTTCAGACAAGGATAGGGAATACTATAGCCTCCTACTAGCCTGGGGTAGATGGGCTATACTATATCTTAAAATTATAAGTTCACCTTTGGGAACTTGTTACATGTTCCCTCTGTTTTTAGGGCCGAACATGTAACATGCTCCTACTCCTGGAGCCTCTGCATCCAGTGACAGCTAGCGGGCGCTCCATCTGCCTGGCTGCATCATTCATTCACAAAATTCTGTGAATGGGAAACCAAAAGTCCTGACTTGTACCAGGCAAAGAAGGATTTCCTGGTACAAGCTGGCTTGTAGCTCTCAATTAACTACCACAGCTCTCAACAGTGCTGTGGTAGTTCATTGTCTCTTCCTGTCAGTGTGTATCTGCCTGCTCATACCTTGTATGAACAGGTAGATACACACTGACAGGAAGAGACAATGAACTACCACAAGGCTCAACAGCCCTGTGGTAGTTCATTGCAGGGGCGGACTGACAACTCATGGGGCCCCAGGGCAATAGGGGATCATGGGGCCCCTGTGTCCTTGCCCAAACTCAAAAAAGCCTATGAAAAAGGTACCAGGGGCATCTCATGGGGCCCCCTACTGACCCCGGGCCCTCGGGTGGTGCCCGAATTTCCAAATGGTCAGTCCGCCCCTGGTTCATTGAGAACTATACTAACAAGTATGCAGGAGTCCTGCATGGCACCCTTGATCTGATGATTACGATGCAATGGTTTCTAGGCTCCAAGTAAAAAACATAATAAATGCACATTTTTTTACCTGCAAAAAGATGTGCATTTATTATTTTTATTTAAAAGGTGAAATTATCCTTTATGAAAATCTCCCTTAGTTAAAGCCCAATTTCTGCAAAAAATTAAATTTAAGTAGTGCATTGTGCACCACTTAGCTTACTCTTCAGTGTTGATTCCAAACACCTCTCTCTAAGCTATACTGCAGACTAATGGATCACAGTTTCTGAACAAAGGTAATGTCCTGCTCTGGGGGACAGATATTTTTCCCCTCACCACCCTCAGGAGTTCTTCTGCCTCTAGAGGCTATGAGAGAAGACCAGGCTGCTAAAAGCTTTGCCTCCACCAATAGGTGTTCACATCAGGCAGGCAGAGATGTGGAATACCCAAAGAAGGACCGCAGGATATAAACAGAATAAAAAATAAGGGTCATCATGTGCATGACTACATGTAAGTAAAATGGGCATTTGGATATTTTGTTTTAATTCATACTAGCAATTAGTTAGAGAAGGGTGGAAGGGAGGTGTGACAGGAGGGGTTGCTAAAATCCTGGCTTTGGGCTGTAGCAAAAAGAAAAAAACCTCAGCTCATTGACCATAACTGCAATAACCTTCTTAGTATACCTTGTTTGAAATACCAGCCCCCCAAAAGACAAAGAAAACAAACAAGGGGGAATTTTCCAAAACTGAATATGGAATGTGGAGCAGCTGTGCATAGTAGCTTCAGCTTGTTCAGTTAGGCTTTGAAAATGAAAGCTAGAAGCTGACTGGTTGTCAAGCACAGCTGCTACAGTTTTGATAACTTTCCATCACAGTATTTTGTAATCCTACAATATTTTTCTTTGTATGCCAAATAAAATATTTGCATAAATTAGATTCAAGTGAAAAACATTTTGACTTACCTTTATATTCCATATCTTGGTGCACAGTATAGAAAACAGGCTGAATATTCATAGATCCTGTGTTATAGCCTGTTACCTTAGGTAAGAGGGCACTTGAAAGGTTTTGAGGATACACCCCTTGGCCATCCCTCCTACAAGCCTATCCCACTCTGTGACTTCTCAATTTTGTAGCAAGTGATGCAGAGTAACCCAGAAGTAGAAGGAAGGGTGTCCTGTGTTCTGTACTGTACTCCATTTACAGATCAATCAAAATTCCTTTAATCTTAAACAGGTTCAACAACAAGGGTCAACAGACCCAACTTCAGAGTGCTGTTGCAAGAACAATGTAGCTGTATCCATAGATGGTTGGACTTCCACCTGGTAGAACTTTGAAAAGGTATAAACAGAGGACAAGATGGTGGCCTTTACAAAGCTTGGCCACAAGGACTTGATGTCAGCATGCCCAAGAAACACCTATTGACCTGGTGGAATTACCATGTAAAAGTACAGGGGGAGTTTTTTCCTTTAGAGAATAAGTTCTGGAGGTGAGTTGTCTTATCCATCTATCAATGGTGGACTTAGAAGCAGGATGTCCCTTGTAAGGTCCTGATGGTGGGAATAATAGTAAGTCCTTCCTGATAGAAGCTGTTGCCTTTATGTAGATTCTGATGGCTCTGGCTACATCTAATAAATGGAGAGCAATTTTCTTTGGGTGCTTTGGAGCAGGGCACAAAGATGGCAGGACTATGTCTCCACTGAAGTGGAAGACTGATACCACTGATAACACTTTAGGAAGAAAAAATGGTCTTGTCTTTGTAAAGAATGACAAATGACTCCTTAGCCCCTTCCCATCGATGCCTCCTGGTCTTCTAAGAGGTTTTGCTGGGAGGCAGGCATTCTGACCATGTGACCGCTGTGGTTGGAAGTCATATGATCGGAAAGTCCCTGATTGCAAGTATGCTTTGGGAGCTTTCCTGTCCTCACCAGTAACTCTGCTAGGCACACGCTCTTGGCATATAAAAGTGCACAACACAGCTATCCAGAGCAGTGTGCTTACAGTGAAACACACACACCGACCCCTAGTATAACACTCCCTGCACATAATTAACCCTTTGATTGCCCCTCATGTTAACCCCTTCCTGTCCAGTTTCATTAGTACAGTGTCAGTGCTTTTTTTTTTAGCACTGATCACTGTATTTGTGTCACTGGGAAAGTCAGTGACACCAAGTGCCAGAATGTCTGCTGCAGTCCCATAGTCCTGCTATAAGTCGCTGATTGCAGCCATCACTAGTAAAAATGAAAAAAAAAAATAAAATCCCAGTATATATACCGCCATTTGTAAACGCTATACCTTTAACGTAAATCAATTAATTTACACGTATTGGGATTTTTTTTAGCGAAGACATGTCGCAGAATACATTTTGACATAATTTTTTTTTACTTTTTTTATTGGACATGTTTAATAGCAAAAAGACAAAAATATTGTTTTTTTATCAAAATTGTCAGACTTTTTTTTTTATAGCGCAAAAAATAAAAAACGCACAGGCGATCAATTACCAAAGAAAGAAAGCTCAATTCATGTTAAAAAAAGGACATAAATTTCATCTGGGTGCAGCATTGCATGACCACGCAATTGTCTGGTTAAGTAACGCAGTGCCGCAATGAACAAAATGGCCTGGTCAGGAAGGGGGGTAAATCCTCAGGAGAACAAGTGGTTAAAATGGGGGGCTCTGTCACCACTGACAGGGCTTCCATCTTCACCAGGTCCTTCTTCTGGGTTTGCGGGCATCTTGAATGGCCAAGCCACAATAATCTCACTCCCACGCATGTCACTTTTTATGGCACACAGCTCTGAAGGAACGGCACGAGAATTCCGTTCCTTTAGAGCGCATGCGCTGGTGTCTTTAACAAGTAATATCTCCTAAACGGTGCACATTTAGGAGATATTTACAGTGCCTACAGGTAAGCCTTATTATAGGCTTACATGTGAAAAAAAACAACTTTACTACCACTTTAAGGCCAAATTCTGGTCCAGTCCTGTTTGTATGAAGGCCAAAATATGAATTAACTGTATTCACAACAGGGAAAGAAGGATTTCCAGGTACAATAGTAAATCTTTCTAGAAGTTGCTTTTGTTGCTTTAAAAAAAAAGTAGTAACAACAGTCTCAGAGATCCCTATGACTTAAGGCCTGGGCTTCAATAGCTATGCTGTTATAGCCAGTGACTGACAATCAGAATGGAATAGAGGGCCCTCAGATAACAAGTTTGGCCTGTTGGGAAGTGGCTAGAGGTAATCTCTTAGCAGTCTGATTATGTCTGTATACTGGGTTCTTCTGGGCCAGTTTCAATGAGAATGACCAGTTTCTTCTCTTGCTTTATTTTGAGTTGTAGGCAAGGTAGAGTTTACACTAGAAGCAAGGCACAGATTAGCGCCGAACTGAGACCAAGGGATTTTAAAAGCATCCAATGCCAATGCTGAAGGATTTTTGGTCCTGGCCATAAATAGAGGTAACTTATTGTTCAATCTGGAGGCCAAGATATCCACATCCAGAGTCTCCCATCTCTGACATATGAGGTTGAAGATGTTGGGGTGAAGGGATCATTCCCCTTGGTCCAGGTGGTGATGGCTGAGGTAATCCACCTTCCAGTTGTACACTCCTAGGATGTGGATAGTAGAGATCGATGTACAGTGTTTCTCCAACCATGAGATGATCTGGCTTGCTTCATTTAAGGCTGTATGACTCTTGTATCCCATAGCGATTGCTGTAGGTCACAGCCATGGCATTGTATGATTTAATTCTGGTTGGCAGTAGGGAGGTCCAGTGCCATCATTATTGCTCTGAGCTCTAGGATGTTGATGGGGAGCTTGGCTTCCACCAATGGCTATGTTCCATAAACTGTGAGGGACTAAAACAAATCTGATGTTGTCTGTTAGGGCTGGGCTGGAGATCCAGCACACTAGGTGCTGGACAGGAACATGGCTAGGTCAGTGGAATAAACCTGCTTATTCCATGCCAACAAAATGTTGTTGGAGAGCTCTCCCAATGAAATTGGGTGTATGGAATAGCCTCAAATGAGGCTACCATGAAACTCAGATCTCCCATGGAGAATCTTACAGAGGGATGTCTCTTTGATCTCATGTCCAAAGAGTGAGGTCTGAGAGAGATAAAGCAGTTTTGTCTATTTCTATATGGAAAACCTTTTCTTGGGATGTGTCTAGAATCAGGCCCAAGTATTCTAGGTGAAGAGAAGGTTGGAGAGTGGAGTTTTGAAAATTGATCACCCAACTGAATGTTTGAAGCATCTGAATTTTTCTGTGGATGTCTACATATAAATGAAAGGGGACAAGTCCTTTAGCAGAAGATTGTATAGATAACATATGACCTGGATGGTCTGATTTATTAGAAAAGCAAGAAGAGGTGTGAGGAACTTTTGTGAATACTCTTGGGACAGAGAATAGTCCAAATGACCAAGTGTGAAAAACAGGGAGTGATTGTCTCCTACTGTAAGGTGTAGGAAGCGTCCATGAGGTGGACAAATGGGAATATGCAGATAGGTATCTTGGATGTGTATGGATACCAAGTATTTCCATTGCCTCAATGAGGCAATAACTAACCTTGTGGATTTCATGTGAAGTTCTGGAATTTAAAGGTTTTTTTGGAACCATGAGCAGGTTTAAATAGAATCCTTTGAACCTGACCTGTAGGGCTACTGGAACACTGGAACAAGAGATGGTTTAGGGCATTCTGACTGTCCTTGGGCAGATTTTGGCTGATTGGAGAGAAGAAAGCATTAAGGGGGTAGACTTTTGAATTGTATTTTGTAGCCCTTTGAAACCACTGATTGAACCCGTAAGTCACTCTTAGGAATGAGGACATCCTTTCATTGAGAAGAAGGCTTTGGGGAAAACTTGGGACAAATCCTATGCTGCAAGAAAGGGTTAAACTTAGGTTTAGAAGCTGAAGCCTGGGTAGAGCACCGCAGTGCCCTGCATTTTAAGGAGGTAGAGGCTCCCGAGGGAGTGGATTTTTGGATTTCCACTGTTGAAGAAAAAGCTTTCCTCCCATGACATCTTTTGTGGACTTCAAGTGCCTCAGCAAAGAGATGTCCTCCTTTAAAAGGTGTACTTGTGAGGTGTCTTTTACAGGCAGTTTAGCTGACCAAGCTTTGAACCACAATATTCTACTCACGTGAATTGAAATCTGAGCTATTCTGGAAATTTTTGTTTCCTGTTCCCTGTTGCATTTGGTGGGCACTACTGCCTGCGGAACATGACCCATTCAGGTGAAGGGATTGCTCAGAGGTCTGAAATGTGTGGATCTGGGCTGATCTGAAAGTCTGAGATGTATGAATTAGGACTGATTTGAGGTCTGTCATATGTGGACCTTGGATGATCTGAGGTCTGAAATATGGTGGACTGGGGTTGATCTGAGGTCTGTAGTGCCATTGATAAAACTACAACAGGTAAACCTTTCAAATAAGATAAATAGTGATACATGGTTTGACAAACAAGCTGCTATTAGTCCCATCTCATAAGTGCATGCTCAAAACAGGTCACCTAAACGTACTGTGCTCAGTAGAAGTGAGGCTTTAAAATGGTTATGCCTTATACTCTTTAATATGTCTGACCAAGCAATTGCCAGTTAAAGTAGCACAGTGCTGAATAGTAAAAAATGTCCGAATCATGAAGGGGGTAAAACATTCCGGAGGTAAAGTAGTTAATAAAAGAATTTAAATAAGAAAATCTGTGACTACTTAACAATCAGCAAGCTTGGAGACAACCAACAGTTTGGTCAAGAGTAAGTAATGTACAATATAGCATTAGCATATGAAGTGCTTAACATAACAGTAGGGGGTCAGTATTACACAGAGCACAGAGTCCTGGTGTTGGGGGCAGGTAACACACAGATTTCCATATACACAGAGTCGGGTTGAAGTATGTAAGGTCTGCTGGTGGCTGCAGTGCTGGAACTTTGAAATTAAAAGCAAACACAGGCATTCACAATGTGGGAACCTGAGGCACCCAACAAAAGATGTGGAGCATGTGCCCTGGGTACAAACAGCTAGCATCGCCCATGAATAACTGGAATAATAGGATTTTTTTTACTGTAAAAACCATTTCTTGAAGTTCATTAAGGGACACACAACTTAGTTATTTTGAAAAAATTGGGTTATACATTTAGGTTATACTGCCACCTACAGATAGAAGTGGACAATGGCAAAGAAAAAAAAAGTTCTCTCGCCCGACGGTAATACTCGGCGATCACCGGGTGCCAGTGAGTAATCACTGGCCGGGACCAGGTGATTGACAGCTGAGGCCGCAAGGCGCCCTTAGGGCGTAAGCAGAGGCAGATGTCACAGGAAGTGATGTAACATGGAAGTACATGCCGTGATCCTCTGTTTTTAGAAAGCGAGTTGTTATAATCCAAATGTAAGTGCAATATATTTTTAATAAATCTCAGGAGTTTTATCTACTCACTACACTATATGAGGCGTATTCTTTTTTGAGCAGGGTAACAACAGCCATCCAAAACGGTGGAATCCTTAAAGTTATCCTAACATCCACCAAAGGAGATGAGGAATGGAGAGTCCCTAGTGGTCGGAGGAGATAGAGACCAACAGTGGCGATATCCTAATATGCACGCCGTACAATATTAATTGGAGGTGAGAGTTCTGAGGTGGCACTATAACTGTGTGAAATTCACATGAAGCGTGGATTTATACCATATGTTGCTGGATCACGCATTCTCTGGAATAGAATGACCTTTATATTTATTTATTTATCTTGTCATTATATAAACCACACTGATATGAGATTATTCACCTTATGGATTTTTAGCATTTGATGGATTGATGTTTTTATGTATTAATTAACACGTTTGTATAATTTCCTGTCAGCAGCGCTACATCACATATCATTAATATGTACTAATTTTTTTGTATTTGTTTTCTGAATAGATTCCTACCTTTACCTTTTCTAATACACAATGTTGCCTTTCTTAGCATAATATACAGTAGTTATTGTCACCTGGTATTGTCATAGTAACTCTTAATTGCTACTGAGCCATCAGTTAGTTAAATGTTAAAAATTAGGCCATGGTTAGCAGGTGAGATGGTCCTAACTTAGGTAACAATTACACATCAATTAGAATTTGTAATGCCACCAATAAAGTAAACCAAAGCTTACTCGTCTATGCACATTTGGAATATGGCCTAATTGAAATCATACTACGACCAATACAAAAAGCATACAATGAGTATTAACACATGGAATAGAAAACACAAGCAGCTGGGTTCAAGAGCAAAGATAGATAATGGTACAGAGAGAAATGTAAAATATGCACTTCACTAAAACATGCTCAGAGACACTGCAACTGAGTTACATAATTTTCATAACTTGCTAATGGAAAAGAGACTTTAAAAAACATTCACAGATACCTATTGTAACATTTCAGGTGATTATAAACTATAAAATATCCTAAATGATCAAAGAGTGCAGCGCTATAAAATAATGATGTGTCAAATATCAAATTAATTATATATAAAAAACAATACTTAACAATAGTTATGCGTATAGTTCATTATGTGCAAAAACCACTGTAAATAAAGTACAATTGTAAAACGTCAATATATGCAAAAAATTATATATATATATATATATATATATATATATATATATATATATATATATATAAATGGATGAAAGTCCATGTGATGGTGAAATTCTGACATCAATTAGATAGTAATGTTATGTGAAGATCCCGTGCTCAGGTGATCTCAAATACATTCCATATAATATAATATATATAATAATAATATAATAATATGTAGCAGGCTCCTTGTACAAGAGGATTCAGAAGGAATCACATGTTCAGCAGTCCGTCCTTCCTCTCTCTCCCCTATTTGTAAAACCTGGGCATTCTGCCAAGTTGATGACTCATCCACTACACAGCAAAGAATGCTGGGAAGGGGAGGAAGCAGGAAGTGAAGGGGAGAACAGAGAAACATGAGGCTGGAGAAAAGACAGGGACACGTGGAGCCCGTCCAAGCAGAGGAGGAGGCACTACAGCACTCAGCGCGGATAGAGGGACCCTGCTGTGTGTTCAGAGTCTGGTGAGCTGTCCCCCTAGAGAGAGTAAGACACACCATTTACACTTTGCATATAGACTGGGACATCCGCACCCCACTGCTGGGATCTCACCCATCCGGGCCCTGTGCAAGCCACAGATCCCCCTGCCTGCTTTGCCCCTCACCACCAGTGTAATTGAGACTGTCTGCCCCGGGGACTGACACATACTGGGAAATTGCATCCTGCGACTGCCCCTGGTCTTGGGGTGCTTTGTGTTGCCTTTAGACACTGAGGTTGGACCCTCTCAGCCCAGAAACCTAGTGAAATCTGATGTAACCCACACCAGCTGGAACTCCAAAGAAGCCTTCAGCTGCTATTTACTTCATTGTAAGGACTAAACATGCACCAACTAGAGCTCCACCGTTACAAGGACTGAAGTGGGGGAATCTGGCTTAGTAGCTTTATTAGAGGTACCTCTTTATTGCATTCTGTTCTGACTCTGAGGTGATTTTTGGCTAACGCCCCTCAGAAGCAGAATCATACACCGGTGTGGGTAATACATTTCATTGATAGAGCTTAAGTAAGTTTATTTGTTTGATATCAGTTGTATTGTGCTTAAAGTGCGGCTCTGCCATCCAGAGACTCTTGGCTGTGAAGCCCTCTAGTGGCAGACCAAATTTACTGCATTGCATAAAAGAAGAAAAGTAAGTTTTGAAGTTGAAAGGGGAACCCCACCCCTCTACACTGCATTTTATTCTCCATAAAATTGTTCTTGTTTTATTTAACCCTGTGTCAGCAAATTTCTTGGCGGGGTATTTGCTATTTATTACCAGTTGTGCCAGAGGGATTGGGTTTGCTTAGGGTTGGATCTATTGAGCGCAGGACCCATAATATATTCCAGCTTGTCCCAAGGGGCAGTGCTACATAATATATATATAATATAATAATCTGTTCGGAGAAGTGCAGGGGATATAATAAAAATGTGCACTCACCAGATGCGCATTATAAATACGCAATTTGTATAAATGGTGTAATCTGCCAGAGGTCCCCTTTAAGGTGGAATGGATGTGCAGCCTGGAAAGAATCTCCTTCCTCTGGATCCTGAGCTGCTCTGCAGCTGTCCTTCACATGGGGCTCTGAAAATTATCAGCTCAGTGCAGAGCCAAGAAAGAGGGTGCCCATAGTGTAGTATTTAAAGATTTATTGCATTAAAAGCATGAGTATCATCAACGTGTAGAAAATGACAAGCAAAAAACAAAGATGTGGAGTATTGCACTGACCAGCCACTCTCTAAGATGGCCGCCGGACCTTCGTGAGGCTCCGGCGGTGTGACGTCCTCCAGCAACAGTCTCCTCACACTGGATAAAAAGCAAGGAAAGGTAATGGACCAAGTTTAATCGATGGTCAAACCCCGAGCAGGAATAGGAAGTTTGCGTGCCATTTACTTTATAGAAAAACCATTGTAGGAATAGTTAAATGGGATAATTGTAAACATAAGTGTGAAAGGGGTTTAGGCAAGCCCTCCAACAACAGAAAGTCATCTACTGGGTCAGATTGCACTTGAGGCAGTTGTGGAAATTGAGTAGCAATTGCATGTCGCAATTGCAAGAACCGAATAAGATATTTTTGGGCAGGTGAACATATGTTTAAGCTCCTCAAAATGTAGGAGGGAGCCTTGTGGCATAATATGTCTTACCACCTTAATTGTATAGCTAGCCCAAAGGGGAGGATCCGGCACAGCGGTCAAATGAGGGATAGCTGGATTTCCCCATAAAGGAGTATGTGGGGAGTAGATAGTCTAAGAATAGTAATGACCTCTGGACCGATGCCAAACCCGCAAGGTCTTCTTCATAAGAATTGTAATTGCAGGGTTAGAGGTAAGGCAGGTTGCTAAGCTCAGCATATGAACCCAACAGGGCAACCTCCAAGATTACAGCCACATTGTACCAAGGCTGGGAAGACCACCAATGCCCCGTCACTAGGACAGCAGTAGCATATCAGGGAGTGGAGGAAAGTGAACCATGCTGAGCATTTATTTTGGAGGCATCCATGAAGGGGAACGAGATTGTCAGCAATATAATGGGAGAGGTCATGCTGTTCCTCTACTCCCAGGTATCTGAATTTGAACACCTTTTTTAAAGGGCAAAGGAAATGGACAAGGAGGTTCCAGGGGTGAGAGGTAATAGTTCCCAATTAACCACTTGACCACCGGAAGGTTTTACCTCCTTCATGACCAGGACATTTTTCGCTATTTAGCACTGCACTACTATAACTGTTAATTGCACGGCCATGCATGCTGTACCCAAATAACATTTATATCATATTTTATGCACAAATAGAACTTTCTTTTGATGCTATTTCATCACCACTGGATTTTTTAATTTTTTAATAATATAACTTAAAAAGAATCAAAAATTTTGGAAAAAAAACAATATTTTTTATTTTTTGTTATAAAACATATCCAATAAAAAAAATTAAAAAAATTTAAATTCTTCACAAATTTAGACCAAAATGTATTCTGCTACAAGTCTTTGGAAAAAAAATCCCAATAAGCGTATATGGTATACAGTATATACTGGAATTTTTATTTATTTCTTTTGATACTAATAATGGTGGTGATCAGTGACTTATATTGGGACTGTGACAGTGCGGTGGGCAATCTGACACAGACACTGGCTGGGAGGTACTTTCTCTCCTCTGAGATGCCTGCCATCATCCTCGGCGACTTTAACATCCCAGTCAATGCTCACACCCCTGCCACCTCTCAACTACTCAACCTAAGGTCCTCTTTTAACATAACACAATGGTCACAATCCACCACCCACTGCAATGGCAACACCCTTGACCTTGTATTCACCCACCTATGCACTCCCTGTAACCTCTCTAACACCCCTTTTCTTCTCTCTGACCACAACTTTATCAACTTCACACTCTCCCTGCCTCCTAACCCCCATGCCTCCAAGCAGCAAACCGTCACCTGTAGAAACCTCCATCACCTCAGCCCTGACCTTCTTCACTCCGTTACTGAGCGCCTCTATGATGAAGTTGCACCCCTGTCCTGCCCAGAGCTGGCCACATCTGCCTACAGCAATCTATCATCCTCCCTGGACACTCTTGCTCCTCTTTCTACACGCAGAACCAGGCCAGACCAATGACACCACAAAACAACTTATTCACGCCTTGGTTATATCCCGCCTCGATTACTGCAACTCCCTCCTCAATGGTCTACCGTTACACAGGCTATCCCCCTTCAGTCTATTATGAATGCTGCTGCTAGACTCATACACCTTACCAACCGATCAGCGTCTGCTGCCCCTCTCTGCCAATCCCTTCACTGGCCTCCAATAATCCAACCTATAAAATTCAAAATACTAACCACAGCTTACAAAGCCATCCACAACACTGCCCCTAGCTACATCACCAACCTCATCCACAGATACCGCCCAAATCGCCTGCTCCGCTCCTCCCAAGATATCCTCCTCTCTAGCTCCCTCATCACCTCCTCCCACGCTTGCCTTCAGGACTTCTCCAGAGCCTCTCCCATCCTCTGGAACTCCCTACCACAGCATGTCCGGTCAGCCCCCACCCTGTCTGCCTTTAGGCGATCTTTGAAAACACACTTCTTCAGGGAAGCCTACCCCACCTCCACCTAAGAACTGTACTTGAATCACCTCCACCAGATCATCCCTCACAGCTATCACCTTTTCTATCATCTCCCCCTTCCTTTAGATTGTAAGCTCCACGAGCAGAGCCCTCCTATTCCTTCTGTACTGAATTGTATTGGAATTGTACTGTCTCCCTTATATTGTAAAGCGCTGCGCAAACTGTTGGCGCTATATAGATCCTGTATAATAATACACCAACTGACACTGCCATCACCAGTGACACTAATACAGTGATCAGTGATAATACTATACACTGTAATAATGATACAGGCTGGGAAGGGGTTAACATCTAGAGGTAAGCAAAGGGTCAACTGTGTGCCTAACAATGTGTAATGTGCCCTGCTTTTTTTTTAAATATCTATTTGTTCCTTCTCCCTGTGTCCAATCACAGTGGGAATTGGCTGGGAGGTAGGGGGAGCACGTGTGTGCCCTAAACCTGGGAATAGGGGCCAACGTACAGGTACGTGATTTTGCCTGTATGAGCCACCCGTCTGCGGTAAAATCACTGTGGGAGGTCAGCAAGTGGTTAATGCGAATACTCAAGTAAACTCCAAAGATATCTATAATAGCAAGGGCAGCTTGGAGAGAGAAATTATGGTCCTGGAGGTACATTAGAGTGTCATCTGTGTACATAGTAATCCTCTGTTCCCAGTCACCCACTGGCAACTCTCTAATGGTTTCTGCTGATCTAATTCTACAGGTCAAAGGCTCCAGGGCTAGGGCGAAAAGCTTCGTCAAGTTCCCCTCTGGAGAACAAAGGAAGGGGACAGGTTATTATTTGTACAGACTTTTGCCAAGGGTAATCTATACAGGCAACAAATCCACAAAATAAACCATGGTCTGAAGCCAGATCTACAGAGGACCTATCATGGGTATTCCCATTCCACAGAATCTAATGTCTTTTCAGCATCTAGGGACAACCACTCCAGGGCCGTCCGCATAATTGATCTGCTATACACTCACCGGCAACTTTATTAGGTACACTTTGCTATGGCCAAGAAAATATCCCCCACACCATTACACCACCAGCCTGAACCAATAATGCAAGGCAGGATGCATCCAATCCATGCTTTCATGTTATTTACACCAAATTCCGACCCTACCATCTGAATGTCACAACAACCAGTCTGCCCATTCTCCTCTGAACTCTGACATCAACAAGGCATTTTAGTCCACACAACTGCTGCTCACTGGATATTTTCTCTTTTTTGGACCATTCTCTGTAAACCCTAGAGATGGTTATGCGTGAAAATCCCAGTAGATCAGCAGTTTTTGAAACACTCAGACCAGCCCGTCTGGCACCAACAGCCATGCCATGTTCAAAGTTACTTAAATCCACTTTGTCCCCCATTCTGATGCTCAATTTGAACTTCAGCAAGTCATCTTCACCACGTCTAGATGCCTAAATGCATTGAGCTGCTCCCATGTGATTGGCTGATTAGTAAATTGTGTTACGAATCAATTTAACAGGTGTACCTAATAAAGTGGTCGGTGAGTGTATGTTGGTGAACAGTCTCTGAATATCAATATCTGTGCCCTTCCCTGACATGAAGCCAGTTTGGTTGTTATGGACTAGAGTGGGAATGGCACTAGCTAATCTCCTGGAAAGGATTTTTGAGAGTATTTTAACATCAGTGGGGAGGAGGGAAATAGGGTGGTAAGATGCACACTGCATCACATCCTTCCCAGGTTATAAAATGACCATTAGTACAGACTGTAGCATTGTTGGAGGAAGTGTCTCAGAGTCCAGGGCAGCAGTTAAGGTACGGTGCAGATGAGTAGGCAGCTGGTCATTGTACACTTTATAAGATTCCACCAGAAGCCCATACGGGCCTGGGTCTTACCAAATTGATGGTCTGTATTGGCATGTTGGACCTCATCTAAAGACTTTGGCTCCTCCAATTTTTCACATTGGAAGATCTAAATAGAGAGTCACCTCATGGAGGATAACAACAAGGGAATGTTTCACCGGGTAGTTAAGACCCCTAACATTCCAGGAAAAACATTTAAGAGTAGAGGTCATCATCTTTCATCATTAAAAAGTATGTTTAGGCACTCACAAGCCGGATGCTGGTCAAAGGATCTACTCTGTCTCTGTGTATCCACAGAAAAGTATAGGAACAGCATTAGCTTGCTGTTTTCATATCTGAACTCTCCTTGTGCTTTGGCCTCTTAGAGCAAGATCCCACTTACGGTAGTCCAACACTTGAATATAAAAGTGGGTAAGGGGAGGGGGGGCATGGGCAGCAGGCATATGGTGGACCCACTCCACCATGAAGCGGTGGGTGCTGCTTTGGCTATGGGAACAGGTTACATGTTCTAAAGGTGAACTTATCCTTTAAGTTTGCAAGTTCCTTCTCTCAACTGTGATTTTTAGCTCTTTCTAAAAACTAAAAAATTATTTTGTTGGATTCAGATCATGACTCATAGCAAGCCCCTTTAGAATAGTCTGATGTTTGCTTTTAACCATCTCTTGGATGTATGTCTTAGATCAATATCCAGCTAGAGGACCCTGCTGAAAAACACAAGTGTTTCATCTATCTAAAAGAGATTTTCCAAGGACAAGTCAAGGAGGTTTGGGTTTGTGGCAAATCTTAAAGGCTCAAAACTTGCAGTCTCTATGAGCAAATTGTTTTTTTATAATAATTCACTTAATGACCTTTGAACCGGGACCAGCAGGCTAAGAAAGGCCAATGAGGGTGCTTTTGGATAAGCAAGGGCCCAGAGCATCCATAGTGTTAGTGAAATAGAAGCTTTTGTGGGGAAAGTGTAGGAAAAGCTGACAAAGTCATTTATATATCTTTTGGCAATCACCCCCCTTGATACTTTTTTTTTCTTTATTATTGGGGGCTGCTGTTCTTTAATTTTGGTTTATAGATCAGGTACTTTTTGCTGACCATTTGTTCTTAGAGCTACCTTTTCTTTACAGTGATAATTTTGACGGAAAATTTCAATATCATTTTAGTTATAGTCTTCTGACTAAAATGCTATTTTAGTTTTAGTTGTATTTTAGTCACCTGAATTATTTTAGTTTTAATCATATTTTAGTCGACTAAAATCTGCAGTACATTTTAGTCGACTATAATTATTTCAGTTAACTAAAATCTAATTTGTTTACTTTAATTGTAATGCATTATTTAAGCATTTCTCTTGAATTTATGAACTCATTATATACTCCTGGAGTGAAAAAAATCTAATAACATGTTATTATATATAGTATTAAGGTTTGAACAAACTACACAGACACAGATTTAGCCGTTATACAACACATTTATAAGTAAAATGTTCCTCCCTTACATTTTTGTTCCGTTTTCATTTGTTGATGAAAATTGGAATTGATTTTTGTCATAGTTTTCGTCAATTGACAAAAATTCTGAGTAATTTTCATTTAGTTTTCATCACTGGAAACATGCCAAAAATTATGAAGAAAATATTTTCTTCAACGAAATGAACACTGTTTCTTCACAATACACCACTGCATTGCTATGCAGTAACTATGTCCACCAAAGCATCACACTTTCATCCTCTTATTGCCATAGTATAACTTAGGGCTCGTTCAGACTTGACTGTTTTAGCAACTCTTGCCAAATGCCCCTATAGCGTTTGGCAAGCGTTGGTCCGCCGTTTGCGGAGAATTTTTTAACGCTCGGCAAACGCTGCATGCGCCTATAATGGAGTTTGAATGGTGTTACCGCTCCGCAAACGCACTGCAACCGCGTTGCAACCAGCCGGGCGTTTGAGGAGCAGCACCATAGACTAGAATAGGAGGCTTCAACGCCTCCTGACTCGACAAGAGGCGTCCATTTTGCCACGCCATGCCACGATGCTAACGCTCCCGTTAGAACAGCACCATGTGTTGCAATGTGCAGAATTGTCTGAGGTGTTTGGGAAGCGGTAAAAACACTTCCCAAACGCCTTTCTGCCGCCTGCACACAACGCTAGACATGCAGGCCAAATTTAGAGACAGTTTTTTTTAAACCTTTGATGATGATTCAGTGCAGGACTACAATAAAAAGGACCTCACAAATTATACCATCAAACTGTTGTACCACTGGACAACTTTGGCCAAGCTATATCAGCTACAGCTGTAATTCTTTTCATTATTAAGCTACTTCCATCAGTCAGACCAGGCTTAATAAGGAATGATAAAAACAGTTCTCAAACCAAAACTGACTAGATTTGTTCATCTATAGCCATAAAAAAAAGTGCATACTCTATGGACTATGCGATAAAGAATGGTTGAAGCAATTTGCTTGCATCAGTTGCAACTTATTTAATCAAAAATTTGTGTTTTGGAGGGAAAAGTAAAGGGGTGCCAATACTTTTGTCCATGAGCGTATACATAGTAAAACCTCCATTTTACAGGCATTACAGAAACACAAATCTACATTATTTATACTTTGAAAATCAGGGTTAAAACATATGGGGTTGTATTACCAGAGGCAAATAGCTTAGTGAATGTGGTGAAAATTAATTTTGCAAATAATATCCAATCACATGTAAGAAAAAAATGTGTTTGCTTGAAAATTATTCGATAAGGAAAGTCAGTAGAGATTCATCTCTTTCACTATGCTGAGGAAAATGTCCTTGTGAAGTGAAAGTCCCCTTGAATTCTCTGTGAACAGCCTATTTGCCTTTTGTAAATCAACCCCATGGTCTCTACAGTCTGATTCTAATCAGTTGAATCAAAACTTTCTAATAACTTGAATAAAAATAATAGTGCTGTAAAATGAAACAAACCAGAATTCGGGTTATTTACTAAAGGCATTGCCTAAGCTGCTGAATTTGGAATAAAAGATGAACATGTGTTTATTTTGAATACCTAATCATACTTATGATTGGAAAATTGCAGAGAGCACAACTTCAACTTCTTTACTAAGCTTAATAAACATTCAAATTCCAGAGAAAACATTCTCTTTTCCTAAGTAAAATATTATTATTATTATTATTATTACAATATGGGTTATTTACAAAGAGTGCATGGTGCTTGAAAATTATTCGATAAGGAAAGTCAGTAGAGATTCATCTCTTTCACTATGCTGAGGAAAATGTCCTTGTGAAGTGAAAGTCCCCTTGAATTCTCTGTGAACAGCCTATTTGCCTTTTGTAAATCAACCCCATGGTCTCTACAGTCTGATTCTAATCAGTTGAATCAAAACTTTCTAATAACTTGAATAAAAATAATAGTGCTGTAAAATGAAACAAAACAGAATTCGGGTTATTTACTAAAGGCATTGCCTAAGCTGCTGAATTTGGAATAAAAGATGAACATGTGTTTATTTTGAATACCTAATCATACTTATGATTGGAAAATTGCAGAGAGCACAACTTCAACTTCTTTACTAAGCTTAATAAACATTCAAATTCCAGAGAAAACATTCTCTTTTCCTAAGTAAAATATTATTATTATTATTATTACAATATGGGTTATTTACAAAGAGTGCATGGTGCAAAATCTGGTGCAGGTCTGTTTAGAAACCAGTTTCCAGGTTTTATTGTCAAAGCTTAATTGAATGCACTGATGTTAGAAGCTGATTGGCTACCAGATTCTGAGTGCACCAGTTTTAGTAAATCTCCCCTTTTATGTGTACGATAGTTTTGCAGAAATCTACATACAGTGTAATCAAGGCTCTCTATGTTACTTTGAGTTTGCACACTGCAGATAATTATTCAACATGGCTGAAATCAGAATTTTGTAAAATTCAATTAGACTTAGCAAAAAAGTGTTACTTTATCCAGTTAGCCTCTTCCCGTCCATTATATGACCATTGCATATAGACAGGAAGCTTTGTCGATGCAGACTCACGTACCTGTACATCTCACAGAGAGCGCACTTTTGGGAACCCGGCAATTTGTGTTTCACCCAGACACAGTGGATCACATTACTGCTGTGTCCAGGCAATCACATGTTTTTTTTACCATGTGGCTGCTGTGACCAAATACAGCACTCACATTGTAAACACTGGAAAGTGAAACTAAACATTGCTTCTCTCTGCTGTCAGTGTGAGGGCAGAGGGAAGCGATCATGCAGCCTGTGAGTGTACTGCAGCCTGTCAGACTGCTTGTACACTCACAAACT
Source organism: Staurois parvus (assembly GCF_062004578.1). Classification (NCBI taxonomy): domain Eukaryota; kingdom Metazoa; phylum Chordata; class Amphibia; order Anura; family Ranidae; genus Staurois; species Staurois parvus. The sequence continues at coordinate 7,008,898 of NW_028317916.1, read as the reverse complement.
GCTGCGCCTGCCACCCCAATGTCCCACTTTAGTGCTCCAGTGTCTCTGATCACTCCCCCAGTATTTACATTATAAATAATGCAGCTAGCCCTTGTCACCTGTCCCAATGTGCTGGAAAACAACCCCATGCACCATACCAATGTCCTGATCACCACCATACCAGTGTCCTAATCACCACCATACCCCAAACCAATGCCCTGATCATGGCCATACCCCATACCAGCATCCTGATCAGCCCCATGCCCCATACAAGCATCCTGATCACCCATGTACCCCATACCAGCGTCCTGATCACCACCATACCCCATACCAGTGCTCTGATCACCCTCACTCCCCATGCCAGCGTCCTAACTACTGCCATACCAGCATCCTGATCACCACCATAACTCATGCTACCGTCCTGATCATTGCCATAACCTATACCAGCAGCCTGATCACTTCCATACGTCATATCAGTGTCCGGCATTTTAGGGTCTCAACTGACCAATTTTAAAATATATATCCCATAGTTTGTAGACTCTATAGCTTTTACACAGACTAAATAATTATTTGCTAAATTTTATAACAAAAACTAAGCAAAATATGATTTTTTATCAACATTTTTGGTGTCTTTTTATTTATAGCAAAAAATAAAAACCCAGTCTCAGAAAATCAACTGCAGAAGAAAGGGCACATCTGCCAAACTCAGTATGGCCATGCTAAATTGCACAGAAATGCGCACAGACGTTGAGTGCGGGTGCTTGGGTGCGCACCCATGTGGATTCACATGCACACGCAAATGCACCATGGTGCACACAAAGTGTGACAGTTTCTGGTGCCCTATTTAAAGTCAGCACTCTGGGGTACAATTTTCTGGATGTTTGTCAGCCCTCTGTTAACTTGTAATTCTCTGTTGCTTAACTTCTGGATTCCTGTTGCTGACTCGGCTTGCCCCTGGACCTGTCTTGGCTCTTCTCTTGGCTCTGACCCTGGCTTGTTACATGGACTCTGCTACTGCCTGCCTCCTGTGTATGACTCCAGCCTGTTATATGGACTTCGCTTACTGCCTGTCTCCTGTGTATGACCTCGGCTAGATCTGTGACCATGTTTGCTTCTACTCCTGACTGATCTTCTGTGCATAATTCCTGGCTCTGGTACCTGATTCCACCTCCTGTTCTGCTCTCCTGTTACGATCTGCCTAAGCATCTGGAGTTCCACCTGTCCTGCTGGTACCACGGTACAAGCAAAACTTCACCTGCCCATCTGGAGTGTCTTCCGCCCTGCTGGAGTGCTGGAGGTCAAGGCAATCCATATGCCTTATCTGCTCCGCTCATCAGGCTACTCCATAACAGGCAACCCGTGCTTCTTTGGGCGCAGCACTCCCTGTTTCCACCGTCAGGAGTGCTCTGCACTCAGCCGCAAGGGGAGCCCTCTTGTTTCTTTTTTTTTTTTTTTTTTTAAATTTAAATTTTATTTATTTTCCATATATATTGCACATTTCAGCATTATTCTCATACAAATTTACATATCTTTAATAACATTTCTAACTATCTCTATTCCCATTTACCACCCCTCCTCAATCTAATTTCCCCCCCACCCGAGGAAGAAAAAAAAAAAAAAAAACCCATATAAACCCACCCACTCTGCATAATTCAATTATCCCTCTTCATACTCGAATACAGGGAATTTAAAACCTTCTATCCTTCTCACATAGTTACTCCATATATTTCACCATGTATTCTTCCCATGTTCTCCACCTCTTATAGAACAACCCCATCCTGTCTTCCTGCATATAACACAATCTCTCCATCTTACAAATTTGATTAGTTCTTTCCACCCAATCCTCTATCTTAGGCACCTCTGGTCTATGCCAAAACTTAGGTATCAGACCCTTCGCCGCATTTAGATAGCACCATATACCCAAATCCTTGTACTTATTTACTGATAACTCTGTACTATGTAGTAGACATACTGCTGGGTCCAGTCCTATCTTTATCCCGGAGATATTCTCAATTACTTGGACAATTATCTCCCAGAAACCTTGAATCTTTGGGCACTCCCACCATATATGATATAATGTGCCTATTTTTCCACATCCCCTCCAGCACTCTAGTGAATTTTCCCCACATATCTTATACTCAATATTCGGTGTAATGTGCCATCTCGTTAAACATTTATAATTTACCTCCACCTCTCTCATACTTATATTCTCGTGTATTAATCTATATATTTTCCTTTGTTTATCCTCATCTATCTCTATTCCCAGATCTATTTCCCATTTACCTATATACCTTGGTTTTGTGTAAGTGTCTAACTCAGTGAGGGTTTTATAAATTTTTTCAGTGCCTCGCCTCCCGTCACCTCGTGTTTCTAACAACCTCTCAAACAGGTTCCAATCCTCTCTCGATCTCAACGGTTTTGGGAGGTTTCTGACAAAGTGTTTTAATTGGTGATATTTCCATTCATCTATTTTAATAAAAAGTTCCCTTTTATCCCCTTTCAAATCCCCAAGTGTTCTCAATTCCTGTCCTTCCATTATATCTCTCAGTTGGATATCTTCTTTTCTAATCCATTTCCCTGTACTTTCCTCCTTACCTGGAGGAAAATAATCCGTATTCCTCAGTGAAATTAATTGCGAGTTAAAATCCCATTTCATAAATTTATGCAATTTATCCCAAACTTTAAAAACATTTAATGTAAAAACACTCGTGGTATCTTTTAGCCCTCTATATTGTGCTGGTGCCCATATGATTCTCTTCAAGGTAACTCCACTTAATTCATTCTCAATCTGAACCCACCTTTTCCCCTCAAAATTATGTGTCCAATAATAAATTCTCGCTAGGACTACTGTTTTATAGTACCTCTTAATAGTTGGCACTCCTAAGCCTCCTCTCTCTTTATTTCTATTTAACAAGTCATATGATATTCTAGGTTTTTTATTTTTCCATATATATTTTGTTAACATCTTTTTTATTACTTTAAAAAAGACCTCCGGGATTTTGATTGGAATCATCTGAAATTTATAGAGGATTTTTGGTACGATTATCATTTTTATCAGGTTTATACGGCCTATCCAGGATGGGTTACCTCCCTCGAATCTCCTTAGTTCCTTCTTAATCTCATTTAAGAGTGGGATATAATTTAATTTATACAGGTTTGTACATGAAGCAGAAAGTTTCACCCCCAAATACTTTATCTCTCTGTTTTTCCATATAAAGGGGAATTCTTTTTGTATTTTTTCTTTTTCACTGTTTGACAGGTTTACATTTAAGATCTCAGTTTTAGTTGGATTGATTTTCAAGTTTGATAGCTCCCCATAATCCTTTAAGCTCTTTATTAGATTTGGGAGTGTTATCCTAGGATTTCCCACATAGAACAATAGGTCATCCGCATAGGCAGCTACTTTATGTTCGACTTCCCCAATCTGCACTCCTTTTATATCTAAATTCTTCCTAATAGTTGCCAATAATGGTTCTAATGCCAATATATACAGCAATGGAGATAATGGACATCCCTGTCTAGTTCCATTTGACATTCTAATCGGTTCCGACCTCTCACCATTAACCATTACTATCGCTGAGGGCTCTCTATACAGCTTCCCTATCCACTCTCTCATTCTTACTCCTATTCCTAGAGTTTCTAGGGTATCCATCATAAAACTCCAATCCATTCTGTCGAATGCCTTTTCAGCATCGATCGAAAGTACTATTACCGGGGTTTTCCCCTTCCTAGCTTTCTGGATAAGCAACAGCGTTCTTAGGCCATTATCTCTGCCCTCCCTCCCTGGGACAAAACCCACCTGGTCCCCCTGGATCCATTCTGGCATAAGATCTTTTAATCTATTTGCTAGGACCTTTGCATATAGTTTGGTGTCTATGTTCAAGAGTGATATCGGTCTATAGCTAGAGCACTGAGAGGGATCCTTCTCCTCCTTTTGTATCAACACCACCTGGGCCTGTAAAGATTCCCCTCTCATCTCCATCTCTCCTCCCAGGGCATTAACAGGTCACTGTATTTTTTATAGTATCTCACTGTGTAACCATCTGGGCCCGGGCTTTTCCCCGTCGAAGTATTCTTTAATGCTCTTATTATTTCTTCCTGTGTGATTTCCAAATCAAGGGAATTCAGTTGATCATTACTTAACTTCGGTAATCCTGCCTTTTTTAAATATTCCCTTCTTTTCTCTCTTCTCTCATTTCCATTTATATTTACTGGGTCTTGGGAGGCAATATTATATAGCTTGCTGTAATATTCTTTAAACACCTCGATGATCTCTTTAGTAGAGTAAACCATTTCCCCCTTGGAGTTTTTTATTTTCTCTATATAATTCCTATTTTTTTTTTTCCTCAAGGCTCTCATTAAATATTTTCCTGGTTTATCTCCCCATTTATATCTCTCACTTGCAACTTTATTAAAGACTCTTCTCTTCTCCTCCTCCATCAGTAGCTCTAGTTCTTCTTTCTTTTTTATCACCTTCTGTCTTATCTTTTCTGATCTTTTATTTTTATGTAACTGCTCTAACTCAGCTATTTCTTTTAACAACCCAGTAAGTTTTTCTCTTCTTTCCCTTTTCTTTTTTGCCCCGGACGCAATCAGGATACCTCTTATATAACCCTTATGGGCCTCCCACACTGTAGCCACCGACACCTCCCCTGTCTCATTCTCTTGAAAGTATCTTTCAATCTCTTCTCTAAGTTTTCGATCCACCTCCTGATCCAGGAGGAGAGCCTCGTTCAACTTCCAACCTATCCCACCTGTCAATCGTCTTCTCCACCTCATTTTCAGTGAAACAGGGGCATGATCCGAAAAAGACATCGCCTCTATCTCTACTTTATCCACCAAATCTATAAGCTGGTGATCTACTAATATATAATCCAATCTGGAGTACATCTCGTGTGCTTTGGAGAAGAAGGTATAATCTCTCTCTTTTCCATGAATCACTCTCCAAATATCCACCAGTTGACACTCATGGATCACCCTCTTCAGGATTCTCAAAGCTTTACCTCCCTCTCTTTGCACAGAAGATGTCGTATCCATTTGTGGGTCCATACAAAAATTCAAATCCCCTGCCACTATCAAACGTCCCTTCTTAAAGGCCATCAGTTTTCTCAGGACACCCTTCAGAAAAACTTCTGGTCTTTTATTTGGGCAGTAGATATTTACAATTGTACATTCTTGCTCTTGTAATCTACCCTTTAAGAACAGAAATCTCCCCTCAGGATCTACCTCTCTCTCGTCTATCTCCAGCCTTACATTTTTTGCAATCCCTATTGCTACTCCCTTAGCTCTCTTGATTGGGGAATCCGCATAAAACCATGTTGGATAATTTCTAGAGTACAACTTTATATTTGACTTAATCTCTAGGTGTGTCTCCTGCAGAAATACCACCGAAGCCTCCCTATGCTGTAGCTCCTTAAATAATTTAAATCTCTTCCCAGGACAGTTCAATCCCTTTACATTATAAGTTATAAATCGGAGATCTTCCATCTATCATATCTTATCCTCTCTCTCTTTTCCTATCTCTTTCTCTTCCATTATGCAGAGTGTTGCCCCTAAAAACCCCGTCCTCCCTAACCCTCCCCCCCTGAGATCTCCTCCCCCCCCAACCTCCCACCTCCCCATCCCCCCCAGGCCTCCTATGCCTTCGGATCATTTTCCACCTCTGATCCCTCTATAGGGGTTCGACTCTGACCATGACCGCTCACCTTCCCCCCCTCCTCCCCGGTGTCCCCTTATCTATTGTTTCTCTATTTCCTCTTTTAACCAGCTGCCACATTCTTGACCCACAGCTGTCCACCTCTCCATCCCCCACTTCCCAACCAGGTATCTCTTGTCTCTGCAGTCCAAATTTATCACAAAAGTCTTCCATATCTTCCGGAGATCTTAATATAGCTGTAGTTCCATCCCTCCACCCAATTAAACTTATGTCCCGGCCCCATCTGTATTTCACATTATGTTTTTTCATCACTTCTAGTAGGGGTTTCAGTGATCTTTTCCTTCTCAGAGTCTCTGCTGTTAAATCTGCAAAAATTTGAATATTTTTTCCTTCGTATGTAATATTTGTTCTTCCTTTAATCTTTTTCCATATCTCTTCTCTATCTCCGTAGTTATGGAGTTTCACAATTATATCCCTTGGTTTTTCTACCCCTTTTTCTTGATGATATTTCCCAATCCTGTATACTTCATCCAATTTTAGCATCTCCTCATCCGATTTATCCATTATGGAGATCAAAATTTTGGCAGTTAGCTCTTTTAAATCTTCCCCCTGTGTCAGTTCCGGGACTCCTCTTACTCTGAGATTATTTCTCCTTTCTCTATTTTGTTGATCTTCCATCATATAAAGTAATCTCTTTTGTTCTTTTCTATCTTCCGTTATCCACTTCTCTAATTTTGGGATGGCCTGGGCATGGGCCTGAACCTTCTCCTCTATTTCCTCCACCCTAGTTAACAATTGTCCCAAGTCTTCGCGGATCATCCCCATCTCCTGCTTTATTGATTTTTCCAAGCCTTTAAACATTTCCGCCATTTCTTTTTTATTAGGTATTTGCAAATCTCTTTCAAGATCTCTCGGTTCCGTACCTTCCATTTGACTATTATATACTGGGCCCAGGGAAAGTCTCGGGCTATTATCCAAGCTTATTTCCAAATCACTTTTTTCACTTATTCCCTGAGTTCTTTCTGGGGTAACATTTCCTTGTAACACATACTTCTTAATCGTACCAGTTTGGGTGTTCTTATGCCCGCTCCCTTTGGTATTTTTACCTTTCATATTGTTTTTGAAACTTTTTACTCTTATTTCAAGGAACTCCTGTTCTCTTACTCCTCCCAATCTTCAGACCCGCCCTAAGAATCTAATTTTTCTTTTATTTTTCAGATTGAATATTTAATACAATGTCTTATTATAGGCACATAGGAATCTAGTACGTGAACTCAATGCGTATAAAAGTCTAATATACAAGTCCAATGTATAAAGAGTGTTACAGAGGACCTGCAGGAAAACCCGCGGTCATCACTCACCCTCCACGTTGGAACTTCACTCCAGAAGCATTCCTCCTCTGTACTTGTGTCCTCTAGTCTCCTCTTGAAGGGATTCCTAGGGGTCTCATATAACTCCTATGGTTTATCTTCTCATCACATGTCTCCTTAGATTATAGGTGGTATACAGCGCAGTATACAACACGGGTTAATAATATAACAGAGATAGGAGAAATATGGAAGTTGGAGGGTTTAGCCGTATTGAGAAGGTGATAATATGAAATTGTTAGACTGTAGACTGTAGAGCTGGTATGGTATGTAGATAGTTTAGAGGTGGGGGTAGATAGAGGAGACAGGACGATGGACAGAGGAGACAGGGCGACGGTAAGCAGCTGAGACTATTATAGTATATTGTGGGGCAATATGTAATTTACCTTCCACCTCTTCACCCTCTTGTTCAGATGCCGGGCAGTCTCTCTCTTTATCACACTCGGAGCTCCCAGAGCTCCTCCGCGGCTTCCCACGTGTCGGGGCCGCTCCAATGCCTCGACCGTCTCACTGGCGTCTCCCTGGCAACCCTACTCCTCCTCCGAAGCCGCCACGAGATGCCAGAGGAAAACACGAGGCGTCCTTCTCCCGGCTCTCTCCTGGATCCAGGCTCCGACCGTCTCCCCGGCAACTCCACTCCACTTGTGCAGGCGCCGGCGGTCGCCAGTGGAGAACCCCAAGGCGTCCCCCCTCCGGCTCTCTCTCCGGCACTCTCCTGGGTCCCAGCAGCGCAACCGTCCCCGGAACTCCGCGACCTCTCTCCAGCGGGTGAGTTACCGCTCACCCTCCATGCAGCTGGTCTCTCTGGTCTCTCTATCGGGGCCTCATGGAGAGGATAGACGAGGGCAGGCTAACGGAGAGTGTTTGCTACCCACTCTTCCGAGCCGCCATAGTCAGGCTCCACCCCCCACTAATTATGTCTCGCCTCTTGTTTCTTCAGCCTTCGACCAGGTACGTGACAGTAGCATCCAGTCAACATGTCCGAGGCCAAAAGAGGTGCTTCCCCATTAGAGGTTTTGTGCCAGCAAGTCGCTGCCCTCACCCAGGCGGTGAAAGATTTACAAGAAGGATACTTCCAGCTAGAAGGTTGCTTACAGAATCGTGTGGTGTCTACCACTTCCACAGATCAGGGCCCGCCTGCCATAGTCTCTGCTCCAGCTACTCCAGCACAAGAACGCTCAACAGCTGCTCCCATGGTGGCGGTACCTCCTCCAGAACCTAGTGTACCTATTCCTGAGTGCTTTTCCAGTGATCAAAAGAAGTTCAGGGCTTTCAAGAATGCCTGTCAACTGTACCTAGCACTCCAGCCAAAAACGTTCTCTATGGAAACTGTGAAGGTGGGGTTCATCATCTCCCTCCTCTCAGATGAACCTCAATCCTGGGCTTAATCACTTGCTGGAGCAAAACAGCCCTGTCCTCAACTCTGTTTCTACATTTTTTGAAACAATGGAGCAACTTTATGATGACCCGCAATGCATGGCTACTGCTGAAGCTGCTCTTCATTCCCTTCAGCAAGGATGATGGAGGACTATACTGTGGACTTCCGTAAATGGTCTGCAGATATAGGGTGGAATGAGGCCACTCTCAAGCACCAATACCGGCTTGGGTTGTCTAAAGCCCCCAAAGATGAACAGGCCAGAGATGAGGCTCCTGCTACATTAGAAAGCCTTATTCAGCAGGCTAGTCAACTTGACAGATGGCTGCAGGAGCAACGGTCATAAAAGACATATGCTTACAGACCCACTTGGATGCTGCCCAAAGTACCATCTTGGTCTGTTGTGTCCTGCTTTGACTCCTGACGAGAAGATCGTAGTCAGCAAGCTAATCTGTGCCTTTATTCTGGAGGAACCGGACACTTCCTACGCAACTGCCCAGTGAGACCTAGTAAGTCCAGGCCCATTAGCCACTTACTTCCAAGTCTCCGGATCTTCCCTAGCTCACATTGCTCTTTCATCTTGTTATGGGTGGTGCAAGAGGAAATCTGGCTCTTGGCAATCATTGACTCAGGTGCATGCAGTTACTTCCTGGATATTTCCTTGACAAGAAAAATTAGGATTCCCTTTAAAACCAAAAAGCAGAGACTTGAAGCTTACTTGGCTGATGGCGCCATCCCAAGTTCCGGGCCTGTCACATAAGAGACTTTACCTCTCCTGACCTTAACAAACCCTGGTCACCAAGAATTCATCTGCTTTGATGTTCTGTGCTCACCTATGTTTCCTGTGATTCTCGGAATTCCGTGGTTGTGGGCACACAACCCTCTGATTAATTGGCCCAGGGGAGAAGTTTTATTCAAGTCAGCATACTGCCATCAGCACTGCTTCATTCCTGAAACTTTGAACTCCGCAAGTTGCCTTACGGTCCAGCCAGTGCCTAACACCAGCCAGACTGTTTCATCGGTCTACCATGACTTTCTGGCTATTTTTGATAAGAAAAAGTCAGACACACTACCACCTCATCGGTCTTATGACTGCCCCATCGAATTGTTGCCCAGTGCAGAGATTCTCTTTGGGTGAATAATTCCTCTTTCAGAGACTAAGCTAGAAACACTGAAGCAATACATTGATAAAAACTGGAAAAAGGGTTTAATTCGTCCTTCATCTTCACGAGCTGGGGCCAATATCTTCTTTGTGAAGAAGAAGGACAACACACTGAGGCCATGTGTGGATTATGGAGAACTCAACAAAATCAACATCAAGAATAGCTATCCTCTTCCTCCCATTCCCAAGCTATTCTAGAGGTTCCATACAAAATCTTCACCAAGCTAGACCTAAGAGGTGCCTATAACCTTGATCGCATCTGTGAGGGAGACGAATGGAAGACGGCTTTCTGAACCCATTTCAGGCACTTTGACTACCTTGTTATGCCATTTGGATTATGCAATGCCCCAGCCATTTGTCATCATTTTCATAAATTATATCTTTAGAGAATCTCTGGACAATTTCATCTACTTAGGCAATATCCTCATCTTCACTGTCACCCTGGAACTGCATGTCACATTTCCATGTCAAAGAAAGTACTGTTCACATTAAGGAAACATGCACTTTGTGCAAAATAAGAGAAGTGCAAATTTGAAAGAGTATCCATAAAATGTTTGGACTTGATTATATCCACTGATGTAATAGCCATGGATCCGCAAAAGGTATATACTATTCTTGATTGGACAGCTCCCTCTGACAAGAAGGGTATCCAGAGGTTCGTGGGCTTTGCCAATTTTTATAGAAGATTCATTAAGGACTTCTCCAGCTTTATTGCCCCAAATACCCAGTTTAGCAGCCTAAATGCCTGGCTTCAGTGGTCTCAGGAAGGATCAACTGCAAAAGAAAGGGCACATCTGCCAACACTCAGTATGGCCATGCTAAATTGTGCAGAAATGTGCGAAAATGTGTGTGGGTGCTCTGGCACGCCCATGTGAATGCGCAAGTGCACACAACCATGCACGCAGATGCGGCTTGGCACATATGAAGCATGACAGTTTATGGCGTCCAGTGGCCTATTTAAAGTCATCACTCTGGGGTACAAGTTACTGGATGGTTCTGAGCTCCCTGTTACCTTGTGTTTCTGTGTTGCTTAACTTCTGGATTCCCTTTCCTGACTCGGCTTGCCTCTGGACTTGTCTTGGATCTGACCCTGGCTTGTTACACATACTCTGCTATTGCCTGTCTCCTGTGTATGATCTTGGCTAGATCTGTGACAACACTTGCTGCTACTCCTGACTGATCTTCTGTGCATGATCCCTGGCTCTGATTCATGACTGCGCCTCCTGTTCTGCTCTCCTGTCATGATCCATCTAAGCATCTAGAGTTCCCCCTGTCCTGGTGGTACCATGGCTCAAGGAAGACTTCACCTGTCCATCTAGAGTGACTTCTGTCCTGCTGTGACACTGCCACAAGGTCAAGTCCATTCCAAGTGCCTCATCCACTCAACTCATCAGGCTACTCCATAACAGGCAACCCATGCTTCTTTGGACGCAGCACTCCCTGTTTCCATCTTCAGGGGTGCTCTGCACTCAACTGCAAAGAGAGCCATCTAGTCACTTCGGCCTCAAACCAGGTACATGACACCCAGTAGTGATCAAATACCACCAAAAAAAGCTCTATCTGTTCAAAAAAGGATACAAATTTCATATGGGTACAGTAATTGCCACTCAAAGTGTGATAGTGCTGAAAGCTGAAAATTGGCCTGGACTGGAAGGGGGTGAAAGTACCTGGACTTAAAATGGTTAATAAATTGCTGCAGTATAGGTCCAAATACATAACTGCTGAGGAAAGATAGGAAATTCATTTAGCAAAAAAATATATATATACAAAGCATTATAGTTATATATTTTAATTGCAAAAGTGAAGACAGCTTTATCAATTATAAAATAAATTATATAAACTTGCATTCTTGGTTGCTTAATATTCTCATAGTTTTGTTACCGTTCCATTATTAAAAATGTAATATTTTTAGTGTAAAGATAGTACTGAAGGGGAACAGATGGACTTAAATATGAAGTCTGCTGTTGTACTAATCTGATTATATACAATGCTGTTTGATAGCTTCTGCCAGTAAGCATTTAATATCAAAATAGGTCAATGCAGCATGTTTCTTCAGTGAAAATATATTTTAATAACAAAGTTAAAACCTGAAGAAAGAATATTTTGCTGGCACTTGTTCAATTAACCTCCCTAGCGGTCTGATTATATCCATATTTCTGTGCTCAAAGCGGTACATTTTTTGCATGGAAATATGTCTTTTTTTTATTGTAGGCTGTAATTTTTAGTAATAACTCACTGAAATCTGTCTGAACCAGAGTCTAGTAAACATCCCGGGTATGTTACGATTTGAAATACGAAATCATAAATTATAATTATAAATTTAATTCAATAATATAATCAAACCAAAAACACTGAAATTTGAAATATAGTGCCAAGTTTGCACATCACTGACCAAAGTCGCAAAATCGTTTTCAGTGTCTGATGACGAATTTCCCCACAAATCATTATCACTCAATTCTGCAAGTGGTTCTGATTTACTATCGCTGTTCTCTAGCTGGTCTAAAACTGCTTTTGACCTAAAGGGACGCTTTTTGGACGCCATGGACATTTCTCAGTTTCCAGGCAGAAAGAACAGTAAAAATGCAGGCAGGGCACAGGACAAAGCACTCACGATAAAATGTATGTGAAATGGTTTGATACAGTAATGTTTTACTATATGATTTTAGTGTATTTAGTGAATGTCACTTTTTGTAATTTTCAAATTTCCATTGCCGGGGACAACAGCAGGAGGGACATCGTGGGAGCGCAGGACAAGGTAAGCGAGGAACACATGACGGAGCAGCGCCACATGGTAAGCCTGAGTGTAGCTCGGGGTTACCGCTTTTGGTACTGAAACTTTACTCCGAGCTACACTCGGGAATACCGCCAGGGAGGCTATGTAAAGGGATTTTTAATGCATGTAGAATACCTTACTATTGCCAATACAAAATCCAAGGAATGTTGCTTTTGCTGAAAAATGCAAATATTTTCTTACTCTTATTGTTAATTTTAAACAGGATTTATATAGCAATAACAGTTAACACAGCGTCTTATAAACTGAAGACAGACAGTATAGTTACCATACAATTCAATACTAGAGGAATCAGATGGCCCTGTGTGTTAGAGCTTACAATCTAAAAGAGAGGGTCAAGTGATGCAAAAGATAATAACTGTGGGGGATAAGCTGATAGAGAAAATAAAAGTTTAGTTCTTAGGTGGAAGCAAGATAGGATTCTCTAAAGAGATGGCTTTTCAGGGATCACCTAAAGGTAAATAGAGAAGGAAATGGTTGAACAAATTGGAGCATGGAGTTCCAGAGTATGGGCGAGGCTCTGGAGAAGTCCTGGAGGTGAGCATGGGAGGAGGTGACAAGGGAGATAGAGAGCTGAATGTCTTGGGAGGAGTGAAGAGAACGGTTTGTTTGGTATTCTGAGGTAAGGTTAATGATGTAGCTAGGGGTAGAGTTGTGGATGGCTTTGTAAGTTGTTTGAATTGTATTTGTTGGGTGAGTGGAAGCCAATGGAGGGACTGGCAGAAAAAGTTAGCAGAGACTGAATGGATGGTGAGCTGGATGAGTCTGCCAGCAGCATATATGATGGACTGAAGGGGGGATAGCCTATGTACAGTTACGTCAATGAAGAAGATGTGTCATTAGTGGAAGTGAGAGATAACCATGGAATGAATTAGAAGCTTGGCGGTGTCGTTGTTATGGAGTCTATTACTAAATATTCCACATTGATGGTAAATTAGCAGTCAGTAAACAAGTTACATAGAAACATTTAGACAGGTAAACTACTATTACATTTTGTTTCTTTGTGGAAGTAAATGGTAGTTGGTCATTACCTGATTTCCCGCCACCCTATAGCAGAAATACTGCTACAGGATGGCAGGGTTGCACAAAATCATGTATATATACATGATTTAGCATTTCCGGGTAGGACGCGTGTGCAAGCTGCATGTACACCCTACCCGCACCACCATTGGTGGCCTCACCTGTTGATCATCGGGTTGATCATCTGGCACTCAGTGATCACTGTGTATCACCGACGGGGGAGAAACCTGTATGTATACTATACAGATCTCTCCCCTGTCAGCTCCTGCACACTGCTTTGTATGACTCTGCATAGCAGAGCCATACAAAGCAATGTGCGTACAGTGTAAAGCACGCACACAGCACACAGTTAACCCAGTGTCATTAGTATAGCGTCAGTGCTTTTTATTAGCACTGATCACTGTATTAGTGACACTGAGGACAGTTAGTCAGTTCCCCCCAGTGTCAGAATGCCCGCTGCAGTCCCGCAGTCCCGTTATCAGTCGCTGATCACTGATACTAGTATTTGAAAAAAAAAAATAATCCAGTAGCTAAACAGCCATTTGTATACACTATAAACTTCATGTAAACCAATTAATTTACACGTATTAGCATTTATTTTAGACATGTAGCACAATATATTTTGGAATAAATTTAATTTTTAAATTATTTTTACTGGACATGTTTAATAGCAAAAAGTAAAAAAAATATAGTTTTTTTCTCAAAATTGTCGGCCTTTTTTTTTTTTAAATAAAAAATGCAGAGGCAATAAAATACCACCAAAAGAAAGCTCTATTTGTGGGAAAAAGGACATAAATTTAATTTGCGTGCTGCGTTTCATGACCGCGCAATTGTCAGTTAAAGTAAAGCAGTGCTGTATTGCAAAAAATGGCCTGGTCAGGAAGGGGGGTAAATCCTCTGGAGGGCAAGTGGTTAAAGTAATTCTAAAGGCTTATTTTGTTAAAGAAAAAAAATAACAAAAATGCCTATACTTACCTGCTTTGTGCAGTGGTTTTGCACAGAGCAGCCCGGATTCTCCTCTTCTCGGGTCCCCTACAGGCTCTCCTGGCCCCTCCCTCCTATTGGGTGCCCCCACAGCAAGCAGCTTACTATGGGGGCACTTGCTGCTCCATGTTTCTATTCACACACAGAGCTGCGGCTGGCTCACTGACAGTGATTGACAGCAGTGGGAGCCAATGGATCCCGCTACTAACTTAGCTAATGAGAAGAGGAGGTCCCAGGATAGGTGAAGCTCCAGTGCACATTGCTGGATTGAGTATATTGGCTGGGGGGGCTGTGGGAATGATGCACACAGAAGGTTTTTTACCTTCATGCATTGAAAGATATTTGATACACTCTTCTTCATATGGAACTCTATATAAACTGAAAATAAACTAGTCTTTCATGCAAATATGCTTTTCATACAAATAATAAGTAGCAGCAGGAATGCTGAAAGGTCATTATATCTTAGCAAAGCTTTTCCTCATACAGTGGAATTCCAGCTTAAACCACATTGCTTTGATATGTGGAGAGAAAGAGGTACTACCCCTGGACTTTTGAGTTGCCCCAAAAAGTATTGCACAAGACACTTATAAAATATAAAAGGTGTATAACCTCCTTTGTAATCCTTATTAATACACAATGATAAAAACAATGCAGATAAAAGAGCTCATCACAGGAGCAACAATCAGTCATACACAATATTTTGATCCTACATTGTATTTTAATAGTCCTGAAGCATTGGCTTGAGTAAGATTCTATTCAGCAGTAGATAGTAATTCCACTGGATATTATGCCTGCTTCCGGAGGAGGGTTAAAACTACTGACTGCAGATAAAGCACACAAAAGAAGATATATAAACAAACAGCATTTACAACACATGCACAATCAGTTTGAACTGTGACAGAACTTGATACATACAGAAAATCTGTATTAAGATGGTCCTAGCTCCAAAGACACCAAAGAATAGAGGATCAGGTCAGACAAGGTGAAGATCGGCCAGTAGGTTGTCCAGATATGCAGGAAATGGGTTTTCCCCACGTGCAGGTGAGGGCGGCATATAGCAAGGCCCACACCTTAACCCCAATGGGAAAGACTCAACCTATAAAAATAATACACACTACACCCCAAATTTGCCACTACCCATCACAAACACAAAAAGAAGTTGGAAATTAATTTTATGTATATAATGTGCTATGCTCACCTAAATGTTGAACTGAAACCACCTATGCCGCTGTGGCTTCCAGAAACCCAAAAGCTTCAGTTCAGGTCAAAAAAGAATATATAAATAATTAAAGGATATCCAGCCATGATGGTAATATGAGTGCAAGTTCTTCCAAGCAAAGAATAATATGCTGGCCTGATCTCATCTGTGAAAAGCACAAGGCACCAGTGGTGGACCTGCCAATTCTGGTGTTCAATAGCAAATGCCAATCATGCTCTATGATGCCGGAAAGTGAGCACAGGGCCCACTAGAGGATGTCAGGCCCTCAGGCCACCCTCATTAAGTCTGTTTCTGACTGTTTAGTCAGAGACATTCACACCAGTATCCTGCTGGAGGTAATATTGTAGGGCTCTGGCAGTGCTCATCCTGTTCCTCCTTGCACAAAGGAGCAGATACCGGTCCTTCTGATCAGTTAAGGACCTTCTACAGCCCTGTCCAGCTCTCCTAGAGTAACTGCCTTTCTCCTGGAATCTCCTCCATGCTCTTGAGACTGTGCTGGCAATGTTACGTTATGATATGCCATCCTGGAGGAGTTGGACTGCCTGTGCAATCTCTGTAGGGTCCAGGTATCACCTACCAGTAGTGACACTGACCCTAGCCAAATGCAAAACTAGTGAAATAGAGTCAGAAAAAGATGAGTAGGGAAAAAATGTTAGTGGCCTCCACCTGTAAAACTATTCCTGTTTTGGGGCTCATCTCATTGTTGCCCATCTAGTGCACCTGTTGTTAATTTCATTAACACCAAAGCAGCTGAAATTGATTAACAACCCCCTCGCTACTTAACTGAGATCAATATCCCAGGAGTTTAACTGACTTGATGCTATACTCTGATTAAAAAGTGTTCCTTTAATTCTTTTGAGCAGTGTATATACCAGCACACTCATAGTATAGAAAGCTATAGAATGTATAGGAGGCTGTCAACTATAATAAAAACATATAGCTTACCCCTATCCTGTTTCCAAAAGAGGTTAGTCAGTATGGCTGCATTCCGGTGTCTCCGCTCTCCCAGGGGTACCATGGAGCAGGTCCCAAATATATAGTCCTCCTGTGAGAGACCATCACCAGGTGATCTCCAGTGTGTGACGTCGCAATGGCGCACATGCGCGAGCAGTCAAAATGGCCACCAAACATGCATACCGCCCAGATGGTATGCTGGCAGATATAAATTACACAGTGCATGCACGCGGAAATACAATATTGCCACCATGCATGTACAGTGATGAGCCAGCAGACGTCAAACGCCATAGCAGCGCATGTACCCCAACCCCTCCATGCTCTGCAACAAGCAAAGGATGGGCAATCCACCCAGATAACTGGGAAAACCACCCATCCATCCCTGATGGTAGAGCGCACAGAGGAAGGGGGGCCCTTGATGAAAATAGAAGGTGGGACAGCACCACAAAGGGGCACAAAGGCCCACATAACGAAACGATAAATAATTAGTGTTGCGCTACTCTGTGCAAAATAAATAAATTCATATATCACTATAAACATCTCATGAATAAAACTTATAAGCATAATTCATTAACAATATACAATTATGGATAAAGTCCAACGTGATCAATAGTGAAATAGTCTCTGTGCTTCTTAGCCCATGACTAACATTTGCATCAGTTATTTCACTTAAGTGCTCCACCACACAAAAGAACAATTTGTGTCACCCCCACCTGAAATAGGATGGTTGCTCACATAAAGCATCGGACCTATGTACATAAATATTTAGGTCTAGCAAGCATGGTAATCCATGGTAATTCCAAGAATGGCAACAAAAACTTGTGATGCATAATGTTAATGGTGGTTGTTCCTCTTCTTCACTCAGCATCAGTATAAATAGAAAAGAAAGAACAGCCTCTGATCATATAACGCCATTTATTTAATGTACCGTAGTAAAAACAGCCAGGTTTGCACTTACAAAGATGTAGTGTACAACTGCATAATAGCAAAACACCGAGCTTCCAGTCCACGGCTCTGTAAGCAGAAGTGACATCACTAAGCTCCGTCCCATGCCTTACGCCACCAACCCACGTGGCTTTTGTCAGGGATAGAATATATTGTTAATGAATTATGCTTATACTTTTTATTCATGATATGTTTATAGTGATATATTAATGTATTTATTTTAGTAGCGCAACACTAATTATTTATCATTTTGTTGGTTTGGTGTGGGAACACTAGAAGTGATTAGCAGCAACTCACAATATTTAACATTTAGTATTTTATATTTATGAGTTATTGATGTATTTTTTTATTGATATATATTTGTTGGTAACGCACATTGAGTTTATATTTATTTCAAAGGTCCACATGATGACACCGTGCCACCCAGGGGGACTAGTGACGTTCCAACACCTGCAACAAAAAGCGTGGGAGAACCCAACAATCCTGCACAACTAGACAATCAAAAGTGGGCAAACCACATCCCCTGAAAAAAAAGAGGGTGGATGGGAAAGGAGGGAGGGGGGGGAGAGAAAAACATATAAAAAACAGACCATCAAATCTACATTACTAACCATTAAAGAAAAGATTTGTACAAGAGCATCTCGTTAAAGCCTGGCTTTATATTTGCTGGCAGCCTTTTCACCTGAAATCTTTCTTTTTGGAGGACCAACCTATCCCAGTCTCCTCATTTTGGATCCCTCTTTACCCTATCATGAACTGCATATATGAGAGATCAAAATTGTGCTTCATATCTATGTGATAACTAATGGGGGTCAGCATTTTAGCATTTGTTGTATAGTAAATATGATCATTAATACGTTGGCCCAAGCATGAGATATACTACCCCCATGTAATACAATGTTTAGGAACAAAATGCACATTATTAGGCAAATTGAGATTTTGACATTCCTAAATCCATGTACATTCTGTCCATGACCCACATCTGAAAGCACCTTTGATTCCTATCAAATCAATGTCTTTAGTGCAAAGATGACTATGGACTAATATGTCTCTCATGGACCTGGATCTTCTATAAACAGTTTCAGGGTATAGCTTTACATGCTTCGAAATAATGTCATCTTCCAGAATCCTATGTAATCAAGTCCCTTACTTTTATTTTGTGTTTGATATGATAGTGAAAAGGTAGCTTTGGCCCAGTGCATTAAAGGCTATTGCTATTCAAAAACCTGCTCCTCTTTAAGATCTTATTGCATGAGATCTTAAACCACATTGTTGTCTAAAAATGTATTGTAATAATAAAGACCAATACAAATATACAAGTTACACAACAGCATCTTTTGGCATCTCACAGCTCAACGTTTGAGAGCATGGAGGTTCCTGAAATTTAATTATCCAAATAATTACTAGCAGTAACAAAACAAAAGATGTATGTCCACGGGTTATTAGTCTTGAGAAGAACCAATGAAGACAGGTTATTGAATAGCAATAGCCTATGATGCACTGGGCCAAAGCTACCTTTTCACTATCATACAAAGAAACACAAAATAAAAGTAAGGGACTTGATGACATAGGATTATGGATCCTAGCATCTTTATCTCTTAGATTTTCCATACTTATATGCAAGAGAAGATAAGACATACAGTATCTATTAACAAGAATCAGTAAAGAAATATTTCACTGTTCATATTGTTAAATATTAGTATTCTGCTTTTGAACATTTGTTGACTTTTATAGAATGCCTCTTCATCAAAAATGGCAGATCTTACAACAAAAAGCTATTAGACAGAGAACTTGTTCTACAAGCAGCTGTTGATCTGAAATAAAATAGCAATGAAATGGCAGAAATAGGGTAACATTAGTGTCTACAGGGTGCCACAAAACCAAGGCACCAGGCTGCATGGGGCATAAAATATGAATATTGTTGCACACCTCTATAAGGTAGCTATATGACTGCACATTGCTGCTGTGCTTGCAGACATTTGTATGTTTTTATGGAGGATTATGATATATACACAATGATATTATTGTGTCTATCACGGGGAAGTGATCTTTCAGCAGTCACCATGACTTCATTGTGGCACAAGGTAAGGGTAGAAAGATAAAAGTGCATTCTCAAGTGCCTCAAATTACAATATATTTTAACATTAATTTGAATAAATTGATTTGAAATGTGCCCTAAAAAATGGCAGTGAAATAACCATTATGAATTACGAAAAACAGAAATTCCAGGTTATTGTTTTATAAGGGTGTCACTACTGCAAAGGGCCAAACATATGGTCAAAATGGATAAAGGATATTAAAATGAATGTCTGGGAATGTTTTACTACCTTTGGAACCTATATACCTTGTCATACAAATAGTTTCAAATGTGTTTCTCTGTTAATTTGGCCTGTCATTGCTCTGCAAAGGTAAAACAAGATCCCACACTGCTAACAGTCCTGCAAGTGCCTTGTAAAAAATAAGTGAACATAAGCAAAATATTTTTGTTCAGCTGCATTTACAGATGGTCTAGTTATTTCAAAGATTAATTTGTCTCTCCTGTTGGGTAGTTCACAACTACAATACACGACTTTTTCTTGATGTAATAAATTGAATGCCATCATTTGTTTTTCCTCTGACTATTATTTCTGACAAAGGGCAGGGACAAATTGGTCTTAACCTAGTACCATTATACTTCCTTGTACGTGATAAAAAAATATTGTTCACAAATGCAAGTATGACAGAAATCAAATTAAAAAAAATAAAATAAGCTGTAAAAAAAACCCAAAAAACATTTTTTACAAATTCTATCAACAAGGAATTTCTAACATTTGGCTTGAAACCCCTCATAATGAAAGAATGAGATGGAATTGATGGTGGCATGCTGTATAGTTATAAGATCAGATTGAACATCAAGTTATTTTCAGAAAGCTAAAATGGTGTCATGATGGGAACTTTTATTCAGAAAATGCATGCACGGTAGGGATCTCTGAAAGCTGAAATCCTAGATTGTATTTGTGCTACCCACAGTATTTTAAAGGCACTCTAGAAGAGGATGTTTAAAACAAACAATTGAAACCCCAGTAAAAGGAATAAGCAGCCTGCAGAAATTGCAAATCAAAAGTTGCCAACTTGTCATGTCTGCATTTAGGAGACAACAGCCAACCCCTGATGAGAGAACAAGACAACATAAGGCTCCATATAGATTAAAAGAATTGACTATTTTATTTAGAAAAGCAATGGCAGAGACTTGGTGAAAGAGAAAAGACATGTAGCCTGATTACAACGTGAAGGTCACCTTTCCTTTAGAAAAGTAAGATAGGATTTATTTCTATTTTTTTTTCTATTTTTTTTTTCATTAAATAAATGGAACTTGACATTTGTTTAGAGCCATATAAATTGAGGACCATGCTTATTTTTGAAAGCTATTAAGGGTGGATGTTAAAGGCTAAGTTCACCTTTTCAGGTAGAATTTCACTTTTCATAATATATAGAAGCCTTTTTAATGTAATTTCTTCCCAAGCCATTCCAATGGGCCACCCATCAGTGCTGCCCAGCAGTGCCGCCTATCAGTGCCCATCAGTGCAGCCTATCAGTGCCCATCATTGTTGCATATCAGGAGAGCATCATCAGTGCCAGCTCATCAGTGCCACCTATCAGTGCCGCCTATCAGTGCTGCCTATCAGTGCCCATCAGTGCTGCCTATCTGTGCCACCTCATCAGTGCCGCCTATCAGTGCCCATTAGTGCTGCCTATCAGTGCCCATTAGTGCTGCCTATCAGTGCCCATCAGTTCTGCCTATTAGTGCAGCCTCATCAACGCATATCAGTGAAGGAGAAAAATGACCCATTTGCAAAATTTTATAATAGAAACAAAGAAAAACTTTTTTTTTTTTCAAATTTTTTGCTCTTTTTAAAAAAAAAATAAAACACCCATTGTAGAGAAAATACCACCAAAAGAAAGCTCTATTTGTTGGAAATAATAATACCAATTTCATATGGGTACAGTGTTGCATGACTGTGCAATTGTCATTCAAAGTGAAACAGCTCTGAAAGCTGAAAATTGGCCTGGGCAGGAAAAGGGTAAAAGTGCCGGTAGGCAAGTGGCTAAACAGCACACAGTTAACCCTTTGATCGCCCAGATGTTAACCCCTTCCTGTCCAGTGTCATAAGTAAAGTGTCAGTGCTTTTTTATTAACACCGATCATTGTATTAGTGTTATTGGGATGTCAGTGGCAGTTAGTCAGTTTCTACTCAGTGTCAGAAAGCCCGCCGCAGTTCCACAGTCCTGCTATAAGTCGCTGATTGCCACCATTACTAGTAAAAATAAATAAATAAAAATTCCAGTATATATACCGCCATTTGTAGACACTATAACTTTCATGTAAACCAATTCATTTCCATGTATTGGGATTTTATTTAGCAAAGACATGTACCAGAATACATTTTGGCCTAAATGTATGACAAAATTTGATTTAAAAAATTTTGTTACTGGACATGTTTAATAGCAAAAAGTTACAAAAAATTGTTCTTTTCTCAAACTTGTTGGGATTTTCTTTTTTTTTCTAGCGCAAAAAATTAAAACCGCAGGGGCGATCAAATACCAACAAAAGAAAGCTCTATTCGTGGAAAAAAGGACATAAATTTAATTTGGGTGCAGGCTTGCATGACTGTGCAATTGTTAGGTTAAGTAACACAATGCCGTATCGAAAAAAAAATGGCCTGGTCAGGAAGGGGGGTAAATCATCTGGAGGGCAAGTGGTTCCACTCCAAACCTTCTGCAATAAA
The DNA here is from genome assembly GCF_062004578.1 of Staurois parvus. Lineage (NCBI taxonomy): Eukaryota > Metazoa > Chordata > Amphibia > Anura > Ranidae > Staurois > Staurois parvus. The sequence continues at coordinate 6,986,680 of NW_028317916.1, read as the reverse complement.
GTAATGACTAACATTGTACAAAACTCTACTGCCACACACAGTACATTACAAACAAATGCTCATTCACATGGCATAAGCATACAGTCTAAAGAGCACCTGCAATTCACCCCCAAAGAGTCTGCAGCAAAATAATTTGGTACTAACGCTGAGCAAAAAAAGGGGGGGGGGGTGTTGTGAAGAAAAAGGGAGCTTTGCATTTGTATGCCCCACCTCAGCTAATTGCACTACATCTGTGGCCCTACTCCCTTGCCAAAGGGGGTTAACTGCTGTTTATAGTGAAAGTTTCTGAAATTTGGACATTGGGATTAAATATGGTGGAAAGGAACTCTGCAAAAGCAATTTCAACTCTCTCCCTGGAATTGATTTTTTCCAGCTTTGCACTTGGTAGCCTTTTCAAAGTGCTTACATTTCCAACACATTTTTATTTAGTCATGCTTTCAAAAGGTTAAAAACATTCAGGGCTTGTTCACAGCATGTGCAGAGACCCTCTTTTTTTTGCACAGAACAACACAGGTCACCTCTGGGGCACACAGAAAACTGTTTTCTATGTGCTTCTTTCAGATCACAGCACTGCAATGATATACCGTATATAAAAATGCAAACATTTCCAAACATGCAAGCTTTTCCACAGCACATCGGATGGCGCTGCAGGTCATTGCACTACATCACACCACACAACTGGACATCAGCCTGAATGCTAAAACAAGGCTTCATTTACATCAAGATGAACCCTTGCAGTGCATTTTACACACACGTTAACATTTTATGTTATGCGGTAACACCTGTTGTGTTAAGACAGGCCATTCATTTGAATAGGCTATCAATAAACCGCAATGGGCCAAAAATGGGACTTTCAGCATCCTTGGTAATAAAGCACACAGTAGTGCATAACTGTTGCAGCCTGCTGAAGTGTAGTGCAATCACTTTGTAGCAAAACATTAACACATGCATTACCGCAACACATATATTGCCTGCAAAGAAGAGGGGGTTTGCTGCCCCACACCAAGAAAAAATGCACCATTTTCTTCTCCCTTTCACCACTCTGCCGCAGCTCTTCTTCCCTTCTTCCCACAGAAGAGTCAGAAGCACCTGGAGTGGTCAGTCAATTCCAGTGAGGAGGGAAACTGGGTCGGGCCAAACCACGTTGTGTGTGATTGAGTCAACATGACTGACCCACCATAACAAACAGTTTGCTATGGGGACAATGTGTATAGAAAACCCTCAGCGCTATGGACCTCTTAAAAAACTTGTGCGGCTAGCATATAATGTGTTCCCACATGTACAACATAAATAAATAAATGGAAAAATGCCACAAAAATATATAAATACAAAATATAGTGTTAACAATAAATACGTGCAAAAACAAAAGACTGTGCTTGTGAAAATCAGTGTGTGCTATACCAGACGTCTAACCAATGCATACATATAGGACTCCATAAACTGCACATAACCAGTGCTCTAAATGAATTGTGCACACAAATGACAAATACATTGGCCTTAATAATGATCTGTCCCTTTAAATCTTGAATATCAGCATGTGGACCTGTGTGGTATATATCCCATAAATCGTGATCCAAATACGCCAACTATAAGTGTCATCAAAATATGGTCTCAAAAAATGGTGAACCGTCCCTTTAAATCTGCTGTACTTCAAATAGACCAGTGTAACACACTACTGTATACATGTGTATGGTGCTCCTGTGTCACCCTTTAGTGCTCATCCACTTCCAACACTCTATTGTGCTCACCTCCAGGTTTGACCCGTAATGACAGGTAAAACTTCGCTTTACCCTTTAACCCAGGAGGGTATACTGGTACATAGATCTTCACCACCGTTAGCCAGCACTTTTAAACATCTCCAGATCGCTCCACATCCATGTGAAAGAAATGCTCAATATAGTGCAATATTGCCACTCAAAACAGCCTTTATATAAAACAATCTAGTAAAACACATTAAAATGTGTCCTCCTGGAACACTACAGGGTTAAAACTCGCTATACAGTGTTTGCTGTAAGAAGTGTGCAGAAATCCCTTATCCAAAATGGTGGCATGTGCGGCCTGACGTCATTGGCGCACCGTACGCGTTACGTCATGTCATGTGACTTCATCCGGAATAGACAGATACTCCCGTTGGTGTATTTGGATCACGATTTATGAGATATATACCACACAAGTCTACATGCTGATATTCAAGATTTAAAGAGACAGTTCACTATTAAGGACAATTTATTTGTTACTTGTGTGCACAATTCATTTAGAGCATTGGTTATGTGCAGTTTATGGAGTCCTACATGTATGTATTGGTTAGAAGTCTGGTATAGTACACATTGATTTTCACAAGCACAGTCTTTTGTTTTTGCACGTATTTATTGTTAACACTATATTTTATATATATATAGTTGTGTTCAAAATAATAGCAGTCAGACATCACTAACCTGATCAATCACTGTTTTTGGTAGAAATGATATTTCTACATGGCAAATAATTTACTAGCAGGTGTAGTAGAGTAATAGAAATCCAACAGACCCAACAGTCATGACATGCATGCTGCTGATTCTGTGTAATTGAATCACTAATTGAAAGGTGGCAATTATTGCCCTTATTTAAGGAAGGAAGGCAGCAAATGTTGTACATGCTGGTTACAGTGCATTTTTCTCTGAAATTCTGAGGAAAATGGGTCGTTCCAGACATTGTTCAGAAGAACAGCGTACCTTGATTAAAAAGTTGATTGGAGAGGGGAAAACATATAAAGAAGTGCAGAAAATGATAGGCTGCTCAGCTAAAATGATCGCAAATGCTTTAAAATGGTAACCAAAACCTGAAAGACGTGGAAGAAAGTGAAAAACTACCATTCAAATGGATAGAAGAATAGCCAAAATGGCAAGGACTCAGCCAAAAATCAGCTCCAGGAAGATCAAAGAAGGTCTAAAGTTACCTGTGAGTACTGTTACAATTAGAATACGCCTATGTGAAGCCAAGCTATCTGCAAGAAGCCCCCGCAAAGTCCCACTGTTGAAAAAAAGACGTGCTGAAGAGGTTACAATTTGCCAAAGAGCACATTGACTGGCCTAAAGAGAAATGACGCAACATTTTGTGGACTGATGAAAGTAAGATTGTTCTTTTTGGGTCTAGTGGCCGGAGACAGTTTGTCAGACGACCCCCAAACACTGAATTCAAGCCACAGTACACTGTGAAGACAGTGAAGCATGGTTGTGCAAGCATCATGATATGGGGATGTTTCTCATACTACGGTGTTGGGCCTATTTATCGCATACCAGGGATCATGGATCACTTTGAATACATCAGAATACTTGAAGAGGTCATGCTGCCTTATGCTGAAGAGGAAATGCCCTTGAAATGGGTGTTCCAACAAGACAATGACCCCAAACACACCAGTAAACGTGCAACATCTTGGTTCCAGACCAACAAGATTGACGTTATGGAGTGGCCAGCCCAATCCCCGGATCTTAATCCAATAGAAAACTTGTGGGGTGGCATCAAAAATGCAGTTTCTGAGGCAAAACCAAGAAATAGAGAAGAACTGTGGAATGTAGTCCAATCATCCTGGGCTGGAATACCTGTTCACAGGTGCCAGAGGTTGGTTGACTCCATGCAACACAGATGTACAGCAGTTCTCAGAAACAGTGCTTATACAACTAAATATTAATTAAGTGATTCAAAGGAAAGCAAAATCTTCAAACATTTTTCAGTTTATATTGTGAATGTTTGAGTTTGTAAAGAAGAGTACAAACACTGCTATTTATTTGAACAGTCCAATATTCACTTTTCTTCAATTTTTTTTAGAGTAACAACACAAATTTGATATATTTTTCTTCATGTTTTGATTTGGAATAGAATGTGTAGTGTTCCCAGTGCATTTGTGTGTATGGAAATAAAAGCTATTAGAAGGATTTTGAGCTTTATTCACTTTTTTCAACAGACTGCTATTATTTTGAACACAACTGTATATTGTTGCGCTGCATTTTTCCATTTATTTATTTGCTATGGGGACACTTGGAGAAGAGGAGGGGCCAAGATCGACTGCCAAGAACCCCAGAAAAGGAGGTGTGGGGCTGCTCTGTGCAAAACCATGCACGGAGCAGATATGCATAAAACTGTTTTAACTTTAGAGGAAAAAAAAAAGCTTTACGCTGCTTTAAGAAAAGATTTCTAAGGCAAAAATACTATGCAAGAGCTGATGGAGTTATTTGCAGGACAGCTCCCAGGTTGCGACCAACAAACATACATGTGTAGTCTAAAACTGTCCAGATATTGCATAGACTAGGGGTCACTGAGATGTAGTGAAGTAGTGCAGGGGCGTTGGAAACACATGCACGGTGTCTCCTGGGAAAAACAGAGGAACACACTAGGAGCACAAAGGAGTTTAAAGGAGACATTCCAAACAGTAGCATAGGTAGAAAATATGTTGACAAATTTATTAAGTTTAACTGCAAAAGAGAAATTCACTTTAAGCCATACTGGATTACCTCCAACCAGTGGTACTGTCAGGTCTCAGATCTGAACCTGCAATCTCTGTGTCTGGCAGTATCACTTCTTGCTGAGCTAACTGAGATGCTGGACAACTCCCTGGACAATTCCTAGGATAATCTTGCCTTCTACCTTGTTTCTGGTAAACCTTGATCTCTGCTCCTCCCATGAACTTCATATTTAAGCCATGCCTTTGCACTTCCCATTTGCCAAATTATTGTGCTCTCCAGCCAATATCTTGTTCTTGTCACTTCTGCTGCCGTCTGTATCTCTACTACTACTCATTACCGACCTTTGGCTTGTTCCTCGACTACACTTTCACTTGATCCCAACCTGCAACCACTTGTTACCAACCTTTGGCTTGTTCCTCAACTACACCTCTGCTTGATCCCAACATGCAACCACATGTTACTGACTTCGGCTTTTTTACTGACTATGCTTCTGCTTAATCCCTACCTGCTAGATCTACTACTGGACCTCTGCTTGCTCACCTCCTAGTGGGGCAATCCTGAGGATGCTGACCTGGTACTAACATGCAGAAAAACCCATCTCAACCATCAGGAGCTCTGGTGAATACCAGTTAGTGCTTAGACCTTACACCTTGGGAGAGCCAGAGTCACCCACCAGGGTGACCTGCTTGTACCTGTTGGTTGATGGAAGCCTCTCTACTTCTATAGCTACTGGTCCCCTAGCCTGACTCTTGACAGGTACATCCTGGACACCTAGTAGTCCATTGGAATAAACATTTGCCATCCCTGCCCATGTTTTCTTGACCAGGACAGGGACTGCCTTACGAAAAAAATATTTAGGGGTGTCACAGGTCAGGTGGTAGGTAGGCAGCTGATATTGGTGCTGTATTTCTGCCAGCCAAACATTGGCTGGGTGTAACCAACCAAAGTGTTCACAAATCTCTCTGGCCTGATGGCAGACCTCCTGGAAGCTAGTGTCATTTATGATAAATCCCTGCACCACCAAATTGAGGACATGTGCCAAGCAAGATACATGTGTTATTTTTTACAAGTGAATGGGTGCCCAGGGGTATTAGCATTGATATTACACATGATCTTGCCTGGATACAGATAGCATGGGTTTGGCCACCTTTTAGCCTGGGAATGGAGGATTGCCATCAGTTTTGGCCAAGTGTTGCTCCTGTCCCCCAGGCATATGTCCCTTCTGTATGTCTCTCTGCTGTTCTGACTCTCCCTCAGAAGTTATTTCCTCTCCAGTCTGTGATACCCAAATACAGTCTGCTACCTCCCCCTCTTTGTTGGAGTCTACATGGCAGTAAGTTCCTACTGCTAGAATATACCCCCCCCTTCCAAAAAAAAGAAAACAAAAAAAACCCCTTGAAATACTAAACCCTATTGTTTTGTTTTTTTAACAGAAAACAAATATAAAAAAAAAAACAAAGAAGCACAAACACACACATGATGTATGTACGGTATATATAAATGATAGATGGTGCCTCTGGTCATTACAAAATATAAATCATGCAGTAACCCAAAAATAGTGTACAATTGAGAGGAACTGTTGACAACTCAAATACTGCAAAGCGCTTTTTTTAAACTCAAATGAGAAATCTCTTTTGAGTATCTGCTACTTATTACTAATGAGAGAGCAACACATGGGACACCAAGGAATGACCGGAAGGAGCAGGGAACACTGAAAACTGGACTGTGGCTTATCCCAATGTTGTTTAAAAAAAACGCTATATGACTTTTTTGTAGAAAGGGGTCATTATGCACACAACAGACACTTTATTAGGTACACCTGTTCAATTGCTTCGTAGCACAAATCAGCCAATCACATGGCATTTAGGCATCTAGACATGGTGAAGACAACTTGCTGAAGTTCAAACCGAATATCAGAATGGGGAAGAAAGGGGATTTAGGTGACTTTGAATATTGCATGGTTGTTGGTGCCAGATGGGCTGGTCTGAGCATTTCAAAAACTGTTGATCTGCTGGGATTTTAACGCACTACCACCTCTAAGGTTTACAGAGATTGGTCCAAAAAGAGAAAATATCCACTGAGCAGCAGTTATGTGAATAAAAATGCCTTGTTCATGTCAGAGGAGAATGGGCAGACTGGTTTGAGATGATAGAAAGGCAACAGTAGGGTAAAAATTTGGCGTAAACAACATGAAAGCATAGATCCATCCTGCCTTGTATCAACGGTTCAGGCTGGTGGTGGTGGTGGTGTAATGGTGTGGGGCTTATTTTCTTGGCAATAGCAAGGTGTACCTAATAAAATGGCCTGTGAGTGCACATTTTGGCACACATGGTGACATATTTAAGAATACACTAGGGGAGGCGTGTCCAAGATGGCGGACTGAGAACATGTGCTTCCCAGAACTGGACACTGATCCTGCTTTTTCTCCTTTGTGGGACTTCTTAACACTTGGGTGCCTGCCTTTGACCCTGCATGCCTATTAGTACCCCTGACCGACAGAAGTGGGGTAAAAAACTCCAATTTCCCCCTGGTGCTAGCCTTTTAGTAAACCCACAACCTTTTGCCACGCTTCTCCAACATGGCCTCTCAGACTGATCAGGAGGACTCTTTCTAGTCGGGCATATCAGAGGTTATGCCTGCTATTACCTCCTGCCAGACAGTGCTGACTATGAAGATTGATGCAGTACAGCTAGACATCGGCTTCATCTGCCAAGATCTTGATAAGATCTGCTCTCAACTCATCACGGCAGAGCAATGAGTCGGCCATGTGAAGGACACTTTGGCGGCACACACTACTTCCCTCTGCACTCTGCAAACTAAACTGCAGGCCATGGAGTACTGGGCAGAGGATGCTGTGCCCTGACAGTGCATTGTGATTGGCCAAAGCAATGCATCACAGGTCAGGTGCACTGCTTTAGCCAATCACAGCGCATGATGATGTCACAAGGGGTGGGGTGACCCCACTCCCTTGTGACATCATCACAGTATTTAAGAACTGTCAGGCCGACGCAGCTGTCTGACAACGGGAGCTAGCGTCAAGAGCGGAGCGTTTTTTTTTCCTTTTTCTGGGTTGGCGGTGGCAGTGAGCTTCATGGTTGATGTTAGATATACTTCAGGGGACATTTTTTAATTTGTTGTTTTTAATAAAGGACTTGTCAAAGTCTACTGTCATTTTTTTCACTACACTTTTTTTTTGTGAATGAGTAGTGGTACCATGTACCCCATACTCATTCACATAGGGGGTGGGCTGGGATCTAAGGGCCCCCTTGTTAAAGGGGGCTTACAGATTCCAATAAGCCCTTCCGCCCACAAACCCCCACAACCACTGGCCATGGTTGAGGGGAAGAGGCCCTTGTCCCCATCAACATCGGGACAAAGTGCTTTGAGAGGGAGCCCCCCTGCCCCAAAGCACCCTCCCCATGTTGAGGGCATATGGCCTGGTATGGTTCAGGAGGGTGGGTGCTCACTCGTCACCCCCTTTCCTGACCTGCTGGGCTGCATGCTTGGATAAGGGTTTGGTAATTACTTTGGGAGGGGACCCCCATGCCATTTTTTCAAAATTTTGGCAAGGGGGTTCCCCTCAAAATCCATACTAGTTCGGAAGGGCTTGGAATGATTGGGGGGACCCCACACCATTTAAAAAAAAAATTAAATTGTCAGGCAATTCCACTGACAGCTAAATCAGTAAAGAATATTTTCATTACTAATATACCGCATGACTTAATAATATAACTCGTGGAATTTTTGTAGCTGTGCGGTATCTTACATAGTTTCATAGTTACATAGTTAGTCTGGCCGAAAAAATACAAAAGTCCATCCAGTTCAACTATAGAAAAAAAAAAGTTATAATCCTATACCCACAGTTGATCCAGAGGAAGGCAAAAAACCCAGCAAAGCATGATCCTATTTGCTCCTGCTGGGAAAAAAAATTCCTTCCTGATTCCCCGAGAGGCAATCGGATATTCCCTGGATCAACTTTACCTATAACTGTTAGTATCCAGTTATATTCTGTGTATCTAAGAAACAATCCAGACCTTTTTTTGAAGCAATCCACTGAGCTGGCCAGAACCAACTCTTGAGGGAGTCTATTCCACATTTTCACAGCTCTCTCTGTGAAGAATCCATTCCTTGTTTGGAGATTAAATTTATTTTCCTCCAGATGTAAAGAGTTCCCCCTTGTCCTCTGTGATGACCTCAGGGTGAATAGCTCTACACTGAGTTCACTATATGAACCACTGATGTATTTATACATGTTGATCATATCCCCCCTCAATCTCCTCTTCTCAAGAGAGAATAAATTCTGTTTCTCTAATCTTTCCTCATAGCTGATATCCTCCATGCCTCTTTATCATTTTATGTCCCTTCTCTGTACTTTCTCCAGTTCCCCAATGTTCTTTTTGTGAACTGGTGCCCAAAACTGAACTGCATATTCCAGATGAGATAATTTGTACAGGGGTAATATGATATCTCTCTCTCTGGAGTCTATACCTCTTTTAATACAAGAGAGGATTTTGCTCGCTTTAGAAACCGCAGTTTTGCATTACATGCCATTATTAAGCTTGTGAACCAGAACTCCCAGATCCTTCTCCACCATTGATTCCCCCAGTTGTACTCCCCCCCTAGTATGTATGATGCATGCATATTCTTAGCCCTCAAGTGTATAACCTTACATTTATCAACATTAAACCTCATTTGCCACATAGTTGCCCAATTAAGCAGTGCATTGAGGTCGGCTTGTAAATTGAAAACACCCTGTAAGGACAATATTTCACTGCACAGCTTGGTGTCATCTGCAAAGACTGAAATTGTATTTTTAATCTAAGTAATCTAAAAAGTAAGGGTCCCAACACTGAACCCTGGGGTACATCACTGATGACCCCAGATCATTCAGAGTATGATTCATTAACCACTACTCTTTGAATATGCTATTTTAGCCAGTTTTCTATCCATTTACATACAGATTTTTTCCAAGCCTTTACACTTTACCTTACACATTAGCCGTGTGTGGGGAACTGTGTCAAACACTTTTGCAAAATCCAAGTATACCACGTCCACCGCCACCCCTCTGTCCAAGGTTTTGCTCACCCCCTCATAAAAAGAAATCAGATTTGTTTGACAACCTCTGTGTTTCATGAATCCATGCTGTCTGTTGCTTAAAATATTTTTTTCCAGCAAGAACTCATCTATGTGGTCTTTTATTAAACTCTCTAGTATCTTCCCAACTATAGAAGTGAAACTAACAGGTCTATAATTACTTGGTAAAGATTTTGACCCCTTACTCAGATGCGGTAAGATACCATATAGTGAATTGTCCCTGTTCGAAGGTCGCGATTGGGGGATGTTCGGCCCATCACTACTCTCCACTCAGGTTATCCACTCCCTTGGGAGTGTGTTCAGGGATATTATGCTTAACTCAGAAATCTGGGTTTGGCAGAGAGGTGGGGGTGGTCAGCCGTTGCTGTACCCACTTGTTTTGTTCTGTTGGGGATTTATTGTTTTCTCAGTTTTATTGTATTGCTCTTATAGGATGGTCCCTTGTTGCTGTGTGATGGTATTCCTAAGATATACTGTGGGGGTCTCAAGTGGATGGGGCCTCTCCTCTTGAAGGGTGGCAAATTCTCCCTACTCCGGTTTTTTGATGTACCCAATGCTCTCATTTTCTGTGACCTCATGAAATGTCTGGGGTCTTAATGCGGCTGTGAAATTGTTACAGAGGCTCTTTGTCAGTTTTGGCTCTCTAATGAGAACTCTGCTAGTCCCTTCGTTATTTGAGATGCCTTTAAAACGTGGCTCAGGGGGGACTATATGGCTCGTATAGCAGCCATTAAGAAGGATTCTGTGTGATCCCTGGAGCAGTTAGAAGTGGCCTTACTCCACCGGGAGGCTGACTACATGGGGTGTCCTGACCGGTGTCCTGACCGGGAGCGTTATGCAGCTTGGCAGCAGGCTTTGCATGAGGTCTCTGTCCTCCGGGCACAGATGACCCAAAAGTCCTTGCTTTCTACCGCCCAATGGGTATTTGAGAATGGAGATAAGAATGTCTGTTGTTGGTGTGGTTAGCCAAAGGTCAGTTTGAGGTGACCCACAACATAGGGAGGATCAGGGACGAGCATGGGGAACTACTGGTATCATCTGATCAAATTAATGATAGATTTTTGCACTAAAGTGGATTATGATTATGATATCGTTGAACTTCAGCAGTATTCCCCACTCTTGACCCTGTGGCCTGGGTTCCTCTAGACCGGGTGTCGGCAACCCGCGGCTCCAGAGCCGCATGCGGCTCTTTTTCACCTTTGCTGCGGCTCCGGAGCACACTGCCCACCAGGTGACAGGCAATAGGGTTGCCGTAGCTCAGTGGTCGGCAAGCCGCGGCTCTTTTAACCTCCCTGGCGGTTTTCCCGAGTGTAGCTCGTGGTAGAATTTCTATACCACGAGCTACACTCAGGCTTACCATGCGGCGCTGCTCTGGGGGTCCCTGCAGCACTTACCTTGTCCTTCGTTCCCGCGATGTGTCCCATGCAGCATCCCCGGCCATCTCCTCCGGCCGATGCCGGCATCCGGCTTCTGTGTTCCGGTCCCCGTGACGTCGGGACGTACGGGCGCCGGCGGCGGCGGGAAATTTAAAAAATTTAAAAAATGTCTTTTTTTTTTTTTTCAATTTTCAATAGTAAAACATTGCTGTTTCATCCCATTTCACATACATATTGTCCCTAGTGCTTTGTCCTGTGCCCTGCCTGCATTTTGTCTGTTCTTTCTGCCTGGAAACTTAGAAAAGTCCATGGCGTCCAAAAAGCGTCCCTTTAGGTCAAAAGCGGTTTTAGACCGGCTAGAGAACAGCGATAGTAAATCAGAACCACTTGCAGAATTGAGTGATAATGATTTGTGGGGAAATTTTCCTAAAAATTACAGCCTACAATAAAAAACTATTTCCATGCGAAAAAATGGTACCGCTTTCAGCACAAAAAATCGGAAGGAATCATACCGCCAGGGAGGTTAATGCAGCTCTTCTGTGTGCCGGGCGCCCGCTCCCCTCCCTCCTCTCGGGCGGCCGCCCCAAAAGTCAGGACTCTGCAGCTAGCCTAGCAATGGGCAAACTACGGCCCGGCGGACCTTATAATCCGGCCCGCGGAGCGTGGCAAACATTGGCTGTCAGGATGTAGGCGGGGCAGCGTGACGAACTCCTCTCCTCTCACAGTCTGCCCTGAAGACCAGAACTGCGCGGGAACACGGCGAGAGGAACGCGCGGAGTACAGGTAAGTGAATTGACACAATATGGGAATGAATTACTATAGGGGGGATGAATTACTATAGGGGGGATGAATTACTATATGGGGGATGAATTACTATATGGGGGATGAATTACTATAGGGGGATGAATTACTATAGGGGGGATGAATTACTATGGGGGATGAATTACTATAGGGGGGATGAATTACTATAGGGGGGATGAATTACTATGGGGGATGAATTACTATATGGGGGATGTATTTTCAGTTTTAAAAATGTGGCTCTCAAAATAAATTTTAATCGTGGTTTTGGCGAGATTTGGCTCAGTTGAAAAGGTTGCCCACCATTGACCTAAGGCTATGATTGTGATTATGACGATACACTGTGGCCCTGATTAACCCTTTGCTTACTGGGCCCTTAAGCCCCCTTCATGACCAGAGCGCTTTTTGCAATATATGCAGTGTCGGATTTGTTTTAAATGTTGCAATGGTTTTGCGGCTCCCAGTCTTTTTTTCCTTCTCGGAAACGGGTCCAAGTGGCTCTTTATGTCTTAAAGGTTGCAGACCCCTGCTCTAGACTGAGACACTTGAGGAGGTTCAAGAGGCCCTAGGGCATAATCTGGTAAGGCACCGAGCCTGGATGGGATCTCAATTGAATTCTACTCCTGTTATTAGGAAAGTTTGGCACCTAGACTCACCTAGTTTGGCACCTAGATCTGCTGGTACAGTTCACCTCTCTGGCTTCCCTCTCTGACTCCATGTCTGAGGCTCTTATTGTGTTAGTGCCCAAACTGGGTAAAGACCCTGAACATTGTGCCTCTTACAGGCCTATTTCTCTAATTAATGCTGGTGTTTAGCTATCAGCTATAATTCTGGCCCTTCGGCTTTGAAGGTGGTGAAAGACCTAGTACATGTGGATTAGACCAGCCGGGGAAGAGCACTGACATTATTACATAGGTTTGGGCCTTTGTTTTTACAATGGTTGGATATATTGTATCGTACCCCCGCACTCAGGTCTGAACCAATGATAGGGTGTCTGCTTTTTTCCCCTGGGCTGATGCACACACCAGGGGTGCCCTTTGTCCACAAGCCTCTTTGCTCTGGCCTTGGAGCCTTTGGCTATTTTATTGAGAGAATACCAGCGTGTTCAGGGCTGAAATGTTGGCCTCTTGGAGAAGAACATTTCACTCTACACAGACAACATCCTGTTATATCTACATGATGTGGACTCCTTGCAGGCTGCTCTGGCGGTCATTGATGAGTTTGGGAGCTTCACGAGCATTTGAATCAACTGGTCAAAGTCCATTTTCTTCCCCTTAGACCCTCGGGCGAAAGACACTGCGGTCCCTACCCCTCGTCATTGGGTTGACAAATTTAAATACCTGGGAGTCAGTGTGACAGGAGACCTAGGGAGGTTTCATGCTCATAACATCATCCCTCTCTTAGCTCAATTACAATTAAATGCTCCTCTTGGGCCATCTTAACACTTCATTTACTGGGTCGTATTAATATATTTAAAATAATTTTCTCCTCAAGTTTAATTATATTTTTCAAAATTGTCCTATTTGGCTAGGGTCTTCCCTGTTTAGGAAAACTGAATGTTGTGTGGTTGCCTTTCTTTGGGCCAGGTCCACTCCCTGCCTGGTGAAACCCGCGCTTCACCTTGCGGTGGAGTTTGGTGGCCTAGCACTCCCTAATTTTCAGGTATACTACTGGGGGGCTGTTTTAGTTACCATATGTGGTTTTTGAGATCAAGGGAGAATTCTGCAGTTTGTTTGGAAGCTGTCCTGCTGGGTGCCCTTATGGAGCTGGCCAATTTATTGTATAGGGGTCTTCGGGCTTATTCCTCCCTCACTCTCCCCACTACAACCCCACTTAGAGTGTGGAATGTGGCTAAAGTATGCTTTATTCAACCCAATAAATGGTCTCCATACCATCCTCTTCGTGGCAATCCCTCCTTGCCACACTACAGGCTCATCTCGGATCCACCAGTCTGGGCCCGTCATGGTATCAAAATCCTTAGAGATATTATGCCCTCTGGAGTACTTTTGTCCTTTTGGGAGTTGTCTGATCAGTTCTGTTGGCCCTGCTGGATGTACTATTGCTACAGCCAGCTTAGACATGCAACTAGATCCCAGTTTCCTGAACCACCTGTATTGGATACTGACACACTTGAAGATCTCTTTTCACACGAGTATCTTTCTAAGCCGCTTTCCACACTCTGTTCTGCTCTACCCAGGGTAAGTTCCCCTAAAATAGACAAACTCTGGGAATATTGGAGGGTTGACTTCCCAACCTTGGATAGGGAGTCCTGGGAGGAGAGCTTTGAGCATAGTTCCAAGTTGGTAATTTCCTCAAGGGACAAATAAATTCAAACCAAGTTCCGGCATAGGGTGTTTTATACGCCTCAGAGGTTGCATAGAATCTATTCACAGAGATCCCCAGCCTGGACTAGGTGTTGCATGTCTGTGGGTACTTTCTTTCATATGTTTAGTCCTGCCCCAGGATAGTACAGTTTTGAACTGAGGGGTTTGACCTAATCACACTCGTTTACAGTTGTCTCTACCATGCTCACCTGAATTGGCTCTCCTGGGGATACAGGACAATGAACAGAGACCCAGGTACACAAAACTGTTGATTTCATATCTACTGTATTATGCAGACCTCCCCATCTTCTTCCACATTAGCATCATGGGAAACTGCAATTAATGCTGTGCTACCCATGTACAAATTAACTTACAGTATATTAATAGGAATTGTCTGGGTAAATATCACAAGATTTGGCAGACATATGTAGCCCAGTGAGGGTCCGTGTGTGTTTCTTTTTCTCCTTTTTTGCTTTCCCTTGTGATGCCTTCTTATGCTATGTTTTTGCTACCTACTTTTACCTGGTTGTCCTCCCTAAATATGTTCTATACCATTTTGGAGGTACTTGTCTTGCGTTTATTACACTTGGGTTTAAAGTGGTTGTAAAGGCTCCAGGCTTTTTACCTTCATGCATTCTATGCATGAAGGTAAAAAACCTTCTGTGTGTGGCAGTGCCCCCAGCCCCCTCAATACTTACCTTAGCCCCATCCCAATCCATCGATGTGCACAACAGCCTTGGCTGTCCCAAGTCTCTGCCTCCTCATTGGCTGAGACAACAAGTGGGAGCCATTGGCTATCACTGACAGTCAGCCAATGAGGACAGAGGGGGCAGGGCAAAGAGGCGGCTCCGTGTGTGAATGGACACATGGAGCAGCGGTTTGGGAACACGTCTGCTCAGATGCCTCATAGAAAGTTGCTTGCTATGGGGGCACCCGACAGAAAGGAGGAGCCAAGAGTGCCACCAGGGGACCCAAGAAGAGGAGGATCCAGGCTGCATTGTGCAAAACCACTGCACAAAGCATGTAAGTATAACATATTTGTTATTTAAAAAAAAAAAAAAAAAAAGTATCGCTTTAATGATTTTGGCCATGTTTATTCTGTCATGCTACTGTTATGTATGAGTGATTACTTTGCGGTATTTGTACCATTGATGCAAACAATAAAGAGCTATACTGGTTGTGAAAAAAAAAGGAATACACTAAAATCAGAAGAACAAGCAAGAAGCACAAGTATGCACATATATTTGGTGTCAGGTCAGTATCAAGCACTGATTCAGTGTAGTTTGGATTTATTTTGTGTAAATTACAAACACACACAAATATATAGATAAAACAAACTGAAGACTGTCAGCTCTAAACTACTCCAAAACACATTGACAAATGACTGCTGGGATCCCATACTTTTTAGGTCAGAGAGCTGGTTTACCCAAATGCTTCCTTATTGGTCCTTCTAAGTCATCTGACTTAAGTTCAAAGGTCAAGAAGTGCATTATGGTTAGCTGGTTGCTGTAGCAAAAAAAAAACTGTGTATTGGGTGCACTTGGGGCAGGGTTCACCTTGCAGAAATGGTAGACCGGAACCAAACCTTGTCTTTTTTTTCAAAAGGATTTTTGGCTATAAAGACCCGTGTATGCACGCAGGACAAATAAGAAAATGTATCCCTGTAGTGCAATTTAAAAAACTTGAGCATAGTTTGCTAAAGTAGATGTAAACCCAGTCGCTAAAATCTCATGTAAGCATTGACATTATGATTACAACACTTGAAAAGCCTATTTTTATTTGAATTGCTAACTTTCATGTAAATAACAGTTGATGGTTCTGATATAAAGCCCATCAGGCGGAATTGTTTGCCTTTCTGGCTGCACACATAGTTGAAGAAAACTCAGTGCTGCTCTAAACCTATACTACTTGGTACAATACTTTGTTACAATACTTCCTATTCTTCTTTAGCCTGGGTTCACAGTCACACTTCTGAGGTGCAGCATATCGCATGTGATTCGCACAGGTACCATACCGCATTCCTGTGCAAATCACATGGAAATTCTGTGTGGTGCGATTTGAGCCATACATTCTGTATGGCTCAAATCACACCGTATCTGCCCCAGAATGGTACAGGACCCTTTTTTTTGGTCCACAATAGAATCGGATCACATGGGTATTCACACTCGTGCGATCCAATGCTGCACAGCGCACCACATTTTGTGAACCAATTTTGGGGTGTTGTTAACTTAACATACACACCCGCAGCAGTTCGCATGAGCGGGGTGCGATTGTGATGCGGTGTGGAATTCGCACAGAAACCGGTGTGAATTCTGCACAGCATCAGTGTGAGCCTAGACTCAGGGATGAGGGAATCAGACTGGGTTTGATTCACGGATAGATCAGTAAATCCTCATTGAAATTCCACGAACCTGAACATAGCAATGAATCACACTGAAGTCTATGGAGGGTGAACCATGTTTAACAATTGTGGCAATATTAATGGCTAATAAGCAAGGTATAAAAAAAAAAGATGTTGGAAAGCAACATGGAAAAAGCACAAATCCTTTAAATTACATGCCTGGAGCATGCTTTAAAGCTATACATTGTGTATAGTACAATTTTCGAAGACAGCTCAGTGACAGTGTACTGTGTCAGAGCATACTGTATTTTGGTTGTGGAAATTATTTTTTCTTTCACAATCAGCATGACTTACATACAGTGGCAGCAATCCTGATTTCTGCTTTAAAAAAGTGATTTTTCAGATAGGTTTAGCAGTAACACATGCTTCTTTTCTTGGTGGTAGTAGGTTTGCTTTAACCTGCAGAAGTAGCAACTGCAGCAGATCAAAAATTCATATTAAGATTTTCATCAGAGCAATTGCAAGTTTGCTGTAACCTGGGGAAGTAGCAGCCACAACAGATCTAAAAGCAGTAGGAAGACATTGTCTTAAAAAATTTGACCAGTGGCACAACAGTATTGATAATATAGTTTTGGGCTCTTTATTTGCAGTACCATACTGCATAGCCTTAAAGTGTGGGGAAAAAAAACGTCAAAACAGAATACACAAAACACTTCACACCAACATCCCATATTTCCCACAACCCTCCTATACCCATATACTCAACTGTTTGAGAAATATTGTTAGGATACAAAGTGCTGGTATGCTGTAGAGAAGGAGTAACCAGATATAGCAGATGCGCAGAGAACGCCAGACTCAAAACTAAGTGAAAATAAATGTCATTTATTAGAAAAATAGTACAAGGGACAAGCAATATAAACTCAACAATCAAACAAACATCTAAATACACCACAAAATACAAATCAAATAACATACATGTTATACTCATCTGCTCTGTGCAATGGTATTGCACAGACCGGCCCTGAATCTCTTCTTCTAGGGTCCCTTGCAGGCGCTGCCCGCTCCTCCTCTATTGAACCTCTATAAAAGTGAACTTAACCAGTGGTAGTGAACCAACTAAAGCAAAAATGAGCAAACCTACCTAAACTAACTAATTAACTAACTAACTAACTAACTAACTAACGTAGAGCAGGATCAGGCTGAGGAGCAAGGAATAGCAGGTAAGGAATAAGCAGAATAGGGAGAAAGTACAAAAGAGCAGGAACAAGCAGTCAGTATCAGGGTTACAGGGCACATAGGCAAAACACTGAGGCAATGGGGAAAGCCAGATAAGTGGGTAAAGAGAAGTAGTCAGCATCAGGTGGGGACTAAGTGCTGGGATCTGCTGGCTGCTGAAAAACACCTTATGATGAACGCTGGGACTAGATCTTTCAGATCCAGGAATCACAGAGCCACCAGCAGGTAATTCCATTCCTGACAATTATGGATATCCCCAGATTTGGACATATTTGTAAGGCAGCTGTGGCTCTAGTGACTGATCAGCAAGTGTTTGTCTTAGATGTGAACAGAACATGATACCTCTCATATCCATGCACTTTTGAAATGGAGGAAAGACCTTCCAGCTTGTTCCTTTCCTTCAAGGTTTGCCTCAGCATGAATAAAGCCTGAATAAAACAGTTCCTGTTAAACGGGGGGTCACCTCTCTAAACTGCAGGAGAAGCCAACTTTTGTGAGCTCTTGATTAGGCCACAATAGGAGAGACATGTTCTGACAATAAAAATTTTAGATATGCACATTAGAAAATAATCTTTGATAAACTCATCCTTTAAGCAATTCCCCCCACCCCACTGAGTGCAGACCACCAGCTGAAATACTTCCTTTTTTTCCTCAAGCCAGTGTTCTTCCCTGTTTAATGTATAGGTCAGCTATAGGAATGAATAGAACTGTGGCACCAGGGGCGGACTGACCATTTGGAAACGCGGGCACTGCCCGAGGGCCCGGGGTCAGTAGGGGGCCCCATGAGATGCCCCTGGTACCTTTTTAATAGGCTTTTTTGAGTTTGAGCAAGGACACAGGGGCCCCATGATCCCCTATTGCCCGGGGGCCCCATGAGTTGTCAGTCCGTCCCTGTGTGGCACCCATGCTCACTAAAACTTTTTCACTTAAAAGGCTATGCCAGGCTGCAAAGTTAAGATTGCTAAATCAATTAGGAGTTTTTTAAGCAGGTTGGCTGAACTCAGAGGGGTGGGGGATTTATAAAGGGCCAATTGTACTACAGGTACAGCTTTCCTTTCTAATCACCCTGTGCTTCTTAGCAATTAGATATAAGAATTGTGGCACAAGAAACCTTTGTTAAAAGGTGGGTATTGGTTTATAGTGGTGAAATACTAATATTGAAACTAAAAGGTAATGAGATATAATATGAGGTCATGAATAGAAATTCCAAATGTTTTAAAATATCTTTTTGAAATGGATTGTATTTTAGCTGTTTTGTTTGTAATGTGGATTGGAAGGTGATAGTCTCATAAAAGTCCTTCAATTTTTCGATTTTTGGATATGATCTTGATGAAGCACTGTATAATAAAGAAAAAAAGAACTGAAAGGGGATATAATGGAATAACACAGATATATTTAAAATATTTTATTTTCTCCAAAAAGATGGATTTTATTGAGAGGAGAGAATAAGTTCAAGTAGGCGATAACACAATAACACCAATCCAGCACAAGTAGTACACATGACATGACACAAACAAAGTCTCCATCAGTACCATGGCAGTAATAAGAGGACATTTCAGCAAGCAAAGAAAAACTAGGACATACAACCTCACAATAAGATTCTGTCTATAATAAGGTCCCATATTGGGCTGTATTGGGTGTAACTAGATACATTTTGAAGCTGCTTGGCTTTGTTCCGGACTTTGGATTAAAGAGTAGGTAGGGGAAAGTTTAGATGACCTAGTGAAAGCAAAAGCCTCTAGTCCAGAGAGAACATCATTAGCTCCGGTGGCGTGAAATAATATGGAGAAAGTAGTATCTGCCCCAGTCCTGTCCAATATTGGGCATACATGGCACTAGGTACTGTAATTGTGCGGCAATAAAATACAGCCAAGGATTAGGAAGGGCTAATCCTTCCTCCTCCTTATGCCTTTGTAAATATTCCAACCTGATCCTCAGGGACTTATGGCACCATAGCAGGGTGCAGAAAATGGAATTAATTACTCTAAAGATCTGAATAGGAATAGCTACTGGGGTGTTATGGAGAAAATAGAGAAGCTGGGGCATCAGAATATTTGTTAAGATTGTTCTGTCCACCACCAATATCCACAATTTGTTCCAAATCCTTATTTTCTCGCTAAAGCACTGTAAGAATGGGGAAATGAGAGAGGCAGGCTAGAAGGAGGTATCATCAAGTAACTACACAATATTTAAATATTGAACATCGATCACCCTCTTGGACTAAAGAAAGATTCTGTTTTTTTTTCTTTTTAATCAAGGTAGATAACTGAAATCATTCCAAGCCATTCACTACAGAAGGTGACACTTCAGAGATGAAAAAATAGATCACTTGTAAAGCTGGCCATACATGGATTATAATTTGGCCAGTAATGCGATTTCCATTGTTATGTGATTCTGTGTAAACTAGGCCTTAATAAGGTCTTAGTTTGAATTTGTCCCTTATTTTCATACAGTGTGAGATCTAGAAAATGGATAAATGGGAAGAAGAATGTATTTTTGATAAGTGGCCAGAGATGGTACTGAATAGGATATATATTGACGATATCGTGATGATATGGAAGGGTACAGTGAAAGATCTAGATTTTTTCACTGAATATATCAATAAGAATGATTATGGGTTGAGATTCATGGTCGTTAGTGATTTCAAACAAGTTAATTTTCTAGATCTCACACTGTATAAAAATAAGGGACAAATTAAAACTAAGACCTTTTTCAAGGTTATAGATAAAAACAGTTATATCCCCATTTCAAGTGGTCACCATCCTAGATGGTTATTTAGTACCCCTAGGACCCAATTTACTAGAATTAAAAGGAATTGTAGTGCACAGAATGATTTTATCGATCAGACCGATTTGCTGATCAATAGATTAGTTGAAAAAGGTTATGACAGATCTTTTCTTGAAACAGAGAAGGAATTTAATAACAAAAAAGATAGGGATTCACTCCTGTCTGACAGAAAAGAGAAAAATAATAATAACATTGAAAACATGTTCTTTGTTATAACATCCAATATAAGAAAGTTGAAGGCATTTTTAAAAAATATTGGCCCATCTTGCTAAAAGACGAGACACTTAAGAAAATCATTCCATCAAGACCAAGATTTGTGTATAGAAAAAATAGATCGTTAAGAACAAAATTGGTTCATAATATTATAGATCCACCTAAAGAGGTAAACTTTTTTCCCAATTTAGAAGTTTTTTTCATTGTAACAAGTGCAAAGCCTGTAAGACTATAAAAAGAGATTCAAGAAATAAAAGAAAAAGTTTTCATTCTACATCGACTAATAAAGAATATAAAATTATTGTTGATTTCATGTAATTCATCCTATGTGGTTTATGTTCTAGAATGCCCGTGCCACCTCCAATATGTTGGCAGAACAGGAAGGTTATTAAAAACTAGAATAGGAGAACATTTAAATAATATTAAAAAAGACTATGATAAACATAGTGTGTCAAGACACTTTAAATTAAAACATAATAGTGACCCTGGGTTGTTGACCTTCTGTGGGATAGATAGGGTTAAAAAACATTGGAGAGGCTCAGATATGATCAATGAGACCTCTAAAAGACAAACGTTCTGGATTAATGAATCAAACTCATTAAAGCCCAATGGATTAAATATTGATATCGATTTAAATTGTTTTCTCACTAATATCTGATTTCTTTGCATTAAGGTCAATTTTTTGTGGCTGGGGATTTACATACATTTTATTTAATAGTAAAATTGATGTTGGTAGAGTGCTTCTTTAAAAATGGTACTAGCCCTTTAAATAAGGTTTACAACCTTAAGAGATTTGATTCATTCATAACTTCTTGATGTATAATATATATTGTGGTAAATATTCAACCTCTCTTTTTTGGGAGTTTTTGAATATATATTTATGAATATATCTTATAAATGTTAATATAACAATGTGAGAGCTGTGCTTGTAAGAAATAACACAGTATTGTGATAATCATTTATTATACTTACCTGTTACTATGCATATGGGTATATATATTGAGTTTGAGATAAATATTTTATCCAATATCTTATTAGTATTATTAATAACTATTTGCAGAGATTGAGCGGTTATTGTGGAAACAATGCCCTTTGATTGGGAAATAGGATGCCACATTGTGGTGGGTGCAGAGTATATAGAGAGAGAGCATGGCGTCTGACATCCATTCTGCTCTGTGAGGACATCTAGTGACAAAACGCGTAGGGCGGGGCTTGGTGGCTGTGACATCAAGACGCTTCCCAAGGCTGTTGGCGGTTTGCGATACACGGCAAACTGGGTTCGTTTGTTTTAGTTGAATGCTGTTTTTGCTGGTGTCGGCTGAGACACCTTACTTGTGAGTGTGTTACCTTATTTTAATAAACAATGTGGTTTTAAACATACTGCACCATGAATTTCCACTCTTAATTCCCCGAGTACTGCTATTATCATATGGAGAGACGGTGACCATACATAAGAGTGATTCCATCTGTGTTGAGTGCCCTCCTGCAGAGTATTGCTCCCAGACCTTTTGAATTTCTACAGACCATCGCTCCAAAAGCAATAGCGCTTATGCTGGTTTATAATTCAATTTATTTGGTGGTGAATTCAATCACGGTGAATTTGTTAATTTGTTGAATGCGGCTTTTCAAATTTATTTACAAATTATCACGAATTTCTTTGGACTTTATATGCACAAATAATTTTGGACACATTTTTTATTTTATATTTTTTATGATGTGATAGATTTTTTTTGATTTATTCACACTGTGAGATAATATGAGTATATTTTAAGCGCATTCCTATGTTTATCTTTAGAAGTGTACTCTGACCTTTAGCAATGTTGGCCCTTCATATTCAGTAAGTGTGGAGGATAATGGGTTTATTTTATATGCAGTACAACCAGTGTTAACATACTATCAAATTGTGGCCTATATTAGTTTAGGGGGCTAGGAAGGATAGACTGAGGTTTTTTTTTATATAATTTTACTTTAACCTTTCCACTGTTTTAAGGTTTACAGCAGAGCAGAACTAGTTGCAGCATTCTGGGCCAGTGACCCTTATGACAGCTTTAATCTCTTAGGCTCTAATCACATGAATTTACAGCAAAATGGTGCCAGAGACCCTGTTAATCTTTGAATGTATGTAATCCGTGGCCTGTTAGGCTGTCAATCACATCTATTCACCTTCCCACATCCCTGCTTCTGTAACGGGCAATTATGTCCTGTCTCCTTGCCAGTCTTATGGCATCAGAATGGAGAGAAGGGAGGAAAGCGAATATGCAGAAAAGAAGCATACACCTGCATGCACATAATACACATGTACTGTATACATTAAACTGATATTCCACTACACACATTACATACCCATAACATATTCCCACACAGGTTTAGGAAAAATATTAGTGGCATTATTTTAGCATAACACCAAACAGAGGAAGCAGAAAAGATACATTCTATATTTACAATTATGTATTATTTATAAACTCAACATAGTTTTATAGTCTATATTTATTATTACATTTGGAGGCTATTTATGTTTTTGTGTGTTTTAAACCATTGTAGTGTGTTTTTTTTATAGGTACAGTATAACTATTCAAAACATTTGTGAAATTATCATGGGACATACAAAATCTCTTTTTATAGTCTTACAGGCTTTGCACTTGTTACAATGAAAAAAACTTCTAAATTGGGAAAAAAGTTGACCTCTTTAGGTGGATCTATAATATTATGAACCAATTTTGTTCTTAACGATCTATTTTTTCTATACACAAATCTTGGTCTTGATGGAATGATTTTCTTAAGTGTCTCGTCTTTTAGCAAGATGGGCCAATATTTTTTAAAAATGCCTTCAACTTTCTTATATTGGATGTTATAATTAGTAACAAAGAACATGTTTTCAATGTTATTATTATTTTTCTCTTTTCTGTCAGACAGGAGCGAATCCCTATCTTTTTTGTTAATAAATTCCTTCTCTGTTTCAAGAAAAGATCTCTATGGAAAAACAGAAGAAAGGGGATCATCTGTTTACATCTGCAACTGTCCACATCTTTTTTTTAAAATTGATCAGAGCTCTATATTTGTTCCATTAAAAAAACAGAACGGAAGATAAACGGATGTAAACAGACAAAACATTCAGTTTTCGCATTCCATTTTTGCATTGGCTGTTGAAAGCCGGCACCTGCCAGTGTCCTAACATCTAGTGACCCATTTCTGCTGTCAGCGGGGATTCCCCACTTTCCTGGCACTGGAAAAAAAAGAAAATTGCCAGAAGAGGCTTTTCCTGGGTTTTAAAAAAGCCCCCCCCCCTCATCTTAGAAAAATTACAAGATTAAAATTCAAATATATCTGTTTCCCTATTCTTGCAAAATCCAAAGGTAACCCTAGTGTTCTACTACAATCTGCAGACACAAACCTCTATGAGCAAAAAACTATAGTTAACAACTACATTAAGTTCAAAGCATCCAAGATGGATTTATGTAAACAGTTTATTCTCTTCACATTTGAGGTGCCCCTTGGTAGTAATACCAGCTGATACACTGAATTTGATTTAAGATAAAACAGTTTTCTAGAGTTTTCGCTAAAAGTCCACCTACCTTGCTTCCACGTACTCTCTTGGTCATTTTTTTTCTGCTTATTGTTTAAAATGGATACATCATCTTGATGTAATGCATGAAAAACATATGCATATCATTTTTTAAATAATATAGGATGTTGCAGCATTTTTAATTTTGGGCTCCCTTTCCAAAAATATTTTGTTTCCATTCTGGTGAGCTATAACATGTCTATCTAACAGCCATCATTCTTTATATATATTAGTAATATGTGTTCTGTTCCAGAAAGAAGCAAAATTTTACCTTATGCCTGGGTTTACATACATTCGGTGTGGTATATCGCATGTGGTTTGTACAGGAACCGCACCGCATTCCTGTGCAAATCACATGCGATTTGTGTGCGTTGCAACTGGAGCCATACATTTTGTATGGCTCTAATCGCACCGCACCCGCACCAAAAATGTGCAGGACGCTTTTTTGGATCCGCACTAGAATCGGATTGCATGGGTATTCACACCCATGCGATCCAATTCTGCACATCGCACCGTGTTTTGTGGACCCGCAACGGTTCGTATGAATGGGGTGCAATTCTGATGCAGTTCGGAATTCACACTGAAAATGCTGCGAATTCCACACCGCATCAGTGTGAACCAGGGCTAAAGGATAAGTTCACCTTTTGCACAAAAGTAATAAATGCACATTTTTTTGCAGGTAAAAAAATGTGCATTTATAATTTTTTGCTACAGGAGTCTGTAAAGCATTGCACCAGTGATCAGCAGATTGCTAGTGCCATGCAGGTCTCCTGCAGACCTGTCAGTATCTCTGCTTGCCTGTACGTGATGTACAAGCAAGCAGATATATTGAAAGGAAGATTTAATGAACTACCACGGCACTCCACAGCACTGTGGTAGTTCATTGAGAACTACAAGCCAACAGCCGCTAAGGCTGTCGGGACTTGTAGTTCATTCATTACCGGAACTCTGGAAATAAATAATGCGGCCGTGTGGGCGGAGCTCTGCATGACTGTGCTGTTTTTAAATACTGACAGCTAGTAATGGACACTTCTCCCCCTACTTCTGTCACAGGGAGGCGGGGGGCAGCCGGCAGCAGCTGCAGCATTGGAAACATGTTACATGTTCCACCCTAACAATGAGTGGAACATGTAACATGTTCCCAAAAGTGAACTTATCCTTTAAAATACTTGCCAGCCTCCACAGGCTAAAACCACAGTTGCCTCTTTCTCTATCCCAACTGGAATTCATCATTATTATCATCACAGATGATTGATTTTAGGCAAAAATTTTGGACATTATGGGGGGGGGCACAGATTTTGTGGCAGCTGTGTGCATAGTAACCAACTTTTAGGTGTTCTAGATTGTAAGCTCCAAGGAGCAGGGCCCTCCTATCCCTCTTGTATTGAACTGTATTGTTGCTGTATTGCCTCCCGTTATATTGTAAAGTGCTGAGCAAACTGTTGGCTCTATATAAATCCTAATAATAATAATTGTCAAAGCCAAATTGAACAGCTGCACCAGATTTTGTGTGCTCCAGTTTTATTAAATCCCTCTC
This sequence comes from Staurois parvus, assembly GCF_062004578.1. Taxonomy (NCBI): domain Eukaryota; kingdom Metazoa; phylum Chordata; class Amphibia; order Anura; family Ranidae; genus Staurois; species Staurois parvus. Next base: position 6,960,973 of record NW_028317916.1, on the reverse strand, counting down.
TATGTTTTGACTGTGAAATCATAATTATTAGTGCACATATGTTTTGTTTTTATATTGGCAGTATCAGCATGTTGTATTAGTATTAGCATCCTAGCATGCTTTTTTTTCAAGATAGCACCAAAGGTTACCTTAAAACAAACACTATTAGAGAAAATGTTATGTAAGGCTTAACCAGATAAAAAAAAACCATGCACCTGCAAATGCATAAAACTTTCAAAGCCTTCTCAAGTAGCCCAGAGCAGGTTTCATATAATAATTAGAATTATCCAACAATCAGCTCCCTAGAAATGTTTTCTGTGCAGCATTCCTGGTTCCACATACACCCTTTTCTAAATCTTCCTTGTTCCCCATAACACCCCTGTTTTACAGAATGTTGGAAGCACCCTATACTGTATGTCTTGTAGGTGACTTGTAGGTTGCATAATTTGTCATTTTGTATATTATTGGTTTCGGGACACGAATCAGGAAAAAAAATGTTTCTATATTTTTCCCCAACGATAACTTTTACGTAAGTGACACATCAAGTGACAAGAGTTGAATGACATAAACATGGGGGTGGAGTAACCTGGTGATGTCACCGGATAACCCTACCCACATGTCTACCTGTCATTTGGTGCTTGTCACTTGCCGAATGACAGGTAGACGTGGGGATAGGGTTACCCGGTGACATCATCTGACACTTGATGTGATACGATGTGTTTGGAGGGTGGCGATTTTTGTTTTTTTTAATAAAAGACTTGTCAAAAACCGTGTTTGTGTTTAAAGGAGGCTTTAAGATTCCGATAAGCTCCCCTGCCCACAGACCCCCACAACCACCGGGCCAGGGTTGTGGGGAAGAGGAGCTTTTCCCCATCAACATGGGGACAAGGTGCTTTGAGGGGGGGGTGCATGCTCAGATAAAGATCTGGTATGAATTTTGGCGGGGGGCCCATTCCATTTTTTACCAATTTTAGCATGGGGTTCTCCTCAAAATCCATACTAGACCCGAAGAGCTTGGTATCGATTGGGGGGGATCCCAATGCTTTCTTTTATTATTTTTATTTTTTTCCATTTTTAACCACAAGCCTACAGAGCATTTATACCCCCTTCCTGCCCAGGCCAATTTCCAGCTTTCAGCGCTGTCGCACTTTGAGTGACAATTGTCATGCAACACTATACCTATATGAAATTTTTATCTTTTTTTTTTTTACAGATAGAGCTTTATTTTGGTGGTATTTAATCACCTCTGGGCTTTTTATTTTTTCTTAAACAAACCAAAAACCACTGAAAATTTTGAAAAAAAAAAAGTTTTTTTCTTAGTTTTTGTTATAAATTTTTGTAAACAAGTGATTTTTCTCCTTCATTGATGTGCGCTAATGAGGCTGCAGTGATGGGCACTGATAGGCTGCACTGATGGGCACTGATGAGGAGGCACTGGTAGGTGGCACTGATGGGCATTGACAGGCATCACTGATGGGCACTGAAAGGCAGCACTGATACATGGCACTGATAGGCGGCACTGATAGGTGGCACTGACTGGCACTGTTTGGCAGAACTGACTGGGACTGTTAGGCGGCACTGACTGGTACTGATAGGCGGCAATGACTGGCACTGATAGGTGGCACTGATTGGCAGCACTGATAGGTGGCACTGATTGCCATTGATAGGTGGCACTGACTGGCACTGATGGGTGACACTGAAAGGCAGCTCAGATGGGCACTGATATGTGGCATTGATGTGCACTGGTAGGCACTGATATGTGGCATTGATGTGGCACTGATGGGCACTGGCACGAGGCACTGATGGACACTGACAGCTGGCACTGCTGGGGCTACACTGATCATCAGGGCACACTGATCATCAGTGCCCTGATGATCTGTGTACATGTCCCCTCCGCAGAAAGCCGATTACAGGCTCTGCTCTCCTCACGAGCTGTCAGCATGACAGCTCGCGAGGAGAGAAATGCCGATAACCGACATTTCCCTGTTTACATGTGATCAGCTGTGATTGGACACAGCTGATAACATGACCGAGCCGACATCTTCGTCTCTTTCCGTGATCGGTGATCCGCTGTGTCCGAGGGACACAGAGCACCGCCGATCGCCGCACTGCGCGCTCCCTGAGCCGCCCATGCACGGTGAGAATGGGAGGACGGCATATGACATCCTCCCAGAACGAAAGAACCACCTTGCGTCCGTCATATTACTATATGGCGGGCGGGAGGTGGTTAAAGCCATCATTGTTTACATTCTGCTGTCAGAGGGAAGTTGCATCATTCGTTTCATTTGGATGTTTCAAACACCCAGATGAAACAAATTAAATCCATTGTTTTGTTATATTTTATTTTGGATTTGTTGAAATTTGTTACTGTTGTAATTCGGAAATTCAGTTACATCTAAATCTCTGAATAAAGAAAAATTCGTATGAATTTCCATTTGGAACAAAACAAACATGCACATGTCATTATGATAACATTTGCAGAGGTTTGCAGTCTCTAAAATTCTAAAATACATTGCACTCTCTTCTGTGATTTATGTAATTATTTCCAATAAATATTGGAAATACTAATGCAGTAAATGCAAATGGTATGTTTGGTAGGTTTGAGTTGGATCACCTCTGTCTTAGTCGCTGGATTTACAAGAAGTGTTGTGATGTCATGTCACAGTCTATGTGATCAAGTTGTAAAAGGATTTTGTTACATTTCTGTTTTTTATAGAGTACTCAGGTTTCTCAGGTACTGTTGCAGGATTACAAGCTCAGGAGCTAATCAATTCAGGAACTGTTAGTGATAGCCAGTGCCTCCAGCCCTGAACCATGTCAGGAGCTGCTGAGTGTCTGGTTGCCATTTTAAAAGAAAGATGGGACAAATAGCCACTATTCAAATGCCATTTTAAAGTGTAGAACCACTTTTCACTGCAATTGCAGCTGCTGTTTTTTTGGGTATATCTCTGCTAGCTTTGCACATCTAGAGAGTGACATTTTTGCCCATTCTTCTTTCCAAAATAGCTCAAGCTCTGTCAGATTGGATGGAGAGCGTCCATGAACAGAAATTTTCAAGTATTGCCACAGATTCTCAATTGGATTTAGGTCTGGACTTTGACTGGGCCATTCTAACACATGAATATGCTTTTATCTAAACTATTCCATTTTAGCTCTGGCTGTATGTTTAGGGTCATTGTCCTGCTGGAAGGTGAACTTCTGCCCCAGTCTCAAGTCTTTTGCAGACTCTAACAGGTTTTCTTCTAAGATTGCCCTGTATTTGACTCTATCCATCTTCCCAGCAACTCTGACCAGCTTTCCTGTCCCTGCTGAAGAAAAGGATCCGCACAACATGATGCTGTCACCACCATGTTTCACGGTGGGGATGGTGTGTTCAGGGTGATGTGCAGTGTTAGTTTTCCACTACACACAGCATTTTGCTTTTAGGCCAAAAAGTTAAATTTTGGGCTCATCTGACCAGAGCACCTTCATCCACATGTTTTTTGTGTCCCCCACATGGCTTCTTGCAAACTGCAAACAGGACTTCTTATGGCTGTCTTTCAAAAACGGCTTTCTTATTGCCACTCTTCCATAAAGGCCAGATTTGTGGAGTGCACGACTGATAGTTGTCCTGTGAACAGATTCTCCCACTTGAGCTGTGGATCTCTGCAGCTCCTCCAGAGTTATCATGGGCCTCTTGGCTGCTTTTTTGATTATTGCTCTCCTTGCCCGGCCTGTCAGTTTAGGTGGACGGCCATGTATTGGTAGGTTTGCAGGTGTTCCATACTCTTTCCATTTTCAGATGATGGATTGAACAGCGCTCTGTGAGATGTTCACAGCTTGGGATTTTTTTAATAATCTAACCCTGCTTTAAATGTTCCACAACTTTATCCCTGACCTGTCTGGTGTGTTCCTTGGCCTTCACGATACTGTTTGTTCAATAATGTTCTCTAACAAACCTCTGAGGGCTTCACAAAACATCTGTATTTATACTGAGATTAAATTTCACACAGGTGGACTTTAGTTAGGGGTATCAGAGTAAAGGGTGCTGTATATAAATGCACGCCATACTTTTCAAATATTTATTTGTAAAAACATTTTGAAACCATTTATCAGTTTCCTTCCACTTCAAAATATGTGCCACTTTGTGTTGGTCTATCACATAAAATCCCAATAAAACACATTTACGTTTTTGGTTGTAACATGACAAAATGTGGAAAATTTCCAGGGGTATGAATACTTTCAAGGCACTGTATGTGCTGAAAATATACTATATTGCAGCAAACTGCTCCTTAGTTGTATTGGCTGCTTTAGTTTCCCCTTTCAGGCTCTTTTCTGTAATCTGGTAATCATGGCAGTAACATAAATATATCAAGATGTGCAGAGCTCTCAAACAATAATTACAAAAACATAAAATTATATATTAATCACATAACCACTTGACCATATATGCCTAAAAGCCCAGTGTATAAAGTGTTAAAGTCCAAATAAAAAATAAAGATACAAAATAAAAAATAGTGAAATCCAAATAAAAAGCAATCCTCATGTACTAATCTTCACCTGTTCTGTTATACACCCCATGCACCTCCACTTCAACACTCCATGCAAAATAAACTGCTCACCAGAAGACAAGACCTCGTATACAAATAGTGTTCAAATCTACAGGATCTACTACTCAATGGCCAGACTGTCTGTCCTATAAATTCCTATAATTTGACATACCTGTATGTGAACTTGTACATATTGCACTTTGTTGTGATATGTGAGCAGTTTATTTTTTTAAGTATGGTTTTATTTTATTTTAGACACAATGTAATACTATAGTGCATCCTTAGATATAGTTTCTTTTTTATTTGTTGTTGCTTTAAGAAAGCAGCTTTGTATTTTTTTCTTTATAAGGGCACATTATATATTTGTAGTTTTAGCAACAATATAATGTTTCTTTATATATAGTTTGTGCACTACTACATTGTGCACACTTCTGTACATTATGACAGAGTTTCGCTGTACAGTGTATACTCTATTTCTATTTTGTATAATAAATAAATAAAATATAATAAATAAAAATTTAAAAAAGCTGTACTCCAAGAATTTAGTCACTTTGTACTGTCATACTATGAGTTAAGTTCAGCAAGGTACATGACACCTAGTGAACTTATCTCTTCAATTTACATCTACAGTTTTATGGAGTTGTGGGAGTGCAGCTATCACAATGCTTCTGGTGCTGTGACAGGAGAAACTCTGTGTTCTCACACACACAGCATTTCTACCTGCCCCTCCCCTCTGCTGTTCATTCACAGAAGCCTTTGTAATCTGTGAATGAGTTCACTTAACACAAAGTGCTCTGTGATTGGGTAGGAAAAAGTGAGGGGCAGGTATAGTGGCTGCATGTGACTCTGCAGCCTCAAGAAATGAGTCCAGGATCAGAGCAGTGGAAGTATAGTCATAGTTATGCTCCTGGCACTCAGAAAAAAATGTAAACTGTAAATTAAAGAGAAATGTTCACAAGGTGGCATGCCCCCTCCATTGGATTTAACCTCTATTAATCCAGGACATTTTATAAAGTAGCTAAATTCCTGGAGCTCAGCTTTAAAAGCATACACGCAAATGTAAACACATGCATAGGTCCTGTATGCAGGCCCGGACTGGCCATAGAGCACACCGGGCATTTATCCAGTGGGCTGGGACCACCGGGCTTTAGAAGAGCGGCCTGTTGATGACCGGCCACACAGCAGGAGGTAAGCAGCGACCGCGGCCTGGACAGAGCTAACATAGACCGCGGCTGCCACTCACCTCCCACTGTACAGCTAAGCCTAAAGCAGGGCTGACAGGAAGAGCAGCAGAGACGGCTCCAGTGAAGAGCAGAAAGCAGCTGCCGAGGACACACAGACACCTCCTTGACCGGCCACTGCACACAGCTATACTGAAGGGACAAGGGCGGCCTCTCTCCTTTGCTGGTGGGCACACACAATGTGACAGGTCTCTTTGCTGGATGGGCTGTCTCTTTGCTGGTTAGGCTGTCTCTTTGCTGCATGGGATGTCTCTTTGCTGGGCGAGCTGTCTCCTTGCTGGATGGGCTGTCTCTTTGCTGTACAGGCTGTCTCTTTGCTGGTTGAGCTAACTCTTTGCTGGACGGCTGTCTCTTTCCTGGATGAGCTGTCTCTTTGCTGGGTGGGCTGTCTCTTTGCTGGATGGGGATGTCTCTTTGCTGAACTTGACTGTCTCTTTGCTCAGTTGGGTTCAGCAATGAGACATCCCAATCCAGCATAGAGATAGCCCAGTCCAAGAAGGGATATCCCCATCCAGCAAAGAGACAATCATGCCCAGCAGAGACATCCTGTCTCTTTGTGGATTGAGATGTCTCTTTGCTGGATGGGCTGTCTCTTTGCTGGTTGAGCTGACTCTTTGCTGGTTGAGCTGACTCTTTGCCGGATGGGCTGTATCTTTGCTGGATGGGGTTGTCTCTTTGCTGGATGGGCTGTCTCTTTGCTGCTTGAGCTGTCTCTTTGCCGCATGGGCTGTCTCTTTGCTGGACAGGCTGTCTCTTTGCTTGACAGGCTGTCTCTTTGCTTGATGGGGTTGTCTCTTTGTTGGACTGGGCTGTCTCTTTGCTCGATTGGGTCCAGCAAAGAGACATCCCAATCCAGCATAGAGACAACCCAGTCCAAGAAGGGACATCCCCATCCAGCAGAGATAAATTCCTGTCCAGCAAAGAGAAATCCCATCTTTGTAGATTGGGATGTCTCTTTGCTGGATGGGGGATGTCTCTTTGCTATATGGGGGTGTCTCTTTGCTGGATGGGGATATCTCTTTATGTCTCTTTGCTGGATGGGGTTGTCTCTTTGCTTGATGGGGCCATCTCTGAATATATAGGGGGTACTGTGATTAGATTTTTAGGGGCACTGTGATATATAAGGGTCTGCTCTGTAAAGGGGTACTCAATACAGTGCCCCTTTACAGTGCAATTCCCTTTGTATTACAGTGCAGAGGACCAACTCCATGAATATTCCGTTACCAACTGCCCCTGCGAATGCCCTTGCACCCCCCAGAAATTGGCTGTTCAGTCTAAAAAGGCCTATTTTTTGTCCCAGTCCGGGCCTGCCTGTCTGTGTATGAAAACAGTGATTGCATCAGACATATAAAGTATCGCCGCAAATGTCAGAGTAAGAGAAATATATCTAAGGCCCTCCTTCACCATTAACTCTATACTGATAACCTGTAAAGTCTTTTAAAACTTCACCTATGTAAATTTTAGGTAATGTAGTTTCTTGACATTTCATGGAGGGAATACTATTTTGACGTCTTGACATGTTTGGTATTTATTTACTTGAGGCAATGTCACCTTTTCTATTTTACAAAAAAATCGGTTTTATACATTATTATATATTAAATTTAATTTAAAAGTATTTTCCAGAAAATCTGCACAAATAGCCTTTGCTTTCAGAAAATATATTATGTTTGGGGGTTTCTAAGTAATTGTCTAGCAAAAATGCTGATTTTAACATGTATATGAAAAATGTAAAAAAATTGCCCCAGTCAGCAAATTGTTATATCAATAATAAAATTCTAGTTTTCATTCACTGCACACAAATAACATAGTACAATCTAGTAATATAAAATGTATACATTTGCTATGATCTTACATAAAACAAAAAAGAAAAGTAAATCTGCTAATAAACTGATAATGTATTGCTCAGTATCATGTTACAATGAGCAGCAGTTGTTCCCTGTCTGGAGTTGAATGTGTCAGCTTGCCCTGAAGTTACTTATATGCTTTATATTTTTGGGAGGAGTTTGGCAGAGTGCATTCTAGGTGATCAGGATGTAGCTCCTGTGTTTCAGCTCTTCTCAATGACCGTTTAGGTTACGTAAGGCATCTCCAGCATCCCTTTATAAGTGCATAGTCTTCCCTCATTTACTAGTTTTATTAGCAATAGTTTCAGCATTGGAAATGTCCACAGCTACTTCACAATTTTTTTAGTTTAATTATTAGGTTTTCAAGAGTCAAGTACAGCCGGAATATCCAGGTAGGATTTAGCCCCATATGAAGACATAAGCGTACACATAGGGAGTGACAATGGAACATTGAATATGCTGTACAACATGTACAGTATGTTACCCTAAAAATGTATTTTTTCTTTGGGTTTTTTCATTTTATAAATCATAGAAATCATAGTTTCTATCATTTTTATGTACTTCTTCCATCTGAAGAACCTGGTTGATCCTGCCAGTCACTTATCTTATTTGTTCTAAACTGACCACACAAAGCAGAGAAGCTGATCTGTGCTTGTGTGGTCACTTTGCATCCTTTGGTTGGCCATTCAGAGGTACAGGACATTGTGGAGACACACAGCATGCCTGTATCGGGTAGTTTGTTCAGCCATCACACTCCCTCCCAATCACAGCCTACCTCTGGCAAAAATCCCCTCCCAATCACAGCCTGCCTCTTGAACACACCCCCTGCTCAAACACAGACTGCATCTTGCCTCAGGATGAACAGACTAGGGGATTACAGGCACACTGTGTGTCTGAAGAGAGTCCTGTAACCCTGCCCCCCACCATCAGGAAGAGGAGATACATGGCCACATGAATGAACTTTTTAACCTTGTCAAAAGGGTAAGAAAAATCATTAATGAAACTATTGTAACTAATGTAAACTATTCAAACAGTCTATTTGGACTTTATAGCTTTAACAGGGATCATTAAATTGGGTGGTCAACTCCTGTATATGATGGCTCTGGCCTTATAGGTGACAAAAACATGAAACCAAAAGAAATTGATCAGTGGGTATGTCCACCATTTATGTACAGGATATGTAGCATAGTCCCAGTTTTTGTCCCACACTGCCAACAGCAGTCAGAGGCTTAAAGGAAAAAATGTCCAAAGGTCATATGGACACCTATACCATCTCTTAAGGATCTTGTAATTAGGTTCTTGTGCTGAGGATGCTATGTAAGCCTTGTGAGTGAAGATGATCACCTTGTGTAGGTCTGCATCCTGATGTTGCCTACCCATGCTCTGTTCCCAACCATTAACATAGGGACTAGTTTGAGGTATTGTAGCAATAGGCTGTATAACAAATAGGTGAGGGGCCCTTCTTTTGGAAACAGAAAACTTCAATTCATGTTATTTAGTTTCACTTTAACTTTGCTCAAGGTTAACTATAAGAGAGGCAGGTAGGTAAGTCCATGCGAGATCTCCATGGAAATGTACCCCAAAGTATTTAATTGAGGCCCATTACAGAAGCTGTTTACAAGATGCTGTTTCTCACCCCTGGGGAAGCAAATGTCAAAGGCAATTGATTTGTGGGTCTTCACCTTATGCCGTAAGTCCCCAAAGGTAACAAATTCCCAAATGATAGTCGGAAAGGCGGTAGAAGGAATGGAAACATAGGGAAGAGGATTGTCCATGTATAAGCCCATTTTGTGATAGTGGCCTCTCGTTGCTATACTTTTGATTTTGAATAATGTTGAATTATTATGTAGAGTTCCAACCAGGCACTCCCTTGTCAAAATATAGGGGGCACCTATAGGGTACAACCCTGATGTGTGCCATTGTGAATTTTGACAGGTTCAGAGAGAGACTGTGAACACAAACCATCATAGTAGTGCACTCATAAAAAGCCATACCTATGTCAAGTAAAGAGAGAGACATTTAAATTTTTTGCAGATTTGTGCATAAAACTCCCAATCAACAGTCTAATGATCCTTATAGGACTATGCCAAATCACCCTCGGGGGGGACAAACTCAACTTGCTCAATGTGTATCAACTGTGGTACATAGGGTGTCAATCTATTTGCAATCATTTTTGCATGTATTTGTAATCAATAAAAATCAGGGGATAACTATAACATTGGGTAGTTTTGTCTTTGGTGACTAGGATGATGTGAACTTCTTTTGGTTGTTAGGAAAAGGGATCTGAGACGAGACAGCATTAAAGTCCCTCTCCTTTACAAGCAAAAGAACTCCTTGAATTGTTTGTGAAAGAAATGGATAAACTTGTAAAGGCCTGGACAAAACCGTAAAATAGCCACATGTAGAAACTGAAAACTTTGTACATGCAGCTCTGTTTCTAGTGTTAGTTAACTTCCAGCTTAGAAGAAGAGCTTCATCTCTATCTAGATATTTTTTGTTCTTTATTCACTACCAGGGGCAGACTGACAACTCATGGGGCCCCCGGGCAATTGGGGATCATGGGGCCCTTGTGTCCTTGCCCACACTCAAAACACACCCAAAAAAGCCTATAAAAGGTACCAGGGGCATTTTATGGGGCCCCCTACTGACCCCGGGCCCTCGGGCAGTGCCCAAGTGCTCGAATGGTCAGTCCGCCCCTGTTCACTACTAAATATCCCCTGTATGTAAATAAAGAACACATACTACTCTTCCATAGAGCCCAGCGCTGCTATCATGCTGCCATCTTGTTCTGGCATCTTGTGCATGTGTGGACATTATTTACTATTTTATTTTTATTACAGATACTTATGTAGTGCTGTCAATTTATGCAGCTCTTTACATATATTGTGCATTCACATCAGTCCCTGCCCGCAAGGAGCTTACAATCTAAGGTCCCTAACTCACATGCAAACATATACATACTAGGGCCAATTTAGACAGGAGCCAGTTAACCTATCAGCATGTCTGGGCTTGGCTCTGTCAAGTCTTGTAAAGCCCATGGCATAGCTGCACACATCATCCTTTTCTAGGTGAGGATACAGGAAACCGACCACGCTAGGGCATATTAGTGGTGTTTGACAGGCGGAGAGCAGGTGTAATGCTACCCCCTCACCACCTTGGTTTTTTTTATTTCTAAAGAATGAAATTTTATTTGTTTTCAAGTATACAAGTACAAGCGTTACAGAAGAAATGGCCTCATCAAGGTGTTTCCAATGAAAACATGAGTACAAAGATCAACTATCAGGTTCAATCCATAGAGGCCTGGAGCCCTTAAAACGAGCGAACATAACGAGAGGAACAACTTAAAGTGTTTGTAAAAGCTTAACGTTTTTTTTACCTGCGTGCATTCTATGCACAAAGGTAAAAAACATTCTGTGTGCAGCAGCCCCCCAATACTTACCTGAGCCCCGTCACGATCCTGCAATGTGCATGAGAGCCTCGGCTCTCTAGGAACTCTCCCTCCTCATTGGCTGAGACAGTCAATCACAGCCAGTAAGCCAAGGGGGTGGGGTTGAGCTGCAGCTCTGTGTGAATGGACACGCAGAGCAGCAGCTCAGGAGCGAGCCTGCTTGGGTGCCCCAAGAGCAAGCTGCTTGTTCTGGGGGCATTCGGCAGGAGGGAGGGGACAAAAGCACCAACGTGGGACCAGAAAAGAGGATGGTGGCTGTTCTCGCAAAGCCCTGCATGCTCTCAGCACAGACACCGGCGGGGACAGGAAAGCTCTAAAAGCATAATAGCGATCGGGAGCTTTCTGATCTGGTAACCACTGTGAAAGCCAATCACTGAGGTCACGTGACCCAAATGCCTGCCTCCCGGCATTTAAAAGCTCTTAAAGGGCCAAGAGGTGGCAGTGGCAAGGGGTTAAGATTGTGGGTACATTGGAAAAGAAAAAAAAAAAGGAATAAGGTACAATTGTCTAGTGTACCCCATAACTGGGAACATAAACAAGAGAAGTTAGCAGCTTCACTCAGTAGATGTGTTGCAGAGGTCTCTACGAGGTCTTGGAAGGTGGACCTCAACAGGTGAGTCAAACGTGGAGAAGTCATTTCTCACAAAGGTGCTGATGAAGAGCTCATAGGTAACTGACCATCACCACCTTGTTTTGACCCCTAAAAACCAGCACCACTGTGCTACCACCATATGCATTGCATGCAGTTGTAGCATGGCCCCATTCACGTGAATGGGTTGTGTTCGGCGGGCACGTGTACATCCACGGGTGCTGCCTTTGCACCTTATGGGGAAGCTGCTGAGGGTGGTATAAACATAGTTCAATCATGTGTTTTTACTGCTCCCCAACCACAAGTGTAAACAAGGCCTTATCATTAAAAAAAATGTTCCCCCCAATTGTGGAAGTGGCAAGAAGGTGGAGTCATGAAAGACAAAGTCATACTTCTGGGTGAATTTCCACTTTACATTTTATATTACATGGGATAATATGTAGTTATGTGTATGTACACTGCTCAAAGAAATTAAAGGAACACTTTGAAAACACATCAGATCTCAATGGGGAAAAATATCATGCTGGATATCTGTACCAATATGGACTGGGTAATGTGTTAGGAACGTAAGGGTGCCCCATTGTTTAATGGAAATGAAAATTATCAACCTACAGAGGACTGAATTTGAAAGACACCCCGAAAATCAAAGTGAAAAAATAATGCAGCAGGCTAGTCCATTTTCCTGAAATTTTATTGCAGCAACTCAAAATGGTACTCAGTAGTTTGTATGGCCTCCACATGCTTGTATACATGTCTGAGAACATCGCGGATGGTGTCCTGGGGTATTTCCTCCCAGATCTGGACCAGGGCACCACTGAGCTCCTGGACAGTCTGAGGTGCAAGCTGGCGGTGTTGGATGGACCGAAACATGATATCCCAGAGGTGTTCTATTGCATTTAGGTCAGGTGAGCATGGGGGCCATTCAATGGTATCAATTCCTTCATCCTCCAGGAACTGCCTGCATACTCTCTCCACATGAGGCCGGGCATTGTCGTTTACCAAGAGGAACTCAGGACCCACTGCACCAGTCTAGGGTCTGACAATGGGTCCAAGGATTTCATCTCGATAGCTAATGGCAGTCAGTGTGCCATTGTCTAGCCTGTAGAGGTCTGTGAGTCCCTCTATGGATATGACTCCCCAGACCACCACTGACCCACCACCAAAATGGTCATGCTGAACAATGTTACAGGCAGCATAACGTTCTCCACGGCTTCTCCAGACCCTCTTACATCTGTCACATGTGCTCAGGGTGAACCTGCTTTCATCTGTGAAAAGCACAGGGTGCCAGTGGCGGACCTGACAATTCTGGTGTTCAATTGAAAATGCCAATTGAGCTCCATGGTGCTGGGCAGTGAGCACAGGGCCCACTAGAGGATGTTGGGCCCTTAGGCCACCCTCATGAAGCCTGTTTCTGATTGTTTGGTCAGAGACATTCACACCATGGCCTGCTGGAGGTCATTTTGTAAGGCTCTGGCAGTGCTCATCCTGTTCCTCCTTGTACAAAGGAGCAGATACCATACTGCTGATGGGTTAAGGACCTTCTATGGCCCTGTCCAGCTCTCCTAGAGTAACTGCCTGTCTCCTGGAATCTCCTCCATGCTCTTGAGACTGTTCTGGGAGACACAGCAAACCTTCTGGCAATGGCACATATTGATGGGCCATCCTGGAGGAGTTGGACTGCCTGTGCAACCTCTGTAGGGTCCAGGTATCGCCTCATGCTACCAATAGCAACACTGACCCTAGCCAAATGCAAAACTAGTGAAAAGCAGTTAGGAAAAAAAGGCAGTGGCCTCCACCTGTAAAACCATCCCTGTTTTAGGGGTTGTCTCATTGTTGCCCACCTAGTGCACCTGTTGTTAATTTCATTAACACCAAAGCAGCTGAAACTAATTAACAACCCCCTCTGCTACTTAACTGACCAGATCAATATCCCAGAAGTTTCAGTGACTTGATGCTATACTCTGATTAAAAAGTGTTCCTTTCATTTTTTTGAGCAGTGTATATAGCACTCCCTAAGGCCAAACCTACCTTTCATAACGCTTCCTTACCGCTGCAGTGGTCACCAATGCATTCCCTCTGTGGAAGGCCAGTTAGTTATTCTCTTCTGAGGTAAGTCCCCCACTAAGGGTATACACAGTAGTAAAATCCTGACCTCCCCTAAAATGGGCTCCACCATACTTTACTTCTTGTACTGTCTCTGAAAGAAACTTTTCTCATGGCAAACGCCATTACTGTGGTGCTCCGGCAACATAATGGGAAGGTTACGTCCAATGTTGCACATACAGTACGGCACAACAGAACGTCTATGTGTGCAGAAATTTTCAGTCAGATCCAGGGGCGGACTGACAACTCATGGGGCCCCCGGGCAATAGGGATCATGGGGCCCCTGTGTCTTTGCCCAAACTCAAAAAAGCCTATGAAAAAGGTACCAGGGACATCTCATGGGGCCCCCTACTGACCCCGGGCCCTCGGGAAGTGCCCGAGTTTCCAAATGGTCAGTCCACCCCTGGTCAGATCAGAGGAGTCTTTTTGTGGTGTGGGGAATGTATTTTTTTTCTTTGCACCGCCATGCGGTCAGCACTGAGGATCGAGCATCGCTCTCGTCTGCAGGGATGCTGAGGAAGCGTCTATTCATCAATACTTTAATACAAGTCACTTCACAGCAAGCGCGCCTCCCTATTGGCTGAGGAAGAAGGCCGTGTCTTGCCTGTGCGCTGTGATTGGTACAGCCGAAATAGACACGATCGATTCTTAAAGTTGTGCACATCAGGCCGGTGTTCTCCGGGGGGTCAGGCGGGTGGTGCAGCGAGTTCTCTTCACCCCGAACAGGTAGGTGGTAGGAGCCGGGTGGTGTTCCTTCTTCCGCCATTTCCTTCCTCAGGTCTCCAAGGCCTGCTACAAGCAGCCATGTCTCCAGCTACATACATGCTGTATTTAGAAGCTCTTTACAGACTCACATCCCATAATAATAGTAGGTGCTGTGTGAGAGATTCGTATAAGTAGGGGGTGCTTGTGCCTGCCCTGCTTTATGTGAATGGAAGTTACAGCTGATCTTTCCACACAAATGTGTGGGGGTATGGAGCAGTCTGCATGGTGAGTGAGATCAGGCCTGGATCATAGAGATCCCCCATCAATGACAGGTGCCTGCTATACACAACATGGAGAGCTGCTGTGATCTGTCATTCCTCTACCTCTAGTGCTTCCTTACTCCATGTACACTGATCCACCACAACTTTCTGACCACCCACCTAATATGGAGTAGTACCCCCAAAACCGCCCTGACCCCATGAAGCATGGATGCCATTAGACCTCTGAAGGTATGCTGTGATATCTGGCACCAAGCCATCTATAGCAGATCCTTTGAAGTGACATTTTAGGGCTGGTTCACCCCATAGAAATGCAGTCAGGAATCATTGCAGACACGTTTCTGTATGCGCATTTTTGATGTGTTCCAGTTCCCTTTTTATTTTTCACTCTCTTTTTCTTTAAACCCTTGGCACCGCCAGATCACAAATATGCAGCCTCACAGAACTGGGTTTTTTTTTTCCCCGTGGGGCCACATATTTGCGCACCTGTCTTTGTGCTGGGAGGGTGCCTCACAAAGACCAGGGTGTCACTGGGAGCCCGGGGTCTTGTCCTGAAGATTGGGACCCCCGATTCCAGGTCACATGATCGCTGTGATTGCCTCTGATTGCCTATCACAGTGATCAGTCACTGTGAAGCCTGCACCCCCCCTTGTTTTTTACCTCTCTGAATGGAGGAGAGGGATACATTGTATCGTGCTCTCCCTCTCCTTGCATAGAGAGGAAAAAACAAAAAACTGACAGTAAAAAAAAAAGAAAAGATAAATATTAAAAAAGAAAGAAAAAATACCTAGATTAAGTTTTGATCTAGTTCAGTGCTAGGGTTAGTGTGTGGGTCAAAGGTCAGGATTTATGTATTTAGTTTATTTTTAAATTGGCATCGGTGTCAGTTTAGTGTCAGTGTGTTTTATGTAAAAAAAACCAAACAAACTGCGCACTATTGTTTCTGGGCTGTAGTACAGGTACAAACAACAAATAACATACACATATATGCTATTGCTGCGATTGTCAGGAGCTGGAAAATTTATTTTGGGTTCTTTGGTGATAGATTACGGTAGTAACAAGGAACACACAGCTAAATTTAAAAAAAATATATATTTTTTTTACTATTTTGGGCCAGTTTTTCCTTTGATAATAAAAAAAAATAAATCAGGAGATATCCATTACCATGTACCACCAAATGAAAACCCAATTTGTCCTGAAAAATAAAAACAAAACAAGTTCTAATCCACCTGGACACACAAAGTAGTTGTGATGATATGTACGGTTCTACTAACACATGTCAATGTAAAATGTTGCTTAGGCTTTAAGATTTGTCTTACCCTTAGGTGTGAAGGGGTTAACTTGAATAGGAACATGTGTAATCCAGTGCTTATCGGTGTGCTTTTGATGTGTTTTACTGCGTTCTAAAAACATGCCTCTCAGTGTACATTTCTGCATCCAAAACTCACAGAAAGTAGGTTATATGGTTGTCAATGTCATAGTTCACATCAGTGCTTGCAGTTCCAGAGTGTTCTAGTTACAGAAAGAAAAGTAGAACGGGCTGCATTTTTTTCTGCACACAACTGTACTGGAACGTGGTAAAACCCATCAGAAACACACCGGAATGCACCAAAAATGCACTGGAACGCACATTGCCCTGATTCAATGGAAGAAAAAAGAAAGTGGAAAAAGTAACCGGAAAGCATCAAAAACGCACCGGTACACGTTGGAACGCATAAAAATGATCCAGAATGAGCATGCGGAAATGCATCTGGAACACATCTGGACTACGTTTCTATGGTGTGAACCGGCCCTTAAAGCCAGTTCACACCACAGAAACGCAGTACAGATGCGTTTCTGTATGTGCATTTTTGATGCGTTCCAATGCATTTTTTCCCCCTTTCCTTTTTTTCAACTTCAATAAGGACATGTGTGTTCCAGTGCATGCTGGTGAATTTTCCAGTATAGTTCTATGCAGAAAAAATGCAACATGTTCTATTTTTTTTTCTGGAACTGGAACGCACTGGTGTGAACTATGTGAAACCATGTAACCTACTATCAATGCATTTTTCATGCACAAAAAAAACACACTGGACTGCATGTGGTGTGAACTGCCCCTTAGGGCCAGTTCACACCATAGAAATGCAGTCCGAAAGCGTTTCCGCTGCATTTTTGTGCATTTTGACATGTTCCAGTGCATTTTGATGCGTTCTGGTTCATTTTTCCCCCCTTTTTCTTTTATTTAAATAAGGACATATGCGTTCCAGTGCATTTTTGGTGTGTTTTACCACATTCCAGTACAGTTCTGTGCAGGAAAAATGCAGCCTGTTCTACTTTTTTTTTTTTTTCTGCAACCGGAACACGCTGAAACTACAAGTACTGATGTGAATTTTGACTTTGGCAACCATATAACTTGCTTGCTGTGTGTTTTGAATGTTGAAAAAAAGCAACTGAAACGCATGTAGTGTGAACTGGCCCTTAAGAACAAACATACTTACCTGCTCTGTGCAGCCCCAATCCTCCTCTTCTTGGGTCCCCCGACAGCACTGCAGGTCCCTCCCTCCTGCATAGTGCCGCTGCTCTATGTGTCTACTCATAAAGAGCTCAGCCCCCCCCCCCTCTCCTTATTAATAGCAGGAGCCAATGGCTACTAAAGATGTCTCAGAAATGAGGAGGGAGAGACCAGGGAGAGTCAAGCCTCTCATGCATATTGCTGGATCGTGATGGGGCTTAGGTAAATATTAGGGGGCGCTGCTGCACACAGAAGGTGTTTTACTTTCATGCATAGTATTCATGTACTGTAGGAAGAAAAACCTTGATCCTTTGCAAACACTTTTAAGACCTGTAAGTTGCAAGTTGCATGGATTCCATAGATGCTCAACTGGATTGAGAGCTGGAGAATTTGGAGGCCAAGTCAACACCTCAAAGTTGTCGTTGTGTTCCTCAAACCATTCTTTAGCCAGTTTGGCAGGTTGCATTATCCTACGGAAAGAGGCCACTGCCCTCAGGGTATACTGTTCCCATGAAGGGGTGTACTTGGTCAACAATGTTTAGGTAGGTGTATGTGTCAAGTAACATCCACGTGAATGGCAGGTCCCAAGGTTTTCCATATACAATAGGATATAACAGACACGTAGAACCAGACAAGGATGAAATAGTAAATGTGGTTGGGAAATGAAAAGTCCAGTATAAAAAGTTCATCCACTTGGCAAGCTGTGTGGAGAGTAGAAGTCGGCTCCAGTATCATGTAAAACAGAAGGGAAACCCAGCTCCTCTAAGTGTAAAGAGTGACAACATTTTATTATAAACAGAAGTACAGTATATACACTCAGATTTTATAAGTGAGACAAGTGGCTCGTATGTTAGGTTGGTGGCGGGAGCCATCCAGATGTCAAGATCAGCGCTGGGCCACGTAGGTTGTGCCAGCAGTGTGGAGCAGAGAAGCTGGCAGGTACCTCTCCCCAGGTAAGCTGAGTGGAGAGCAGGTGTGGATGTAGCGGCATTGTGACGTCACCCAAGGGGAACTGGAGAAGCGACGCGTTTCTGAGCATGTGTGAAGTTCGTAACGGACATGCGAACTCCTTTTTCAAGCTCTGAGCTTAGGGAGAGAGAGAAAAAGGCGTGGACTTCCAAATCCTTTTATCTCAGGTGGACCTCCTACATAGTTTGCCCTGTAATGGCTCACTTAAGGGTGAAATCCGTTTTGAATCACTGTACTTATTTGGTATTTCCACTGCTTCGGGGGCATATATCTACAGTTCCTTTTTACCAATGGAGGAATTTACTGCAGCCATTTCTGGCTTGCCTGACTAGCTCTCAGGGACTGTCATGGAGTTGAATGCCTGGGAGGCAAACATGGGTGCTCTCCCAATCCTCTTCTCCTGTTTCAGGAGGAGGTGTCAGAGATGAAATGGCAGCAGCAAACATTGTTGTGTTCCCACAATGAATAGGTAGAAAACTGGTGTTTTAGTGCTGTGCTACCTAAACGTGAACTGACCACAAAAATGCTAATGATCATAGAAAAGTGTTCTAAATCAATCTATACGGTAAAGCGTAATAGTTATGCTTACAATTAAATACATGCTCCTACAATAGACACAAAATACTGCAGTTAAAAAGTCTGTGTTCCTTTTAAACAAATATTGCCTAATTGTGAGAATACATCAAGTGTCCTATGTGAATATATACTGGTACACTTTCCTGTACGCAACCAATCAGCGCGTAGTAACGTCTTGTGTAGCTGCCTTTCCATAACACCACTGCGCTCACAATGCTCTCATCTTGTAGTGCGACCTACACGCATGTACGGTCAGACAACATGTGTGCTGTTTCCAGCAGGTATCTCTTAATCCTCGCCCTCCAAACTAGTGTTGCACTGAAATGAAAATTCTGGACCGAAACTGAAAATTCAGGATGCACTTGGCAAAAAACCAAAATGGACAGGTTTTTTTTTTTTTTCTTCCAATAGATTTTTTTTTATATATATAGAATTGTATTGTATTCGACTTTTTAATTCAATATCATCAATTTAAATAAATATGAATTTAAAAAATTACAACCCAGTACCGTAAAATAACTTATATTGAAAGTAACAAAAAATTAGACAGAAGGTAAAATTAAATATATAAAATTAAAAAAACTTAAAGGTATTTTTGCATTGAAGTCAGTAGGGTTTGTTTTTGCATTGAAGTCAATAGGGGGACAGTTTTTGCATTGAAGTCAACGGGGGGGGGACATTTTTTTGCATTGAAGTTAATGGGATGTGATTTTTTTTTTTTTTTTTTTTTTCTCCATTGAAGTCGATCATTAACAGCACTTCTTTTTTTTTTTTTTTTTTTTTTTTTTTTTTCCATCAGCAAAATGCCTATAACCCTATTTTCAGCTGATAATTTTTGTCAGCCAATATATCTGTGCATCACTACTACAATGTACACTCCTAGATACTCTTCCTAGAAGTTTGGTGCTGGGTAAGGCATTACACTTCTGCTGCCATGCTATGTATTGTTTAACCTTACTTGCGTTGTAGGTCACACTACCAAGGTGATCTGTATTTTTTTTCCACACTTGATAAACGCAGGCCATCACTAGGATTTCAGTGTACCCAGTTCACACCACAATGCTGGTGTGACATGGGGTGAATTTTCCACACCGCACAGCAGTACAACGCACCACGCTGCTGTGCAGTGAGGAAAATGTTACGTCACTATGTGACACTTCATATATAGTTGGGATAAAAAAACAAGAAGTGAGATGTGCTGAATCACCCATTGCACAGCTCTGTAACAAAGCCGACACTGCACTAGTCTGCCTGATAAAATACAGCGTTTTAATGTTCAGGCTTTTGTGAATCTATCCTAAAACAATCTACCGTATTTGCCGGCGTATAAGATGACTGGGCGTATAAGACGACCCCCCTACTTTTCCTGCTAAAATGTAGTTTTTGGGCTATACTCGCCGTATAAGACTACCCCTCTTCCAATGCACACCAGTGGGAGGAATAGTGCCCCATCATTGGTGTCAGTGGGAGGAATAGTGCCCCATCATTGGTGTCAGTGGGAGGAATAGTGCCCCATCATTGGTGTCAGTGGGAGGAATAGTGCCCCATCATTGATGTCAGTGGGAGGAATAGTGCCCCATCATTGGTATCAGTGGGAGGAATAGTGCCCCATCATTGGTGTCAGTGGGAGGAATAGTGCCCCATCATTGGTGTCAGTGGGAGGAATAGTGCCCCATCATTGATGTCAGTGGGAGGAATAGTGCCCCATCATTGATGTCAGTGGGAGGAATAGTGCCCCATCATTGATGTCAGTGGGAGGAATAGTGCCCCATCATTGATGTCAGTGGGAGGAATAGTGCCCCATCATTGGTATTAGTGGGAGGAATAGTGCCCCATCATTGGTGTCAGTGGGAGGAATAGTGCCCCATCATTGGTGTCAGTGGGAGGAATAGTGCCCCATCATTGGTGTCAGTGGGAGGAATAGTGCCCCATCATTGGTGTCAGTGGGAGGAATAGTGCCCCATCATTGGTGTCAGTGGGAGGAATAGTGCCCCATCATTGGTGTCAGTGGGAGGAATAGTGCCCCATCATTGGTGTCAGTGGGAGGAATAGTGCCCCATCATTGGTATTAGTGGCAGGAATAGTGCCCCATCATTGGCATTAGTGGCAGGAATAGTGCCCTATCATTAGTATCAGTGGAGGAATAGTGCCCCATCATTGGTGTCAGTGGGAGGAACAGTGCCCCATCATTGGTGTCAGTGGGAGGAATAGTGCCCCATCATTGGTATCAGTGGGAGGAATAATGCCCCATCATTGGTGTCAGTGGGAGGAATAGTGCCCCATCATTGGTGTCAGTGGGAGGAACAGTGCCCCATCATTGGTGTCAGTGGGAGGAACAGTGCCCCATCATTGGTGTCAGTGGGAGGAACAGTGCCCCATCATTGGTATCAGTGGCAGGAATAGTGCCCCATCATTGGTGTCAGTGGGAGGAATAGTGCCCCATCATTGATGTCAGTGGGAGGAATGGTGTCCCATTATTGGTGTCAGTGAGGGGTGGAATAGTGCCCCATCATTGGTGTCAGTGGGGGGTGGAATAGTGCCCCATCGTTGGTGTCAGTGGGGGGGGGGAATAGTGCCCCATCGTTGGTGTCAGTGGGGGGGAGGAATAGTGCCCCATCGTTGGTGTCAGTGGGAGGAATAGTGCCCCATCATTGGTATCAGTGACACCAATGATGGGGCACTATTCCTCCCACTGACACTTGCTGACCCTGTTCTCGTATGGTGCTGCTGCAGCCAGCATATGTGGTTGCAGCAGCACCTCTACACAGAACACTTACCTGCTGCTCCGGCACTCAATTTTCGCGGGGCCGCTCGGCTCCGCCCCCTCGCCGGTGATTGGCCGCCTGTGTGCCTTTCCTGAGCTACAGTTCTGGCGGCCAATCACCGGTGAGGAGGCGGAGCCGAGCAGCCGCACGAACATCCAGTGGCCGAACTGAAGGAGACGCCGCGCTTCCTGGACCGGATCGTCGTGGGACTGGATCCAGGTAAGAGACATCAGCCCCTGCAAACCCCTGTACTTAATGCCGCAGCCCCCCTAAACATGTGTACTGGCGTATAAGACGACCCCCGACTTTTGAGAAGATTTTCAAGGGTCAAAAAGTCGTCTTATACGCCGGCAAATACGGTAGTTACATGCAACGTGAAATTTGCAAAGATTACAAGAAGACCTCTGTGTTTCAGTTGGTTTCTAAGACCTTTTCCAAGGTTTATATTTGTGGCTGGGGGAGGGGGGGTTGGTAAAAATAGGCAGTTGATCTGCATTTTTACACCTCCTTAACATAACATGGTGGCTGGAGGGATGGGACATGCTGTATGACAGAAATGATAGAACTGCTACATTCAGTGACCAAATCAATAGGGCCACACTAATACCATGTGTAATGCACACAAAATAAACAGGTGTCCTAGAGGCAACATATCGCCTCCGAGCCACCTGTCAAATGCCTCTGAAAAAGTGATATACTGCTGAGTAGTGGCAATGACAGCCGCAAATATAAACAAGTCCACAGCTTAGAAACATGTGCTGTGTGCTTACAAGAGCGGACTGGCAGCCTGTCAAGATTCTGCTTCCAAAGAAATTAAAGGGGAAAGAAATCGATTTCAGTGCCTCTGTTGAGTTAAGTGAAGTAGAAGTGAAGGTTAAAATAAAGAGTTTAAAGCCTTGCCCATACTCTGCTGATAAACATGCCACGTACAATGTAAAATATTTTTTTTCACTTTGGAATATGTTTCACTGTACTCTGCAGCTGACCATTTGTTTGGTCTTTTGCACAGGAATCTCGATCCGTGTACATAATGCAGAGATCTCCCTCATATTGTTTCCCCTTCTGGTTAAAGGACAAGTTCACCTTTTTGTAAAAAAAAAAAATAAATTAAACGCACATCTTTTTGCAGGTAAAAAAAATGTGCTTTCTATATTTTTTCTTTTACAAGGAACCTAGAAAGCACCCACAGGTGCCTTGATCATGGGTGCCATGCAGGGCTCCTGTAGACCTGTCTGTATATCTGTGTGCTCCTACCTCGTACAAGCAGGCAGATATACACAGACAGGAAGACAGAATGAACTACAACAGTACTGTGGTAGTCCATTGAGAACTACAAGCCGACAGCTGCAAAGGCTTTTTTCACACATTTTAAAATCAGTATTTTATGGTAGTGTGGTTTTTTTTTTTTTTTTTTCTTTAATAGAGATTAACTTGGTAGTAAATCCAGGATAAGGATGGTAGTCCTGTAACCTGCACCTTTTTAAATCAAGTTATCCTTGGCAGCTTCCATAATTCTGTCCACTAGGGTCTCTTTGATAAGATAAACTGCAGTAAATGATGGCAACCAATAGCTTTTACAATGATCTGACATTAACAAAGTTAATTCTGAGTGGCTGGTATAAATTACAGCACTTTGCAAGTCACATTTTTGCACTGTTTAATGATATAAGCAGAGATAAGGGGTTTGCTACAGGTTATAAATGTCATATACAGCGGGTAAAATAAGTATTCAACACATCACTATTTTTCTCGGTAAATACGGTATATTTATAAAGGTGCTATTGACATGAAATTTTTTTACCACGTCGGCAACAACCTGTGCAATCCATATAGAAACCATTACAAATAGGTTTAGAAATTTAAGTTATGTGTAATTAACCGCTTCCCGACCGCCCTATAACAGACGTACTGCTATAGGGCGGCAGAGATGTGCAAAATCACGTGTGTGTGTGTGTGTGTGTGTGTGTATATATATATGTATATATATGTGTATATATATATATATGTATATATGTATGTATGTGATTTGCGGGTAGGGGGGTGCGCGCACGGTTCCTACCCGCACAGCTATTGGCTCCTCGGCGTTCCTACCCGCACAGCTTTTGGCTCCTCGGCATGTCAATCACTGGGTCCTGGCCGACGAGTCTTGGCTGGGACTCAGTGATTGTCAGCGGAGCTGACAAGGGAGAGATCGGTATGTAAACACAGATCTCTCCTCTGTCAGCCCAAACATTTTGCTTTGTATTGCTCTGCACAGCAGAGCAATACAAAGCAGCATGTTTACTTAGTAAAACACACACCGAACACTATGTAAAACACAACACAGCACACT
Organism: Staurois parvus; assembly: GCF_062004578.1. Classification (NCBI taxonomy): domain Eukaryota; kingdom Metazoa; phylum Chordata; class Amphibia; order Anura; family Ranidae; genus Staurois; species Staurois parvus. The sequence continues at coordinate 6,937,124 of NW_028317916.1, read as the reverse complement.
GTTAACTCTTTGATCGTTCCAGATGTTAACCCCTTTCTGCCCAGTGTCATGAGTATGGTGACAGTGCTTTTTTTTTTATTAGCACTGATCACTGTATTAGTGTCACGGGCGATGTCAGTCAGTTCCCATCCAGTGCCAGAATACTCCCCTGCAGTCCTGCAATAAGTCACTGATAATCGCCATTCCTAGTAAAAATAAAAATTCCAGTATATATACCGCCATTTGTGGACGCTATAACTTTCACGTTCGCCAACTAATTTACACGTATTGAGATTTTTTTTTTTTTTTTAGCAAAGACATATAGCAGAATACATTTTGGCCTAAATTTTATGTAGACATTTTTATTTTTAAAATTTTTTTACTGGATATGTTTTATAGCAAAAATTAAAAAATTCTATTTGTTTTTTCAAAATTGTCGGGGTTTTTTTGTTTTCTGTTTATAGCATAAAAAATGCAGAGGTGATAGAGCTCAAATACCACTGAAAAAATGTGGGGAAAAAAATACATAAATTTAATTTATGTACAGCATTGCATGACTGTGCAATTGTCAGTTAAAATAACGCAAGGCTGTATAGCAAAAAAAGGGGCTGGTCAGGAAGGGGGGGTAAATCCTCTGGAGGGCAAGTGGTTAAATGGAATGACACAGGGAAATATTATTTAACACACGAAGAAAGGAATGTGCAAAAGGACATGGAAAGCCAAGACACCAGCTGAAATCTATTAGTAATTAGCAATCCTGCCCCTTGTCGGTGCAAATAATATCAGCTGGTTCAGTCTCAACTGATGGCCTATAAGAAGGTGTCTTATTACCAAGGTGTCACACAAGGAACATCTCATGATGGGTAAAAGCAAAGAGCTCTCTCAAGACCTTCACAACCTTATTGCTGCAAAACATACTGATGGCATTGGTTACAGAAAGAGTTCTAAACTCCTGAATGTTCCAGTAAGCACTGTTTGGGCCACAATCGGGAAATGGAAAGAACATAATTTCACCATAAACCAGCCATGACCAAGTGCTCCTTGTAAGATTTCTGACAGAGGAGTGAAAAGAATTATCAGAAGAGTTGTCCAAGAGCCAAGGACCACTTGAGCAGAGCTTCATAAAGGCCAGGAATTAGTAGGTACAATTGTTTCAAAGAAAACGTTAAGTAATGCACTCAACTGCCACGGCCTGTATGCACGCTCACCACGCAAGACTCCATTGCTGAAGAAAAATCATGTTTAAGCTCATTTAAAGTTTGCTGCACAACATTTAGACAAGCCTGTGAAATACTGGGAGAATATAGTTTGGTCAGAGGAGACCAAAACTGAACTCTTTGGATGCCATAATACACACCATGTTTGGAGGTCAAATTTCACTGCACATCTCCCCAAAAACACCATACCAACAGTGAGGTTTGGAGGTGGGAACACCATGGTGTGGGGCTATTTTTCAGCATACGGTACTGGTAAACGTCATGCGATTGAAGGAAGGAAGAATGGAAAAATGTACCAAGGCATTCTTGATAAAAATCTGCTTCCATTTACCAGGATGATGAAAATGAAACGAGGGTGAACATTTCAGCAAGACAATGATCCCAAACATGAAGCCAAGGAAACTCTCAATTGGTTTCAAAGAAAGAAAATAAAGCTGATAGAATGGCCCAGCCAATTGCCTGGTTTGAATCCAATAGAAAATCTATGGAAAGAACTAAAGATCAGAGTTCATAGAAGAGACCCATGGAACCTTCAAGATTTGAAGACTGTGGCAGAATTGGCCAAAATCACACCAGAGCAATGCATGCGACTAGTTTCTTCATACAGGAGGCGTCTTGAAGCTGTCATTACCATCAAAGGATTTTGTACGAAGTATTAAATATATTTCAGTTAGCATGTTCAATACTTTTTTCCTGTGTCATTCCTTTTTATTACACATAGCTTAACCACATCAACACTGCCCTATAGCAGATATATTGCTACAGGGCGGCAGGGGTGCGCAAATTCACGTATACATATGTGATTTTGCATTTCCGGGAAGGGAGCGCTCTGCCATTTCACAGCCAGGGCTGTTAATCACCAGGTCCCGGCCAGTGATTACCCGCCGGTGCCTGATGATTACCGAGGATTTCTGACGAGGAGAAGGGCTGCTATGTTTACCAGCAGTCGTCCTCCCTGTCAGCTCGGGCACACTGCTTTGGTTGGCTGTGCACAGCACAGTCATCCAGAGCGGTGTGCTTCGTGAAGCACCAACACACCACCCCCCAGTAAAACACACCCAGCACACAGTTAGGGCTCATGTACACGGGGCGTTTGAAAAAATCTTCTGAACGATGGAAACTGACTGCTGGAAAACGTAGGTTAAAAAATGTCAGTGTAGCCACGTTTGCATACCGTGTTTATGTGCGTATATGAGCGCTTGCGTTTAGAGCGTTTTTAAAAGATAACCTCAGTAGACCTTCCCGAATGCACTGAAAAACAGTAAAAAATTAACTATTTAAGACATTTTTAGAGAAATAGAGCAGAAGCAGAGACAGCAGTATGTGTTGAAAATACCTGTCTTTTCTGGTTGTATTCACTGGATCCCATCATGAGCATAATGCAGCATGTTCTACCATTTTTTCCTGCAATCAAATCCTGCAACTGACTGCGCTGGTGTACTAGGTCCATTTGAATACATGGATAATGCTTTGCATGCATTTCTGATGATGAAAAAAGGCTCTGGACAGCATCTGGACATGGAACAGTTAAAAAATGCTTCTAAACACAAATGCTTATAAATGCGGTTAACCACGTTTACAAGTGTTTGGCATTTGAAACACCGGTAAAATCAACTTCTGAATGCAAGTTTGGTGCGTCCAAAAAAACGACTGTATACTCAACTGCCTGTAAACAACATTGTGTACATGGACACATAGGAAAAGATTAAGGAGAGTTCAGGGGCTGCTGAGAAAAAACCGCTCAACAGCTCCTGATTAGCTGCAGTGTACATGAGCCCTTAAGCCTTTGATTGCCCTCATGTTAACCCCTTCCTGCCCAGTGCCATTTGTACAGTGTCATTTTTTTTTTTTCTTTTAAGCACTGATAGCTGTATTGGTGTCACTGGGGATGACAGTGACATCAAGTCAGTTCCCCCCGGTGTCAGAATGCCTGCCGTAGTCCCGCTCTAAGTTGCTGATCGCCGCCATTATTAGTAAAAAAAAAAAAAATTCCAGTATTTTTACCGCCATTTATAAACGCTATAACTTTCACGTAAATCAATTAATTAATTTACATGTAGTGGGATTTTTTTTTTTTTTTTTAGCAAAGACATGTAGCAGTATACATTTTGGCCTAAGTTTATGATGAAATTTTATTTTTTTTTATTTTTTTTATTTTTTTACTGGACATGTTTAATAGCAAAAGTCAAAAATATAGTTTTTTTTTTTTTTTTCTCAAAATTGTCAGTCTATTTTTTTTTTCTTTATAGCGCAAAAAATAAAAATGCACAGGCGATCAAATGCCAAAAAAAAGCTCATTTCATGATGGGAAAAAGAATGTAAATTTCATTTGGGTGCAGCGTTTGCTTGACTGCGCAATTGTCAAAGTAACGCAGCAATGTAACACAAAAAAGGGCCTGGTCATGAAGGGGGGTAAATCCTCAGGAGGGCAAATGGTTAATTTCTGAACTTATTTGTTTTGGTTTATTTGTATGTATGGATTGCATGGGTTGTTACAGACGTGAAAATATCATGTCAATAGCACCTTTAGAAATCTATTTACCAAGAACATTGGTGACATGTTCAGTACTTATTTTACTGTATGGTCATGGCTGTTCATGATATTCCAGTTGCACTGAGGAGTCATAAAATATTGATAGGATGCAATATTTTTCTTTAAGATTGAGTAGTTGCTCTGAAGGCAGTAAAGGCTTTGATGGTATGTAGAGTTTCTGATTAGCAGGAACATTCTACTCATCTAGACAGATGCCTGTGACTTGCAACTGGAACAGGTGCAGCCCTGTCATGGAACACACAGAAGACTTTTTTTTTTTTCTTCTTTTCTTCTAGGGAAGGTCAGTTTCAGGCTCCATTCACACTTGTGTGACTTTGGACACATAGAGGTTGACTTACTAAAACTGGTGCATTCAGAATCTGGTGTATCTGCACGTGGTGGCCATTCAGCTTCTAATTTCAGCTTGTTCAATTAAGATTTGACAATAAAACCTGGAAGCTGACTGATTTCTATGCAGCGTTTCACCAGATTTTGCACCATGCAGTTTTAAGTAAATCAACCCCATAAAGTCACAGATCATGCATTTCAGTGAAAGCAGTTCAAATCTATGCAACTTAAAGTCGCAGCAACCTTAAAAAGGTTTCTGCACTACTTTAATGCGACTTGAGTGCCGTAGACTGCAGTGTGAACTCTGAAAAGTTGCATCTTAAGGTTATCAATGTGACCGTTGTGTAACAATCAAAGCCAAAGTCGCATTCCAAGTCACACCCATCCAAAATTGCATAAAAGTCTCAATGGAAATCGCACAAGTGTGAATGGAGCCTTAGAGAAAGATGGCATTGAATAGATTGCAAAACCTACTTGACCCCCTTGTAGCAGGTAAAAAGATGGTTAATTGGTCAATTGCATTAGTCAATGGAATTTGAATAATATCAAAAGCATCTCAAACTGATCTCAAACTGATCTCAAACTGATCTCAATGACACAAGCCCAACGCCTGTTGCAAAAGTCCCTTTATGAATGCAAGCCATCACACAAGTGACTGTGAACTCTAGGTTAACATTTTTGGATCTGCAGTCTTTTGTTGCAACATCTGTGGTCATGAAATCACCTTTAAACAAACGTAAATGGTGTTCATTGGAAGTTAAAACACAAAAAGTTTGCTGTTCAAGGAAAAGCAAAAGGTATCTTATTTGGACACACACAATATTTTGAGTTGTTTTTATAATATAATCAGCGAGCTTATTCTTAATGTAACATTTTAGATACATTTTTGTTCTTTTATTAAACCGTTGTTTTAGATAAGCACTTAGAGGAGGGGTCTTGAATTAGAATTTATGGAGGTCCAGGCAGTAACATTTTCTTCCGGCAGAGGCCCAAATCTCATGTTTGCACTAGAACACATCACAGCCCCCCTTTACATCTCAGTCTCCCTGTGCATCAGTGTATTCAGCCTACCCTTGACATCATAGCCCCCTTTACATCACAGTCCCTTCTTCACATTATTGTCCTCAGCCCCCCTTCACATCATAACCCCCTTTTTAAACCAATCCCACAGTGTCTTTAGTTCCCCTTCATATCATAGCATCCCTTTACATTACAGTGCCCATTTACATTGAAGGCCCCTTCATATCAAATCGTTCCTTCCCATTGCAGTCCCCTTCCCATCACAGCACCCTTTCCCGTCACCGTGCCAAATCAGGTTATCAAGCTGGCTGTACTGTGCAGTATTGCCATGTAAAGCTCAAGACTGGATTGACATAAAAATCTTTTGTAAGGTAAAACGGCTCTAATGTATGTACTGTCGTGTAAAATAAGTACTCCAAATGGAAATTGTTGACTTTTCCACATACTTAAATAGGTAGACTTTAGGAGTGCAAACAGTGCCTATAGATAAAGGCAATATGCAGTACATGAACAAATGACACATAACATTGATGTGGCGTAATTGATTCACATAAACTAAATTAATTTAATTGCAGTTTTGTCATGTTGCTAAAGTAGTACACCCCTGCATTTACCACCACTTCAGATTCACAAAATTCGAATCTTGTGTTCCAGATCAGGTACCGATGATTAGAACCTCTTTAGGGATTATGCAGGTAGCACCTGGAATACTCAAACCTCTTATATCTAGGGCCTGAATGTGGAAGATTTTGGTGTCACTTTGCAAAACAGAAGTTCTGACTTCGTTCTGATCTCACCTGCTCCATGCTTTTTTCAGACAAGTGACTCACGTGTTTATTTACTGAAACAGGAGAGTGAAAAATCTGGTGTAGCTCTTCATAGAAACCAATCGGCTTCCAGGTTTTTTTGGTCAATGCTTAAGCCCCGGTCACATCAAAGCCGACTTTGAAATCGTGGGACTTACAGTGAAGTCTCACGATTTCAAAATCGGGTGACATACAGATTTCGGTAACGATTTGCAAGACATCTGACACAGATGTCTATGCAAATCGCAACAAAAGTAGTGCATGTACTACTTTAGAAATTGGTGTGGCTCCAACCGAATCGGAACCGCACTGATATGACCGCTCTAATAGCGGACAATAGGGTGCGACTTGGCATATGATATGCAAATCGCATGCCAAATTGCACCCAATGTGACTGCAGTGTAATTGAACAAGCTGAAGTTAGAAGTTGACGGGCTACCATGCACAGCTGCACCAGATTTTGCACTGCCTAGTTTTAGTAAATCAACCCCATAGTACTGACACAAGAGACATGCAGGTAACCAGTATTTTTTTACTGAGAGGCCAGCAAAGTCCCTGCACTTCTTCTGAAAACGCAGCCCACACAGGAACCTCTGTTCCCAGTACGGTTGTGTTTTCCAGTGCGGGCGACGCGCCATTAGAACTAATGGCAACTGCCCGCGGGTCTGTATTCAGTGCGGGTGGTGCGGCTGCACAGATTTTTGTGTGGATCTGCAGTGGCACCACCCGCACAGATGTGAACCAAGCCTTACTGCACATATCATTGGTGGAAGAGCTGCAGTATTAAAGTCCCAAGAGGCAAAGCAACAGAAATTGTAACTCCTTTTTCTGAAAAAAACCCCCCCAAAAAACCCAGTGTGACTAGGAGGAGCAGTGAGGATGCGAAAAATTCTAAAAAGAAGGTTGACTCTGCATCTTTGCATTGTGATTAATGCGCCAAGCACACTGTGATGTGTTGTGGTACCATTCATTTTTAAAAAAAGTACTGTGAAGCATGTGTTCTACCACACTGAAAGGCACAGTAATGGGTTGTGTTTTCTTGTCTCTTGTGGTGCAGTGGTGGAATGCACAGATGCAAATAGACATACATTATTGTAATTAAGGGGGAGCTAGCACCTTTTTTACAATATTTGTTACAATAATTTTTAGTAAGTTTAACAGGCTTTTTTATCCAGGTGGTCATTCAGTCATAACACAACAGCAACAGGATAATAGCAGATACAAATATTGTTATCAAGACACAATGTGCGTTCTGTGGGTTAAACCAAAGTTCAAGAAATAGTTTCTGTGTCTAGGTGAAGTTGTCTGCAACTTAGAAAGCAGAGGTAGGATCACAAATGGTAACTTGCATCTTTTAATGTTCATAAAAAAAAAGTATGGGTTTGGAGAAAAAAAATAGTATACCCACCTAGGTCCGATGCTCTGAATTGAGAACTGAGCGATCAAAGACCTCTGATCACTCGGTTCTCACCTCCGTTATGATCAGGCTTCTGGGTGGATCCCAAGCATATGGTCAACATCTTTTCAGAGCTTGAACCGGCTCTGTCATGTCAGCTGACAGCTTTAGAAGTAAGGCCAAAAAAAAGCTTTAGCCCTACTTCTGCTTTAAGATATATATGTGAGAAGATTAGCTTAAGGTTGACATAGGAAAAACATTGTCTAAAAGCAAGAGTTTTGTATTCTTTTTAAAGTTAAACTTTAAATGCGTACTTCAAGGCAGTAAATATTACAGAAGGAAAAAGTAGTACAAAACTTGGAAGTATATCCATTATCCCAGCAATTGTAGAACAGGATGAGTCACAACATATTTCAGGTACCAAACGGTGAATTAAGGTAAAACATGCCCGACACATAATAAAAGGCGACATTCAGATCAAGAGGGACTACCTGGTGGGAGAATTTCCTTAATAAATAAACAAAAAAACTCAGCACAGCTGTAAATTCAGATTTTGAGATTGAGTCTTGCACTCTTATTTGGAACTTGGTGTGCTTTGTGTATTTCTTCCAGATCTGTGCAGTAATCCACTGTGAAACTTTGCCTCTGTACATGAACTTCCTGTAATAAAGACTGATCACTGCTGCTCTTTAGGTTGACTAGTTGTGTCTCCTCCCCTTCCTGTATTCTTAGTTCAGTAATCAATGGTAACAAGTCAGAATTCACTGTGCTGCAATCAGATCAGTAGAGAATGGATTGATTTCTTGATACGGGTTACTGGACATGAGCAAAATAATTACTGGAAAAGGCTGCATATGATCTAGGTTGCCAAGACCCTGCTTAACCACTTGCCCTCTGGAAGATTTATCCCCCTTCCTGACCAGGCTATTTTTTGCTATTCTGCACTGCGCTATTTCAACTTTTAATTGCACAATCATGCAGTGCTGTACCCAAATGTCCTTTTTTCACACATATACAGCTTTCTTTTGGTGGTATTTGATCACCTCTGGGTTATTTTTTTGCACTATAAACAAACAAAAAAAAGACAGAATATTTTGAAAAAAAAAATATTTTCTCATTTCTGTTATAAAAAAATATCAAACTCAAATTTCGTCATAAATGTAGGCTAAAATATATTTTGCTACATGCCTTTGGTAAAAAAAAATCCCAATGTATATAATATATACTACCTTTTGTACCACTAGCCCCTCCCTCCTAGATTGTAAGCTCCAAGGAGCAGGGCCCTCCTATCCCTCTTGTATTGAACTGTATGGTGGCTGTATTGTCTCCCGTTATATTGTAAAGCGCTGAGCAAACTGTTATAAATCCCGTATAATAATAATAATATTGGTTTATGTGAAAGTTATAGCATCTACAAACTGTGACCCAGGAGTCAGATATGACCCTTTGCTTGCCTTTGTCTGGCCCCTGGAGCACTATTCCACCAATTGACACCAATGTTGGAGCTTCATTGCCCCTACTGACACCATCAATGGGGTACTATTCTCATTGATGGCAACAATGGGGTACTATTCCTCCCATTAAAACCAATGATGGGGCACTGATGCCAGGGCATTTTTGGCTCCCACTGGCCACAGTCTGGCCTCCCTAAAGCCTGAAGGACAGTAAACTGACCCTTTGCTTAAATAGTTTGCAGACCCCTGGTATAGACACTGGAAGTTATGCCATTTTTTGCTATACAGCACTGAGCTAGTTTAATTGCGTGGTCATGCAATGCTGTACATAAATGAGATTTATGATATTTTTCCCCACAAATAGAGCTTTCTTTTGGTGCAAAGTGATCACGTCTGGGGTTTTTTATTTTTTGGTATAGATAATTTTACACAGCTTTTACTTTCTGACTGCCTATCGCATTTCTTGAGGTGCTAAAATGCCAGGGCAGTACAAACACCCTCAAATGACACCTTTTTCAGAAAGTAGACACCCATTTTGGGAAATGACAAAAACATTTTTTTTTAAACACAAAGTTGTCATTTAAATGGTATATTGCTCACATATGCCATGGATATATTTGGAATTACACCTCAAAGTATATTCTGCTACTTCTTCTGAGTATGGGGATACCACATGTGAGACTTTTTGGGAGCCCTGCCACATACAGGAGCCCAAAATCCAATGACCCCTTTTGAAAGCCTGAAGGTGCGTAAATTGCTAATTTCACTTCCTCACTACATGTCAGTTTCAGAGGCTCCATGATAGCACAATCCCCATTTAAAAAATTTTTTTTTGTAAACTGCAGATGTTATGGTCTTTCAAAATGTGATAGCCAGTTTGCTGACTGCCTAACATCTTTTGAGACCCTATGTAGATATGTGCCCTAGACTGTGCTGTGCTGTACCCTATACTAATACTCCAATAGTGTGTGGTAGCAAAGGAAGCAGGCCTTGAGGCAGAGACCAGGTTGGACAGGACAGAAGGGATGAAAAGAAGCGTCTGCCATGCCTAATTCCTTGTCTGCTACAGACACTGCATTTTTTTGGGGGTGACTTTTGGGTTGGGGTACCATGAATGGCATTAGGAAAATGCCTCTGTTGTAGCCAGCTCACTGCAGCTGGGTTGGGGGTTTGGACCACAGCACCTTCTGTATACAAAGGGCCATGATGATCTCTTCCTGGAATTTTTTAGGAAGGATCCACTTTGTCCTGATGCTTTGTAAAGCACTTTTTTTTGTCCCAGCATCTGGCTTTGCTACTAAGTGTGGCTTCATCATCTGATAGTTGAAGTCCACCCCTCTCATGTTAAGGTTATAGTCGTGGACACAGAGGGGCTTCTCAACAGCTGCCGTGGAAATTTGGATGATCGTGTCTGCGTTCATGGAAGACAGGATGAAAACATCCTGATTGTCCTTCCACTTCACTGTGAGCACTTTATCATTTTTCAAGCAGGCTCTCTCCCTCTTTCCAAGAGCGGTATTTACAAGCCCTGGTGATTAGATTGCACGGTGCCACATGCACCAATTCCAAGATTGTACTAATGCCTAAATAGTGGCATGCTTGTATAATAATTGTCCACGTATAAGTGGTACTCCATATGGAAAAAGGGTGACACAGAGTCCCAAACTATCTTGCCACTGCTCCCCATGTAGTCTGGGCATCCGGGGAGCACCACATGACTATCTTTTTCCCTTGTAAAGCCGAACATTACATGTATAGCCTGTTGCCCTCTCACAGGTCATATATATTTTGACCCCATATTTGGCACGGTTGCTGAGGAGAAATTGTTTGAATGCAAGGCGGCCAGAACAATTAATTAGGTACCCATCAATGCAGATGTTTTCTGGGGAGTATACACATCTGCAAATTTCTGGTTAAGGTGATATATACAAGGGGCCGAATTTTATGGAGCCTATCATATTCAGGGTCACTCCGAGGATGATAGTGTATTGTCATTTAAATGTATAAATCGCATTATAAAATACTACACTCCCTCGGCCTCAGAGATTCTGCTCTCTCCTGGCTCTCATCCTACCTGTCACAACGCTCTTTCAGCGTTACCTATAATGCTACCACCTCCCCCTCACTCCCCCTCTCTGTTGGGGTCCCTCAAGGTTCTGTCCTTGGGCCCCTTCTTTTCTCCATCTACACCTCCTCCCTTGGCCAACTCATACACTCTCACGGATTCAACTACCACCTCTATGCTGATGACACACAAATCTATCTCTCAACCCCCCACCTCACCCCTTCGGTCTCTGCCCGAATCACACACCTACTGAGCGACATATCAGATTGGATGTCGCTCCACTTCCTTAAACTGAATCTCTCCAAAACCGAGTTTCTTGTCTTCCCCCCAGCCCGAACCCCACCCCCCATTGACTTCTCCATCACATCCAACAACGCCAATATCAAACCCGCCCTGCAGGCCAGAGTACTTGGTGTCATTCTGGACTCCAACCTATCCTTCCAGCCCCAAGTCCAATCTTTAACAAACTCGTGCAGACTCCACCTCCGCAACATCGCCAAAATCCGCATGTTCCTAACCCCAGAAACCACTAAACAGCTCATCCACTCCCTCATCATATCACGACTCGACTACTGCAACTCCCTCCTCACTGGCCTGCCTCGCCGCTGGCTATCCCCGCTTCAGTCGATCCTGAATACAGCTGCCAGACTCATTCACCTTTCCAACCGCTCCGTTTCCGCCACCCCCCTCTGCCAATCCCTCCACTGGCTTCCGATTGCGCAACGGATCAAATTTAAAATCCTAACACCGACGTACAAAGCTGTCCACCATACTGCCCCGAACTACATCACCGACCTAATATCCAAGTACCACCCAGCACGTACACTCCGCTCCTCAAAAGACCTCCTTCTCTCTAGTTCCCTGGTCTCCTCCTCCCATGCCCCCCTCCAGGACTTCTCCAGGGTGTCACCCATCCTCTGGAACTCCCTTCCCCAACCCATCAGATTATCACCTACTCTCCTCTCCTTTAGGCGCACCCTGAAAACCAATCTCTTCAGGGAAGCCTACCCCCTGCTAACTTGACCGACCTCCTCCACTCTTCCTACCACTCCATCCCCCACAGCTATCTCCTCCTGTACCACTATCCCGTCCCTTCTAGATTGTAAGCTCGAAAGAGCAGGGCCCTCGATCCCCTCATGTTTTGCATTGTATTGGTATTGTTCTGTCACATGTTCTGTCCCCCTTTGTAATGTACAGCGCTGAGTGAACTATTGGCGCTTTATAAATACTGTATAATAATAATAATTATATTCTCATATCTATGCCTAGGCATGGCAGCAGAGAACAAGGGCATATGATGAATCTGGTCTGTGGACCAATACAACTGCAATTCTTTATAATGTTGAGGGTTAGGCCCAAAAAAACTTTACATTTTGATACTTTAATAGGTTTCCATTCAAAAGGTTTGGCAAGGTTTGAATCTGGGTTGGTGGTGATAAATTGTTGTGCATATAATTTTTTTTGATCCACAATCTATCCATACAGATCTTCTTCTGTGAACAACCACTCCAAAAAATAAAGGGGAGTAGTTAAATTTGCTGTTTCCACCTGAATTCCGGGTTGGGCAGTGAATAGGGGAAGTACAGGTGCTGCAGGATTTGCAAGCACATCCAGAAGGACACTGTGGGCTCTACGGGCATGTGTGCGAATTCTTGATGGCTGCGGGACACTACTTCCACCGTACCAGCTTGTGCTGCACTCATGGGACTCACCACATCACCAAGTGATATTGACCAGGATGTACTAGGCCACTGGTACTCTCCAGTTCACCAAAAGGTATAGCGTTACTAGTACTGGCACTCTGCTGCATATGAGAATCCTCATGCAATTGTAATACCTCAGCAACCTGGTAACGGGGTTAGGTACGCCGGACCCTAGCAGGGACCTCTACTTCATCGCCTGAGCTATCTGTCAGAATGCCGCAGCTCTCTACAGGTTTGTATTCTGAGCCTGATTCCATCAGTGAGGCTTCCCCTTCGCTCTCATCTGACATACTCAAAATCCTGTAGGCCTCTTCACTAATGTACCTTTTGTTGGACATTTTGGCCACTTAATTTATAGGTACCTAGTGCGACTCCTGGGAAAAAGAGCACCTGGCTGTCAGGGGGTCCTTGAACCGCTACAAAAAAATTGACCTGCTAGTGCTAGCAGAGACCAGGCCTGATCTCGTTAACCCTGCTGTTTTGTGTGCAATGTAGTAAGTGACCGTGATCTACTGACACTGCACTTTCTGGGGGAGAAGGGGGGGCGGTTAAGCGAAGGGGCTAAACGCAGGTGCTGGCAGGTGTTGGGGCGGATCCTGCTAACGCTGCGTTTTTGGAGACACTATACTATTGTGAATGCTGGCATAGTTCTGATCTGATCAAAGATATTGATCTGTTCCGAAACTATACTAGCAATGGAGGTCTATTGTGTAGGTGAGCATGTTCCTGGCAATCAAAGGATTAAATGTGATGACTGATGTAATGATGGGCAATCTGACGCTATCTGGAAGGGACGCTAACTAACGCTATCTGAAGTTGCCCATGACACTAATACAATGATCAGTAAAATAAAAACTGTACACTGTAATGATGACACTGTTGACAGAGCAGTGAAGGGGTTAATGGGGGGGGGGGGCGATCAGGGGGTTAAATGTGACATAGCTGTGTTTTTACTGTCTTGGTATAGTGCTTTGACTCACATGGATCTGTTTTCTTCTCTCTCTGGAACGTAATGTGCTCAAGGGAGAGAAGATTGCATTATTTCCTGTGCCTATGTAATGTAAACACAGGCAAAGGTTGAGCACTGATTCGGTATGCCGATCAGCAGGTCCAGGCCAAACATCATGTGATTTTGCGTAGGGTGTCCGCCCTGTAACAGAAAAACTGCTATAGGGCAGAGGGAAACTGGCTAAAGTGTTACTATACCCGAAAAAGTAAAATCGGTCTGTATATGCAAGAATGTATGCTTGTTGGTATACTTGCTGTGCAACTTAAGGGGTTAATCCTCCGCATTGTGTAAAAAGGATATTTTGATCGTTTCTCTAATCCTCCCCTTCTTCTGAGAGTTTTTTTTTGTTGGGAGTGTGTATGTGATCAGCACTTGGCCAATCAGCGCTGTCCAAACAGAGGGTGAGAGCTACTACACAGAAGGTTTTTTTACCTTCATGCAAAGAATACTTGAATGTAAAAAACCTTGAGCCTTTAGAACAACTATAATGTTGATTTAAACTCACGGTTGTAGGGATGGCAAATATGGATGGCAAACAATTATCTCCTAGCAAGTGATTTTTATTTTATTTTTTTTTTTTTTTTGAGACTTCAGTTCCACTTTAAGGATGCAATTTGTTTATTGCTTACATATTCCCCTTTGATTCATGTGAATAAATTGCTGGCAATACTATTCTTTAAAAGCTTATTACTGCATACTTTAGTGTTTCTTTTAATTTTTCTCCAGCATGATCTGTTTGCTTTCTATCAGGTATCAGCATGTGGCGGGTTTTGAATTGCAAAAGATACAATGCAAGTCCTGGTCATCTAATACGTCATCACCACAGAGCTGTGTTGGCGATTCGAAGGGAGGACATCAATGCCTGGGAGCGGCGAGCACCTCTTGCACCAAAGCATGTCAAGGAACTCACAAATCTTGGCTATAAAGTTCTAGTACAGCCATCCAATAGGAGAGCTATCCATGAGAAGGTAATATTTGACCTGGTGTTTGTCAGACAATTTATTGCCATTGGTTGTATCACTCTGTGACAGGGAAGGCAGATTTTTGAGCATAGTATGCTGAAATATGTTTTCAAAGAACTTGAGAGTGCCAGCTACATAAAAAAAAATGTCAACTTCACACTCGATCACTAAAATTAATTTTTATAAAGTACAGCAAATGCTGTAAATTACATGAATAATAGTAAGAAATAAATGAGTTTTCAAAGGTAGAGTAAATTATAACTTACCCTTGTTCCAGTAGATGTGTGCTGCAAGGTAAGTATGGTAAGGTACATGCCAGCTAATGGCTTCTGAAAAATATACAGCTAGAAATAAAGTATGAGGTGTTAGCAGTGAATGAGGTGTTAGCAGTGAACCTAATAAATTTCTGTCAGTACAGGCCCAGTTCCTGCACCTTCACACCTCAGACCACCCTAATTCCTGTACCTTCACACCTCAGACTACCCTAATTCCTGTACCTTCACACCTCAGACCACCCTAATTCCTGCACCACAACACCTCAGATCAGCCCCAGTTCTTGCAACCTCACACTTAAGATCACCAAAAATCCTGCACCATCACACCTCTGATAAGCCCTGATTCCAGCACCATCAGGCCTTGGGCCAGTTCCAATACCAGTACCACGAGGCCTGAGGCCAGCCCCAATTCCTGCACTTTCACACCTCAGATCACCCTAAATTCTGCACCTTCACACCTCTGTTCAGCCCCATTTCTTGCACCATCACACCTTAGATCAGTAACAATTCTTGCTCTTTCATACCTCAGATCAATCCAATTCTTGTACTTTTACACCTCAGATCAGTTCCAATTCCTACACCTTTAAATTAGTAGTTCCAGAAATCTGGTAAATTACCAGTCCAAAACAAGAGCATGCAGCCTGGGGAGCCTGACTCAACACCCGGTTGGATCTAGCCTTTCTGATGTGGGGGAGAAGTAAAAATGTCAGGGGAGGGCAGAGGATGGAGGTCAACAGTTTGTGTAGAGCAGTGTAAAGAAGCCATTAGTTTGTAGGGTGGAGGACAGGGTTCAGCAGGGCATAGGATAGAGTTCAGTGTTGGCAGGCCACTCAGCTTAGCTCCTCACACGGCACATAATGGAGATAAGATTATTTTACAAACACAGCCTTTTTTTAAAGACTTTTTTTATAGTTTTTTTTAACACAAAACATACAAGAGATACAAAACCCAGAACCAGTGTCCAACAATTAAACATTAAACAAACAGAACAGCTCATAATGCCATACATTTCCACCATATCAAAACATACAACAAACTGAATGAATGCACTCCAAGGAAGAGAGGACTATACATAACTAAACACAGGTGGAGAAATCCCACTCAAGATAATGGATCTATAGAGGACAAGGTAAGGGGACTGGAAAGCCATCTGTCCCATATCTTGTGAAATTCTTTGGACGTTTTCCTGAGCTCAAAAGTAAGTTTATTCAAGGGGAGGAAATCATTAATAAGTTTAAGCCAAGAAGCCACCGTGAGTCGACTCATTCCCTTCTGGGATAACACAATCATTTTCTTAGCATAAAAGTATAATATTCGTAGTAATTTTTTTGCATATTGTGAAAGTGCTAGATCTACGAATATTAGGTAGGGCCATTGAATAGGATATAAAGGAGCCCACCTCCCCTCAGAATTCTCAGACTATTGGGCAGAACCAGAAACAATGCATGAAGTCGGTCCCATGTCCACATCCTCTGAAACAGTCTGCTGTAGGTAGGAAACACATCTTGTGCAACCGGGCAGGAGTAAGATGAGAAAGATGGAACATTTTAAGTTGGATAATTTTATCTTTAGAGGAGATAACAACAGATTTAATGTAGGTATCACTGAATTCGGACCACTCTGCCTCCTCAAACAGTATGTCCATTGAAACCCATCTAGCCTGGGCAACTCAAAATCTAGGGTTGGAGTCCAGCACCAGAGCAGAATAATAAGAAAAAATCAACTTAATAGGGTCAGGTTGTCGTAATAATGTTTCTAAGGGGGTAATCTGTAAAGGGTTATCCAAAGTCCCAAATTGCGTACGCACTGCATGGCGAAGTTGATGATAAAATAAATAATAGCGGGGTAGGTCAAATTCCAGTCTCAATTGTTGGAATGTCCTAAAACCCCGACAGTAAACAGATGGCATATATATATATAATTCCTCTAGAAGACCAATGTTTAGGGTCAGGCAGGGAGTAGAGTTCTTGCAAAGTGGGATTAAGCCAGAGGATTATTGGGAGATATGACCCAGGAGGTCTTAAATACGTGGGTCAGCACGACCGTAAACAAGGACAAGTATGTACAACAGTAGTACCAGGACGGGCAGGTACCTGGCGTAAATAAATAATATTATGCAGGGCTTCCAAGGATGAAGCAGTAGCCGCCTCAGTAATAGTGCAGGCTTTAGCGGAAGTAGGGAAGAGCCAGTCGAGTATATGGCCAATTTGGGATGCAAATAATATAGATAGAAGTCAGGGAAGGCCAGTCCCGCCAAGGAAGTGTGCAACCTCAAAACCTCCATTTCCATCCTGGGGGGCGATGCTTCCAAAGAAACGCAGTACAAATAGTATTGGTTTGTTTGAATAGGAATTTAGGTATTTTGCATGGGGAATTAGCTAGAACATACAACAGCTTAGGGAGATAAATCCTCTTTAGGGTTTTAACCCTTCCCATTAAGTCCAACGGCAGCTCCATCCACTGCCTGGTATGGGTCCGCAGCTGGGCAATTGATGGACATATGTTGTTAGTAATGTAGGAAGACAATGGCAGCTGTATCGTAATCCCTAGATATCTGAACATGGTAACAACTTGCAGTTTAGACTCCAGGTGAATCACAGACACAGCACCAGGATCTAGTGGGAATAGGCTAGATTTATCCCAATTCACCCGGAAACCCGCGTAATCACCAAGGAGTATGCAAGTAGAGTATGCAAGAAGGTATGGGGGTCAGCTAAATATACCAAGGTATCATCAGCATAAAGGGAAATGCGTTCCTCTATCATATCAATATGAAGACCTCTAATAATTAGAGAATTACAGATACAAATAGCAAGTTTTTCTATTGCTAGTGCAAATAGTAGGGGAGATAAAGGGCAACCCTGCCTGGTGCCCCTGTGTATCGGAAAGGCATCAGTAATGTAGGAATTCACTCTAATTCTGGCCACAGGTTCAGTGTAGAGCAGACGTATCCAGGCCAGCATACAAAGGCCAAAGCCGTAGAGACAAAAAATATCTGAAATAGATAGGGCCACTCCACACTATCAAAGGCCTTACAGGTTTCCAGCGAGACAATAACGTGTAGAGGAGCAGTCATGAGGATATTGCAAATTATGAAACAGTCTGCGAATGTTCGTTCTAGTGGAGCGACCGGGTATAAATCCACCCTGATCTCCCTTCACTAGGGTCTCCACTACATCATTCAAACGATTGGCCAATACGTTCGGCAGAATTTTAAATTCAACATTAATTAAGGAAATCAGCCTATATGAATCGCACTTAAGAGGGTCTTTATGAGGCTTCAAAATGAGTACAATCAATGCCTCTCGCATAGAGGGAGGTAAGACACCTGTCTCTAAGGCTTCATTAAATGTCCGACGAAGGAATGGGCTAATCCGCGATCTGAAATGGGCATACCACTCAGCTGGAGATCCATCAAGGCCTGGGGTCTTATGAGCTAATTGTGAAATAGCCATGTCTATCTCCTCAACTGAGATAGGTACCTCCCAGATCCCCTCTCACAAGGATGGGAGGGTATCCCTTGTCAAATAGTCGAGCAACTGATCTGTGGAGTAGTGAGCCGTAGTAGCATAAAGATCAGTGTAGTATGACAGAAAGGTATCCGCAACCGCAAGGGGTGTAGTACCTAACTGTCCAGAAGGTAAATATATCTGAGGAATAGAAGTAGGGGCATATTCAGGCCTAGTTAAATAAGCAAGTAGGCAACCAGCCTTGTTACCATGTTCGAAAGTTTTTTGGGCAGTATATAGCATCCTTCTTTTTTTTTTTTTTTGTAAGGTCTAACAAGTGGACTTCATAATCTCTGTCTCAACATCCATTCCTCCCTACTAAGGGGACCAGGGTCAGCAGTATAATTACTTTCAGTCATCATTATGGCTGACTCCAGTTCCTCGGTGCCTACCTGAGCATTTTTACGTGACATGCCAGTAACAGACATGAAAGTTCCAGGGAGGGTAGTTTTAAATTCCTCCCACTCCATGGAGCGGTGAATAGTACCCAAATTTGTACTTCAGTAATCAGCAATACCTTGTGCACACTCACCCTGCACCACCCCATCCTCCCAACAACTGCGGATTCAAACACCACAGTGCAGAACCAGTGCACGGAAGTAGGAGGAGGTCCACGGAGAGGGGCATGATTCTAAACACCCCTAAGTAAATTTGTTAACAGGAGTAGTGATGAATATCAGGGTGTTTCCACCTTCATATTTCAGTAAGATCGTACACTCATGCCCAATCTAGGAACAACTGATATGTTTTACCACTACCCCCCCAAGCGGTCAACAATAGGATCCAATACTGTGTTGAAGTCTCCAACATGAAGTAAGGAACCGTTAGGGAGAGACAGTCATAAGGGACAATTTAGTCAGGAGATCCGGAGAGAACAGAGGTGGAATATAAACATTGACCAACGTAAACATTATAGGAGCAATCTGAATGGTAAGGACAACAAATCTCCCTTCCTGATCTGTAGGAGTAGGAGGTATGGGTAGAGTGGAAGGACCTAGCTATCTAATTACGTTTAAGGACCAAAATCCTAGAGCCAATTAAATCGGTTTCTTGGAGACGTACAGTATGTGGTCTGTTTTTTAAGAAAAGAGAACACTAATGACCGCTTCTGGGGTGAGTTCAGCCCGCTAGTATTCCATGAAATGACCCTCAGTGGTACAGACATAAAAAATCAGTAGAAACATCAACATAACCACAGGATAACCTCGTAATATACAGTACATCCATACAGCCAGACTGTAGAACCGTGGAGAAAAGGCACGCGAGATTAGCAAGAAAAAAACAAACAAAAACTTCCTGTTCCCAACAGAGAACTTCCAAGAACCTTCCTGCCCACCCTGCTCTTCCATCAACCCTGCTTTTCCAATCCCAACTTAGCTTAAATCCCATGAACTCTCGAACATCCAGTGGCCTCACCACTAACAGGTCGGAAGGTATGCTGAAGTCCGGATAGCTCTTTACCCCTTTTAGAGAATTTGACTTCTACTGTAGAGAGAGTCTCTGAGGCAGGGCCAAAAAGACAAAAATGGGCAGTCCATCGTTACAGAAGGAATTCAGTGGGAGACGAAGGTACCAGGATTCACCAGCACAATTGAAGCAATTCAAAGAGTTCCAAAAAGTTGAAAAGGCGTATGGGCACAGGAGAGCTTGATAGGGTTAATGTCGCCCACGCCTGGGCTCCGGCCCAAAGCGGTCATCCAGCCAAGATATCGCCTCCTTTGGAGTAGCATAAAAATGAGCTTTCCCGTCATGAATAATGTGTAGCTTGGCTGGAAAGAGCATAGCATATTGTAGGGTATGAGTCCTAAGGCGTGCTTTAACAGTAGCATAAGAAGCGAATTGACGTTGTACATCTGCAGAAAAGTCAGGATAAATAGAGATGATAGCACTGTTATACCGAAGAGGCCCCTGCTCACTAGCATTGCGAGGATAAGATTTTTATCTTGACAGTTGAGGATGCGTGCAATCATGGAGCAAGGAGGGGAGCCAGAAGGAGGAAGGCGCGGTGGTGTGCGATGGGCCCCTTCAATCAGAAAATTGGATGGTAACTTTTCAGCTCCAAAGGTGTCCCTCAACCAGGAAGAAAGAAACTGTTCTGGGGATGAGCTCTCTGAGCGTTCTGGAAATCCCACAAAGCATAAGTTATTCCTGCGGGAACGATTTTCCAAACCGTCCAATTTGGTTTTGAGAGCTGCCATTTCATCAGTAGCCGAGTGCACTGAGGCGATCAAAGGCTTCGTATATCTTGTTATTAACAAAGAAAATCCAACATGGATTGTCTCTGTGTAGTCAAAGAGGTCTTGCAGTCATGTGTGGCCTGCATGATCTGAGATAATGTAGGTTCAGGAGATTGCTGAACAGTATCCTCCTCAGTATCTGAGTTAGGAAGGGATCCCGAAGGAGAAGAAAGGACTGCAGGCAGGGCAGAGATCTCAGGGGAAGAAGCACTCGCTGATCCAGCAGGGTCCATCTGGAAGAGAGCAGGAGGCGGCAGCGTGGAGGAGACAGCGTGCATGGAGTCGGTACCATCTTGCCTGTGAAAGCGGGCCAGCTTTTCCACCGTCGAGAGAGCCTTTGCTTGCCTGATTTTAACCATGATAATGGTATAGTGATGTGCCCGCCATCAGGAGGAGCAGATCGATGTGATTTAAGTGAGGATTCGGCACAGGATGACTGAAGGATGGTGAAATAGAGCCAGAGCCGTCGGGATAAGCTGCCGCTCGGTCTGGCATCAGGCCACGCCCCCACAAACACAGCCTTAATCTACACAGTTTGTAGTTGGCTGCTGCAGCTGTGCTACTGTTCTGCTCTGGGGATTTCATAGGTCAGAACTGCAACACAGCAGTGCAGATAGTTTTTGTATTTGTAAGACAATGTGATCTCGGCTATGTGCTGTGTGGTGACAAAGAGCTCAGCTGCATGTCCTCTGCTAGGGGTGCATCACTCCCTAGATCCAACTATTCTCAACACTGCTCAATGCAGTGGTTGTCGCCCCCTGCACTATATTTCAACAGTTTTTTTTCTCTGATCTTTTATTGATTTTACTGCGAGAAATATTAAATGTGGCACATTACATTTTTAGCAGGCTATAGCCAGCAAGTACCTGGAAGAACTGATTTTGTTTGTAGTAGCAGTGACCTATAGTGGTGTTGATGTCTGCAGTCTGACATTTTTCTGTAGCACTACGTTCATATGTGATCCTTTGATATATTAGAGTTTGCACTTAAGGCCCCTTATATCAAATTTGATCAATGTTGGTGTAGAGCAGTGGTCAACTGCGGCCCGGGGGCCAGATGCAGCCCTTTGCTTGCCTTTACTCTGCCCTTTGGGCACTATTCCTTCCTCTGATATAATAAACTATTCCTCCCACTGACTCCAACAAAGGGGCAATAATTCCTACGCTGACACAAACAATGGGGCACTATTCCTCTCATGAATACTAAAGATGTGGTATTGTTTACTCCCACTGATGCAAGAACATTTCTCACTGGCCGCAGTCCAGCTCCCTAAAGTCTGAAGGGCAGGCAACTGGCCCTTTGTTTAGAAAAATTGGGGACCTCTGGTGCCACTACTCTCTTCCTATACTTCCTCAAGGCTCAGAGGGCCAAATCATAATCACCCTTAGCTTATTATGCTGCTCATGGCAAAGCACTATTATGCATGCCCTTTCTGAATTCTTATTTGCTGTTTGAGCCCTTGATAGGCTTTCATGGAGATTACTTTTACACCTATACAATTTCAGCATTGGAGTACAGTACTTTATTAAACTTAGATGTAAACAGATGTAAAATTATATATTTTATTTGGTAACCCAACAGACTGAAATTGCAAGTGTTCCAAAGATATTAGAGTTTGCACGGTGGTTGCCTATTTTTTCCACCTCCATAACTATCTGCTTGGATATTCTTTTCATGGGTGTTGGATAAAACCAGCACTAAACAATCTCCTTTTTTCCAAAAAATATCTAAAAACATCACTACTTATTGGCCATTAACCTGTTTTTCATGAAATAATTTCTTACTATATTTTTCTACCTCCTTGTAACATCCTCTATGAGCTTTCAATCCTCTTCCCTTTTTTTTTTTTTCCCGCACTCTCGCTTGGAATGCTCAGTGCACCTTAGTTATGGTCATGTGCACCGCTCTATGCACACTTCAAATCCCATAGTTCATCTTGGGAGCAAGCAAGAGACGATAACTACGTTCCTCTGCATAATATCTTTTTTATTTATTTTCCAGTGCAGATTTGCAATATTAAGTTGACAAATCTAATCTTATGTTATCATATGTAGACATATATGGGAAAAAACAAGGCAAGAAAAAAAAAAAAAAAAAGGTTGTTCTTAAATACACTGGGACCATGGAGAATGAACCTAGCAACTCTTTAACAGGAAGTCAGATCACAACCTCAAAAAAAAGGTATTTGGAGTAGGCTAAGAGTAAAAAGGTTAAGAATTAGTTAAGAGTCAAGAATACATACTTGAATAGAATTTGTTTTTTTAGAACCAGAGTGTACTGTCGCTTTGATGCAACATCAGTTCAACTCATCTTAGACACCATTTAGACAAGTATAAAGGGTACAAATTAATTGAGCTCTGTAATCAATCTATAAATAAATGTATTTTAAATTCAAATACTTGAATTTAACTTTGTATTGGCATCTGGCAGTTTACATCGGAGCACAGAGAAGGGGAGGGAGAAGCAGCACAATGAGCCAATTAGATGTGCTGGAGTGAAAGGGGCACAATGTGTTTTCAGTCTGCTTCCTCTTTCATTGTCCAGTCACAGGATGGGGGTAGGTGAGATCAGATCTCCTCCCCTTTTAGACAGGGTTGTGTTTTGGAGTAGAGCTGTGTAAATCTCAGGACTAGATGGACTGAAAACCAAGCATTTAGCAGATAAACAGTCCAATTTCATCTTTATATTCAGCTGTTTACCTAAACCTCAGCTCTAGGCCAGGGCTTAAAATTTCAAGTCCTGAGCTACTAGCCAGGCCTTAAGAGTTACTCGCCACCAACAAGCACACACAAACAGAGACATCTGTACACACACAGACATGTACATGTACACACACACATACAGACACGCGTACGTACGCACAGACACGCGTACGTACGCACAGACACGCGTACGTACGCACAGACACGCGTACGTACGCACAGACACGCGTACGTACGCACAGACACGCGTACGTACGCACAGACACGCGTACGTACGCACAGACACGCGTACGTACGCACAGACACTCGTACGTACGCACAGACACGCGTACGTACGCACAGACACACACGTACAGATACACACATGTACATGCACACAGACACGTATAACGATCGCGGCGTCAGACCCCAACCCTTCTCAACAAACTCGTGACCGAAGGACTAGCCAGTCTAAAACCGCGCTGTCACGTGCGCAACAATGCCACGCCCAGCTGCACGCTGCACAAAGATTTTCCAGCTAATGGACCACAGTCTGTGTATCTGCAGCCTGGGATCGATTGTTACTTGGTCAGGTTAATTACGCAATTAACCCTTCACACTGCCACCACCTCCTTTTTGTACAGAGAAAGAGGAAACTCGGCAATATCAGCAATAACACTATGATGTTTGCATAAGCGTCGGTATACCACTGTCACCGCAGGCAGGGATATACCGAAGTTTAAAACGCACACAAAGTAGTGCTCTTCAGAGGCAGAGGTTCTTAGTTTGCTTTAAAGCGCTTTAGAAACAGTTCAACACTGTTATAAAGATGTATTACTAAAAGGTCAAAAGGGTGCAATAAAAATATTTACAGAAAAAGATGTAATTAATAAATATATATATATATACATACATACATACATACATACATACATACATACATACATACATACATACAGAGAGCAATTACACCGCAAAGAGATAAACAGGAATTTAGAGAGATAAAGTACTTGTCGTCAGCCTTGGTTTAAGCAGATCAAGTTTCCTGCGCAAAAGGGCTTTTATCTCCCAAAGTTGTTTCCGATGTTAAAAGGGAGCTTCTTCAACTCAGCTCAGCTTTGTTTAGCTTTTTCTAGGAACTCAGCAGGGTGTCTCCCTGAAGCAGAGAACCAATCGCCTTATTTGGGCGAGTGTTGCAGGCGGAGACCCAAGCTATGACCAAAAACCCTCCCAGTTGATGTCATGGTTCATAACTTACCCTGGATACATATAACATTCTATCCACGGGTAGATTAATACGCAGAATCTTTTGCTGCACGTCTACATATGAAATATAACATACCTGTTGTGACGGTTAAGGAGATATCATTTTCTGCTTTCCTGTATATGTCAGATAGGGGGTGTAATATATCAGACGACTTGTATTAAAGTGACCAGGTTGAATATCTGCCTGGTTTTTATGTAAGTCTCTCATATTCCAAGATATGTAATCATAGGGGAAAGTGGGTCTTGAATGTGATGTCTGCTTTGTTTATCTGGAATGTCTTTGAGGCTCAGCAAGGGACTTGGTTTTTGGCTTTACGATCCCTTTCCAAGCAAGAGTCTCGCAGACATATGGGCACCAGCTAATTGGGGTTTATAACCAGAACGCCCTCCCAATGAGTTTGCTGCCTGTGATCTCTGCATCAAACAGACCACATGTCACTCAACAGAGAGGGAGGGGGGATATCGGAGGAATCTGATTTGGGAGAGAGAGATACAAGATAGAGGGGTTTGGAGAAAAATGAATAACCACGTCCATCTCTGTGTGCACGATTGCTACAACATGTACATGCATACACACACATGTACACGCACAAACACAGCCTTCTAAAAAGTTGCAGTACTTCGTTGTTCATTCACAGATCCGTGTACTACACTCTAGGAGGAGGCAGAGCGCACAGCACACACTCCTTCCTTTGCTTTCACTGCACTCAGCTATTGAGCAGTCTGACAGCTCCCAGTGCCAATGACAGATCCGGCCTGAGCTCTGAGCCTGCTCAGCAAGACGGCCCTGGGGGACACACTCTACCCCCTCCATAATTTCCACTTGCCATTGACGAGCAGGCAAGTGGAAATTTCAAGGCCTGTTCTAGACTATTGAGTAAAACACACCCATACATACACATACCATTTCATTCTTTGCAGGTGACACCAGCTGTGCAGTGGAATAACGTCCTTACAGGATGTCCTCATCTTACAAGCTGACCTCAATGCACTGTTGGGCAACTATGTGGCAAATGATGTTTAATGTTGATAAATGTAAGGTTATGCACTTGGGGGCTAAGAATATGCATGCATCATACATACTGGGGGGGGGGTACAGTTGAGGGAATCAATGGTTGAGAAGGATCTGGGAGTTCTGGTAGATCACAAGCTTAATAATGGCATGCAATGCCAAGCTGCGGTTTCTAAAGCAAGCAAAATCCTCTCTTGTATTAAAAGAGGTATAGACTCCAGAGAGAGAGATCATTTTACCCCTATACAAATCATTAGTAAGATCTCATCTGGAATATGCAGTTCAGTTTTGGGCACCAGTTCACAAAAAGAACATTCAGGAACTTGAGAAAGTACAGAGAAGGGCAACCAAACTGATAAGAGGCATGGAGAAGCTCAGCTATGGGGAAAGATTAGAGGAACTGACTGTATTCTCTCTTGAGAAGAGGAGATTAAGCGGGGAAATGATCAACATGTATAAATACATCAGTGGTTCATATAGTGAACTCGGTGTAGAGCTATTCACCCTGAGGTCATCACAGAGGACAAGGGGGCACTCTTTACATCTGGAGGAAAAGAAATTAATCTCCAAACACAGAAAGGTTTCTTCACAGTGAGAGCTGTGAAAATGTGGAATAGACTCCCTCAAGAGTTGGTTCTGGCCAGCTCGGTGGATTGCTTTAAGAAAAAAAAAAAAAAAAAAAAGGCCTGGATTCTTTCCTAGATACACAGAATATAACTGGATACTAACATTTATAGGTAAAGATGATCCAGGGAATATCAGATTGCCTCTCGGGATCAGGAAGGAATTTTTTCGCCTGCAGGAGCAAATAGGATCATGCTTTGCTGGGTTTTTTGCCTTCCTCTGGATCAGTTGTGGATATAGGATTATAACTTTTTTTTTTAATGGTTGAACTGGATGGACTTTTGTCGTGGTGTGTTTTTTTTTTTTTTTTTTTTCAGCCAGACTAGCTATATAACTATGAAACACCCATACCAACCAATAAGTGTCATCCTTAAAATGTATCTATAATCAAAACTCTTTTTTTTTTTTTTTTTAAGTTTTGGATGGAGTGGGGAATCATTGAACCCCTCTCAGGTTTTACTGTTTTAGAGACTCCGTTAAACTAGGGGAGACTATTGTCTGATCACGTGTCTGTGAGGGGGCCACACTGATCATGGGTGGATCTTTTTGTCAGAACTGTTGCTGAGGTAGACAAAGGATTATATCCCTATGTATTCAGCAATGCTTCCCATAGAATCATAAACTTTTAAGTTATCGAAAAAAATGCTCTTTGTGCATTTAAAAAAAATAAATACTCGACTCTCCTTTGGAACAGGTACAGTGTAATTCTCTTGGCCAGCAGTAGGTAATCAGAACTGCACTTGTATTTTCTATATGGAAAGAAGCTCATAGTGTATCAGTAGATCCAGCTAGTAAAAGCTTTTCTTTCAAGTATTTCATAAAAACTGAAGGTTCTTTTTATTTTTTATAGGATATCAGAAAAATTGCACTTAACAAAACAGCGTACATCACATTTGAAATGTATGCCGTTGAGTTTTATAGTCACTGATGTGTTGCCTATTCACGTCCAGATTTTTGGGCGATGCAATGCCGTTTACTAAGGACATACACAATTGAAGTGACTTGGCTTAGGTTACTTTAAATGTAACATTGTCTCTTCAGTGTTTACTTTATATTGGGGTCAGCTTTCTGTGAAGTTATGTATAAACAGGCCAATGTTCCTAATACATGTAACATTTTGAAAGCACGTCTTTTGTTTAAGGAATCCAAGGCCACCTCTGTGTTCCAGAAAGATAGAAGCATACTCCAGTACAAAACCTGCTGGAAAAGAATATGTGAAATCCTTGCTTTCAGTGTAGTACCTTGGAATACACAAAAGGACAGAGAGAAAGAGACCATTCTTCTTTCCTGTATGCTCCGCTAAGTTCTCTGCAACTACATAGAAGTAAACTTTAACTTTTAATAATAATGCTTCCTTAAATGGTCTGTCACCTAGGTCTAGAAGTTTAGACAGTTGCTTAAGTGTAAAGAATTTTTTTTCTGTTGTAAAGTAGGTCAATCATAAGTATGAGGCAAAGTTAGTCTTGTGCAGAAATTTCCATGTGAACTCATACATGTAAATTTTCTTTATATACTTTACTCTGGGGAAGTGATAAAAACCTTCACTAGCTAATCAGTGTTGGGTTTAGTCTACAATAGTAAGTACAAACACAGCCCATCCTTATGTTTTTTTTATTCTGCTAGGAATGTCTGATGTTCATACGTCAGTACTGTGTGCAAGTTCTGGTGTTGTACAAATGAAGCAAATAACATTTCATAATGGTGTAAACCTCCTGCGCTTCTACCTATGATAGATACAAATAACAGGGAGAAGCTGCTAATATCCAATCATCTATCAAATGAGATAAGAAGGAAATGATGCAGCGCTACTCCAAAGCTATAAAACACATATTAGAACCTATTTATATACATAATATAAATAAATAAATGTGAAAACAATATAGAAAGTGACACAACGTGCAAGGAACATAACCTGATCCTCCCCGGGATCTTCAGATATCTAACCGTGACCTGATCCTCAACGGATCCAAGTGAACAAAGTGGATCCTAAACCACCACAATGATGGTGATAGCAGAGATATGTGAACCAATACTAAAAGTATGGTACAAAAGTGAATACATCCTGAGTGGGATCTGAAGTGATGGTGGATATAAAATGAAAAAAATAAATTAAAAGAATAAACTAGTCCAAACTGGGTCTAATAAGTGATATGTCCAACGATTAGGACTCAAATCAAGGAAAATGCATAAACATGCAAATGTATATCAAAAGTGCATAAACCATAAACAAAAAATTAATAAACCCCAAACACTACATAGTGTTTCCATAAACATATATATATATATATATATATATATATATATATATATATATATATCAGGTTTTTATCAAATGAACAAAAAATATATGCAATAGTGAAAATATCCATATGATTATATCTGACAATGAACATGCAAAAAACGCATGACCCAAAGCAACAAATATATGTGTAAAAAGTCCAAAGGTGGTGCTGATAACACCATGCAATCCAGAAAACGAAAAAAACACTTGTGCCCGTGGATGGTGAATGTGGGTAACCACAGAAGAGTATCTGTAAGTAGCTGAATTAGCTGCTCACCTCCTTGCTGTGACCCGCAGGGGTCAAAACACTTTTGGGATCACAAAACCGGATCCTCCATGCATAGAACTTCCCATAGTGTATTACCTTTTATTTCATTCAAAAGTAAGCAAAGTATTCCAAATTGTGCACTCACAGTATTATCCTTGCTTAACAAGCATTCAGAACCTCATGTTCTGGGTGTATTTGCATGGGTATACTTGCTGGGTGTAGTAAGATGGCATCCGCGCCGGATGTGCGTTACCGCGTGCCGACGTTAGTCCCGTGACTTCCTCAGGGCCCTGTTTTTTACTGAGATACTGGCTTACACCCTACCCGTATTCCTGGAGAGGATATTGCCACCAAAACACACATCCCTGTGAGGGAGATTGTTGCAGGGAGAGGTATCCTGCGACAGAGGAATCATATGCATGGATGATCCGGTTTTGTGATCCCAAAAGTATTTTGACCCCTGCGGGTCGAAGCAAGGAAGTGAGCGGCTAATTCAGCTACTTATGGATACCCTTCTGTGGTTACCCACATTCACCATCCACGGGCACAAGTGTTTTTTTCGTTTTCTGGATTGCATGGTGTTATCAGCACCACTTTTGGACTTTTTACACATATATTTGTTGCTTTGGGTCATGTGTTTTTTGCATGTTCATTGTCAGATATAATCACATGGATATTTTCACTATTGCATATATTTTTTGTTCATTTGATATAAACCTGATCTATATATATATGTTTATGGAAACACTATGTAGTGTTTGGGGTTTATTAATTTTTTGTTTGTTTATGCACTTTTGATATACATTTTGCATCCTTTGTGTTTTCTTTGATTTGAGTCCTAATCTTTGGACATATCACTTATTAGACCCAGTTTGGACTAGTTTATTCTTTTATTTTATTTATTTTTTTAATTTTATATCCACCATCACTTCAGATCCCACTCAGGATCTATTCACTTTTGTACCATACGTTTTAGTAT